>NW_016107328.1:3157453-3238943 GCF_001604975.1 Cebus imitator
TGGCTATCCGCAAGCCAAAGAGACAGGTCTCAGAAGAAACCAGCCCTGCGGACACCTTGGACTCACACACTTCCAGCCTCCAGGATTGTGAGAAAATAAGTTTCTGTTGCTTAAGCCCCCAGTCTGTGGTACTTCATTAAAGCAACCTGAGCTGACGAACACACTGCCCTAAGTCACACTGGCCTCCTTCAAGTTCTGAGTACTGATTATGAACACTCCTGCCATGAGGCCTTCGCATGGGCTGAACCTGCTGCCTGCCTTTCCCTCCCGTATACAAACAGAAAGATAACTCTGGAAGCAGGATGTGGGATGCATTAAAAGGGAAAGTTAAATGGATTTAATAAATATTCCCTTATCACCCGCCCTGGGCCAGGCACTGAGCCAGCTCCAGAGTTGCAGAGAGAAATGAAGAGGTTCCTGAGTCCCTGAGGAGGGTGTTCAGGACCCATGGAGGAGACAGACTGATTTTGACAATAGGGTGGGAGGGGTGGGATGGAGATTTCGCAGTTGGGTGAAGAACCAAAGAGGCACAAGGTATACTCCAGTCTTGGGAGGTGCAATGGACTGAATGTTTGTGCCTCCTCCAGATTTGTAGGTGAAAGCCTGAATCCCAACACGATGGCGTTTGGAGGTGAGGCCTTTGAGAGGTGATTGGATTACAGGTCATGAGACTGGGACCCTTGCGACGTAGGAGTCCTTATAAAAAGAGGAGGAGACATGAAACCTCTGTCTCCTCCATGTGAGGGCACAGCAAGAAGGTGGTCACCTGCAAACCAAGACGTGAGCCCTCATCAGACACCAAATCTGCCACTGTCTTGACCTTGGACTTTGCAGCCTCCAAACTCCTGAGAAATTAGTGCCTGTACGTTAAGCCACCCAGTCTGTGGTATCTGTTTACAGCAGCCCGGGCTGACTAGGCCGGGGAGGATAAAGACCACAGCTGGCTGTCAGGAGACTGAGTTTACATCCCTATTCTGTTGTGCTGACACTAGGCAAGGGCTTCCCATCTCTGAGCCTCAGTTTCCCCATCTGTAGAGAAGGGACAATAAACTTACCCTCTAAGTGTTTATGCCCTAATTGTAGAAGATTCCTGTACCTCAGCTGTTCAGTGCTGAGGGGCTGGAGGGGTTTTGTTTCCAGCAAAAGATGGATTCTGCACCTTTCAGGCTTGCAGCTGCCTGGAGATACCCCCAGACCATGGCGGTAGGGGAGGGGGAGGCAGATGCAGGCAGAAATCCCACACAGCACTTTTCCCAAGTATCTGGGGTCATGGCTGGGGCTGAGTCGTGCAGGTCTGGGGAAGCATGGGACCTACCCGTGCCTTCCCTGGTTACATATTTGCCAGCTTTGGCCCCAACTCCAGAGGAGTTCGACAAACCAGCCTAGCAAATTCATCTGGACATGGCCTTGCGCACACGAGGGCTTAGGGCTTAGGCAGCACTTTTGTTATTTGAGTTTTTCTTTAACTAGAAGAGAAAAAAGTAGATATTGGTTCTCTCTCCCGCATATCCCCAACCTCACTGCTCAGCCAATCTTGGCCTCTCTCAGGCCCAAGGTTGACCAGGGCCTGCCAGGCTGCCCTTGCAGGGGACTAAGCACAGGGTTTTTTGTTTGTTGTTTGTTTGTTTTGAGACAGCCTTTCTTTGTCACCTAGGCTGGAGTGCAGTGGCATAAGCTCGGCTTGCTGCAACCTCTGCCTCTCAGGTTCAAATGGTTCTCATGCCTCAGCTTTCTGTGTGTCAGGCGTGTGCCACCACACCTGACTAATTTTTTGAATTTTTAGTAGAGACAGGGTTTCACCGTGTTGGCCAGGCTGGCCTCGAACTCCTGGCCTCAAGTTATCTGCCCACCTCAGCCTCCCAAAGTGCTCGGATTATAGGCATGAGCCAGCGCACCCAGCCAAAAGTAGCAGGTTCTCATGCAGAAAATGCTGAGTCCAAATTCTTGCTCTGCCACCGGGGCCATGCATCTTTGACAATTGCCCACCGCTCTGGGCATTGCCCCACCCCGGACTAATAAAGTCTCCAGGCTGGAGCCCCTCAGGTCTCAATCTCCCCCTCCCCCGCACATCTCACCCTTTCTCTGCTCTGCCACATTCCCTGCAGCTCTGACGTGCTGCTCTTTCCCTTCCCAGCTTTTGAATTTCTGTCTTAGTTGCATCTGTCCCTTCATGATTGTCTGGTGGTCACGGCCGGACTCATGGTCGGGTATCTGGGTGCAGATCCCATCTGCATCATTTTCTTGTTAGGAAAAATTACCCCAACTCTCTCGACCTTGACACCCTGTCTGTAAAATGAGGGCCGAGAATTAGATCTTCTTGGGGTACTTAGGAGAATAAAGATGATGGTGCCTGTGCTGTATTTTCATGAGCAGGAAGCTGGATAAAGACCGGTACTCTTATTAAGTAGACCAGCCTGTCCCCCTGCCCCCATCCTTCCTCTCCCTCACCCTGGGTTGGTTGAGATGCTGACCCCTATTCCCCCAGTGTCATGTCTGCCTCTGTAAAGCGCTCATCACCGTGGACATTTAGCTCATGCTTGTTTGTGTTTGACCAAGAGTGTCCGGAGGACAGAGACCAGGTCTCATTTATCTTCCAACCCCCAGGTCAGCAAGCACTTCATCAGAGCCAGCTCCTTGAGTAAGTGAAGGCATGGGTGAATGAATAAATGAATTGCCAATGACCTTTTCTGCCCTGTGAGGAAATGCTCTTGGATTTCACCAATCAATAGTGATCTGTGTCCCAGTTTCTAAGTCGTGCCCTAGAAAATGATTGCTGGGCTTCCAACGCATGATACAGTGTTCAGTGGACCAGATGTTGGCAGGGTAGGGGAGGGAAGTCACAGAGGTGGTGTGGGCCAGCCTTGGTACCCTGGATGCTTCCTGCAGTGGGACAGAAACATCACACATATGTCTTTTCACACACACACACACACACACACACACACACCCCTTTTCTTTCAACCCACCCCACTAGTGGACTTACAGCACTTCCGGCCAAAGCTGGCCCTGGCCCCTGGAGTGGGTCCTTAAATTACATCTGAGGGTCAGCCTGCATATGTTTGCATGAATCACAAGACCTAGAGTTCAGATTCCATGAGGGAGAATACTCCTCTGCTCTACCTAGGCCAGGGGCACCAACCAGTTCTGAAGCTCAGCTCTGGAATGGGCCAGCACCCTGTAGTACCACAAGGCCGACTGGCATCTTCTTAAGGAGCTTAATAAAATTCTAAATTACTAAAATAACAAGAGGATTCCAGGAGATTATATCTAAAAGCACAAACAGCATCACAGAAGTTTCCAACCAGATATCTTTTTCTATTTACTGTTTCCACTTTAATTTGTTCAACCCATATTTCCCAAGGGACTGCTAGGAGCCAGGCACTGGGCTTTGCTCTGAAGATACACAACCCAGTGAGACTCGGCCTCTTGGTGTCCAGGAGCTCTCTTAGGGGAGAGGTGGATGCAGCTGAGACCAGCCCAGAGAGCAGAGCTGCCCTGAGGACCCCTGCCCTGAGACTTCTGGGTTACTCTGTCCCCCTTGGAGCCAGGCTCTGAGTCATGAGCTACAGTTTTTATCTTCTGAGTTTCCACAGTTACCTCATGACATTGAGAGCAAGTGAGTCTTCTCCATGAGGAAACTGAGGCTCAGAGAGGTTAAGTAACACACCCAACTTCACACAGCAAACCCACAGCCAAGTCTCCAGGAGCTCACATCCTGGCCAGTTTAACCCCAAATTCCATGTTCTTAACCCCAACATAGGTGTCCCAGAGAGGACAGAAGTTGTTGAGTGAGGGACGGGTCATTAATTGGTCCTCTCGGGCTCAGAGAAAATTTCACAAGAAAATGGGGCCAAGGGCAGGAATCTTACACTATCCCCAGTCCATATGACATTCTGAATATATTGGTGTTTCTGTTGACATTTTTTGGGGGGAGATTTTGGTGTGGGGTTTGGAATAAGACAGTTTTTGGTCTGAGTATCTGCTCTGCCATTTGTTAATAGGATGACCTTGGACAGGTGACTTAATCTGTTCTAACCTCACCTTCTTCACCTGTAACATTTAATAATAAGGATTTCTAAATGCTGGGAGTATGTCACAGATTACCTGATATATTAGTTTGCTTCTGTTGCCATAAGAAGACCTAACACAGACTAAACAACAGAAATTTATTTATTTTCTCATAATTCTGGAGGCTGGAAGTCCGAAGTTAAGGCTTTGGCAGGGTTACTTTCTTCTGAGTCCTCTCATGGTGGCTTGCGGATGAGCTGCTGATAAAGACATACCTGAGACTGTGCAATTTAAAAAAGAAAGAGGTTTAATGGACTTATAGTTCCACATGGCTGTGGAGGCCTCACTATCATGGTGCAAGGCAAGAAGGGGCACGTCACATCTTACATGGATGGTGACAGGCAAAGAGAGCTTGTGCAGGGAAACTGCCTTTTTAAAACCATGAGATCTCATGAGATTTATTCACTGCCACAGAAACAGCACCCTACCTCCGACCAGGTCCCTCCCACAACACATGGGAATTCAAGATGAGATTTGCGTGGGGACACAGCCAAACCATCTCAGATGACCTTGGACAGGTGACTTAATCGGTTCTAACCTCACCTCCTTCACATATATTATTTAATGATAAGGATTCCTAAATGCTGGGAGTATGTTAAGGATTAACTGCTATATTAGTTTGCTTGTGCTGCCATAAGAAAGTACCACAGACCTAAACAACAGTACTTTATATATTTTCTCACCACTCCGGTGGCTGGACATCCGAAATCAAGGCTTTGGACATCTGAAATCAAGGCTTTGAGACTTTCTTCTGAGGCCTCTCACAGTGGCTTCCAGATGGGTCTCTTCTCTCTTGTGTCCCCACATGGCCATCCCTGTGCGTATCTGCATCTTAATCTCCTCTTCTTATGTGGACACCACACATATTGGAATAAGGCTATCCATAAATCTCATTTTAATTTAATTACCCCTTTGAAACTGCTACCTCCAAATACAGTCACATTCTGAGGCACTGGGGATTTGAACTTCAACATATGAATTTTAGGAAACGTGATTCAACCCATGACAGCTGCTGCTATAGCATTCATCTCTTGACCATCATTTTACCCACATTGTATTATATTTCAAGGATTTTCCTGTGCCATGAAAACATAAGTGGTGGATGTAATAACAACAGAATATTTCACCAAGGGCCTGAACCAAAGTAGACTGAACTAACATCCTGCTATCAGACTGAATCACTAAAGAGAAAACAGAAGCTTCAAGAGCTTGGGTGTTCTGAGGGCTCAGAGTGCCCAGTCTTCTCCCTTTCATCTCTAAAGCCAGGACACCATCAGACACTCCATTCTGGGTCATTCCTGACATAGCAGACCACTGAAGGGAGACATGGTTTATGTCCTACTCTTCAGGAGTAGTTTTCCAGATATTCCAGGCTTTCCCTCTGAACTCAGGCTGAAGGCAGCCAACATCCCAACCTCAACCTTAAAAACCATCAGAGGAAGAGGCTATTTAAAGAGGCTGTATAATGAACATGAGGAATGATCTTCCTCTGTCACATAGGCATTAATGCTGATAATCCAATATTTGCAGGTCTTTTCCCAAGCAATAGTTAGAATTCTACTTTTCTGCCACCTTAATATTAGGTATAGCCTCAGGACTTGCTTTGGCTGATGAAATTCTAGCAGAAGTGACATATGTTTTTTCTGTTGTCATGTTGTCCTATTCCTTTCCCCTGTGGAATCTGTGGAAGCATGTGGCATGAAACCTCCATCAGCTTTGGTCCCTGAATGACTATGTGGAGTAGAGCATCTCCATTTCCCACCAATGACAACTCATGCTAGGTGCACAAAAAATAAGCCTTGTTTTTCTAAGCCATCAAGATCTGATGGTTGTTTGCTTTCCCAGAGTGCTAAGCTCTCATGGGAGATACAGCTCCTTATCTATAAAGACATATCCTCATTAAACTCCTCACTCCTCTTCTGGAACAATTAAGACCCTTAGACTGGCTAAACTGAGAGTAGCACAGAACCAGGCACAAGTGCTTTGTGAATGAATATACTTAATACAATTGACTTACCCTGACCGTATGAGATGAAAGACCACACTAAGACTTTCTTTTCACTCACATACTTACGGTCCCTAGAGTCCTAGGGAGACCAGACCAGAGGATGACCTTTGGAGAAACAGTAGGATGTTCAGGGCAGCTTTGCTGGGCTCATTTTCATGAGGCTTGGGTTCAGCTGATTCTTGTACCACCCTTTGGTGTGTGTGGAGTCTGACGTTAGAACTTCCCAGTTTTTCCTCTAAGGAGCATGAGACCTACATCTTCCCTCTGGGAAAAAGCCCAGAGACTCCAAGCTTGTTCTGTCCTTCCCTCACAGCTAGAGGATTCCAGGCAGTAACCAGGAGCCTGAAGGCTGGACTGTCTGTGCACAAGTGTTTTGCCTCCCAGAATTCTGCTTCCTGCAGTGGGCCCTGATACCCACTCTCCAGAACAGAGAACTGGCATGGGGATAGGAAATGCCACCTAAACAAACAAGAACAAAAGAGCCAAAATATGTCCCATTGTGATGTTTTTATGTGTAAACAAACAAATGATTTGGTGATGAAGGCGTTAACAGCCAAAAGTCAAATTCAGAGAGATTATGGTTCTTTTCCAAGTCTGCCTTAGTTGGCTACGGAAATGGGTGGAGGTCACTTTAGTTCTCTACTTTTCTAGTTTTATCATCTTTAAATGGGTGTATTTTAGGTTGCAAAGGAAATAGTATATATAACCTTTTTTTGGCTTGTTTTAAAATTATTTAAAAAATGTTTCCCACTAATTAGTTGGTACACACATAGATTATCTGCAAAATAAATAACAAGAAAAGAAATTACTCATAACTCACACAATCAATATTTTAGTCTGGGTTTTCATTTTCTTTTTGTACAGAATTGTAGTTCTGCTGCACAGAGCAGAAACAATGCTGTGTGTTCACTGTGCTGTTTCTTCTTCCTAGCCCCTAACAAGGCAATATTTCCCAGTCTCCCTTGCAGTTATGCTGAGGTCATGTGACTGAGTTCTGGCCAATGGCTGCAGCTGCAGGCTCTACAGGCCCCTTTGTGGCCTGGCTATAAAAGTTCCTGTGAGACTCCTTAGCTCTCTTTTTGTCTGCTGTGGTGACCCTAGTGGACACATGTTGAGGCGGGGGCAACACTAATTTTGAAGGGAGCCTGGGACCCTGGAGGCCTGGATCGCCTCTCAGAAGAGTCTTCCTGGACAGTTGCTTGATCCACATCAGACTCCACTTGTGCAAGAAATCTACAATTGTTGTGCTAAGGCCTCGGGATTAGGGAATTTATTTGCTGTTGCAGCATAACCTAACACAACCTTACTAAATATCAGACCATCTCTTGAATGATTTGTGTCCATATACTAGGTACTTTTTATTGCATTATTAATTATTTATAAACCCCATAAGGTAATGTAGCCAAACACTTAAGAATTTATGACATACAGATAGACAGGTTTGGTTTCATCTCAGCTTTCCGTTAATTAACTTCATGTTCCTCTTTATGCCTTGAATAACTTCTTCATGCTTCTCTAGATCCCATTTTCATTGTTTATGAAGGGAAAATAATAATAATAATAATAACTATCTCGTACAGTGTAAAGATTAAACAGCATAATGCCTCGCATGACTGCTGAAATATAGTCAACATTCAACACATAGTAGCGCTTTTATTTGTATGGCTCCCTAATATCTCATCATATGAATGAGGCTTGCTAGCACCACTGGAATTTAGTGAGTATTTTCAGGTCTATGCTATACTCATGTCTCATTCTTACAACCCTGCACAACCCTGTGAGTTATCACACCCAGGTCTCACTCCCTCACATAACCACAATCCCATAACCTCACCTGAGAAAATTAACAAAAAGTCCCTATTTCAATTTAATACCCAGTCTCTATTCCAATGTCCAGAATGGTCTCCCAAATAACTTGTATAGCTTTTTTTTCAAGGTAAGATCCTACCAAGATTCATACAGTACATTGTGTGTGATGTACCTTGACTGTTTTGTAGTTTTGTCCTGGTGGAGAGAAGCCAGCCATCTTGAAGAGTGGCTCTTCCTCTAGAATTGTCTGCTGCCTCCTCATCCACTTGCAGTTGGCTTCCAGCTGGGCTTGGACGTGGTCATTTTCAGAGCCAGCTCTGGCCTGTAATGTCGTAAAGGGACTCTGTTGGCCCTGCAGGAGATAAGGAGGTAGCATGTGCAGTGGGGACCACAGAGGATCTGAGGGGAGATAAGAGTCATCACATCAGAGGATGTGCTCCTGACCCTGGCATCTTGTCTGTAAATGTGGATCCTAAGGACACCCCCTAATAAAATTGTGCCTACTCATCTCCATCTCTGCTTTCCAGAGAATTCAACCAGTGACATCACTCTAATCTCAGCTAACCAGAGGTTTCCCCTCCTCATGAGCTTTAGAGGACAGAAATGAAAACAAGGAAAGAAGAAGCCATTCACATCTTCATCCTTTACTCAACAAGGACCCGCTGAGCCCCTCCCCAGCCCCTGACACTGTGCCGAACTCTGGGGTTACAGAAATGACCAAAACCCATCCTTGCTCCCAGAGACCCTGGAATCCAGAAGGGGATTCCAGCACATGATACAGAATAGATTTAGCAAAGGATTTGCCACAGCAGACTTGCTCTTGGATGATGCTGTCCATCCCTCCTCCAGCAGGTGTGGGACCTCACACAACCTCTCATTACCCCGACCCACGACCCCACTGCCTTCTGCCCTCAAACCCAGGAAAAGCAGCCACAGGCTTTTCCTCTGTTCCTGCTCTGGATCAATATAAAGTTTAGATTGATGAAAACTTCCAATACAATGTATAAAAACAAACCAATAGATAAATACAAGACTAGCAGAAATAGAAGTGAATGTTATTATACCCGATTGAGGTGAGGAAGAGCTTTAAGCATGACATCAAAACCAAATTGTATGGAGAACAATTAATAGGTTTGGCTAAATAAGTCAGCTATAATAAAAAGGTGAAAAATTCTGGGGAAAAACTGAACCATGATAGTTAACTTGTGATAATGCCATTAATACATAAATCTTAATCTGTGGAATTCTTACACAATGGAAGTGTTTTGGGTTTTTTAATGATAGTTTTGTGCATAACAAACTACTCCAAACTAGTGGCTTAAAACAGCGGCTGTTTTACTTATTCACTCATGTTTCTAAAATTTGGACAGAGGGTGGTAGCTCAGGTGGCTAGGGGACCCTCCTCTGAGACGGCTTGCATACATGGGTGGCTACAAGGAGCTCTGGCAAGGCTGTTGGCTGGGGCCTCAGCATTCTCCCTCATGGTTTCTCCATGTGGCTGGGTCGGACTTCTCACAGTCTGGGGGTGTGAAGGTAGCTGGACTTGGTACATGGCTACTGGCCTCCATCAGAGCAAAGGCAGATGCTGTCAGGCTTTCTGAAGGCTTAGTCCTGAAACAGTCCCGGCGTTACATCTGCCACTTTCTCTCAAAGTGGGTCACCTGAACAGCCTGGCCAGATTTGAGGGGGAAGGGAAGAAGGGCACACACACCGAGGGATGTGCTTCATTGGATACCCTACAGTGACATTCTGCCAGGAAAGAACTAAAGCAAAATCCCAATGGGAAAACGGACCACAGAAATGTACAAAGAATCCACATAAGAAATACAAATGGCCAACATGCATGTAAAAGTATATTCAACCTAACTAATAATTGAAGAAACACATGTCTACGTTTCACATAACTTTTCCCTGCTCAAGGATGGAACAAGGTATGACAAAGACTCAGAGGGCCCTATTGGAGTGAAAATTTCTGCAAATCTTCTAGCAGAAAAATTTGATCATATATATCAAAACCTTCTAAAAACAATGCATGTTTTGATGCAGCAGTTTGTCACTTAGAACTTTCTAGAGCTATTTCATAGAAAAGTACTCAGAAAAGTACGCAGCATCATTTAGAATAGTAAAGGATTAAAAGGAACTTAACCAGACATTAGTAGAAAGTGGATTAAATGAATTACTGCATTGATTTAGTAGAATATAGTGCAGGAAATGGCTTAATCAACTGGACTTTTAACCACTGACCTTGCTTTATAAAATATTTGCCAACCCTTCCCAACTCCAGATTTGACCACCCAGATATTCATTTACTGATTCATTTCAGACATGTATTTAGTGCCACATGAGAGCAGTAATTGTGTATGATATTGTCCTTGCCTTTGAAGTATTTTCACAGTGGTTGGTGAAAGTATTTAAAAACATTAATGATTAAGTAAATACAATGCAAAGAGAACAGCTGAATGCACATTGACACCACCATCTCCTTCAACCAGAAGTAAGCCAGCAAGGTCCAAAATGAATAAAAGAATATCTAGTGCTAGTGAGGATGAAGGCTAACATGCCCTGGAGTTGAGATTATTAATTGGCATGTCATCCTTGTTTTCCAGTAGAAGCTTGGCCAAATGAACTATTACATACATGTAAAAAGGAGCTCTATAACTCTGAATAGAAATGGGTCAGCCAGGCGCAGTGGCTTACGTCTGTAATCACTGCACTTTGGGAGGCCGAGGCGGGTGGATCACAAGGTTAGGCGCTTCAGACCAGCCTGGCCAACATGGTGAAACCCCGTCTCTACTCAAAATACAAAATATTAGCTGGGCATGGTGGCACATGCCTGTAATCACCACCACTGTGGAGACTGAGAAAGGAGAATCACTTCACCCCAGGAGGAAGAGGTTGTGGTGAGTGGAGATCATGCCATTGTACTCCAGCCTGGGCGACAGAGCAAGACTCTGTCTCAAAAAAAAAAAAGAAAGAAAGAAAGAAAGAAAAAGAAAGAAGAAAATGATGTGGTATAATCTCTATGATATAGTTAAAAGAAAGAATAATATTTCTTCTTATTTTATTTCTTTTATTTGAAGAGTTTGTGCAGCATGCCTCCAATTGTGTAAAGCATGTAAAAGGGAAATATCTCAAAATAGGAGAAGACACCTGTGGGCAGCAGCATCTGGAGAGTGATCCTGGAAGGTGGAAAGATTTTTCACTTTACAACCTTGGCCACTGTAAGGATATTTTGGGCTCAGTATGTGTGTTTTATAAAAATAACTTAATAAAACATTTTTAATGTCTCAGAGATAGTGTTTTCATGACAGTTCATCTTACTAGCATCTTTTAAATCCACTCATTTATTCATCCATTTGTCCATTGATTCAGCATTTTGGTGGTAGTCACATTTTAGGAAGGAAGATATGAAGGCAGAGAAGACAAAGCCCCCACTCCCAGGATAGGACCCTCAGAGTCTAAGGGTGAAGCCCATGGGAGCAGTTGCTGAGAGAAGGAGGGTCACCTAGGGCTGAAGAAGGCTCAAGAGACAGGGACTGACCTCAGCTAGCTGCGTGTGTGCAGTGGGGGCATGGCTGGGCAGCCTGGAGGTGTCCAAGAGAAGGGGCCATCTTAGCTGGGCTTTGAAGGGCACATGAACTTGGGTCAGATGAGAAAGGCCAGACAGGAACCTTGGCATCCACCAGAGCAGACAATTAATTTTCCAACTCAACTGACCTATTGGCAGGAATGAGACGTTCACAAGCCAAAGGGAAGAGAGAAGGAAGGAGAGGCATTCAGACTGGGAAGAATATGAGAGACATTTTATGGTTTATCATGGAAGAAATCACACCTCTGTTTATTATTTTTGATTTTTATTATGTTTACAAAAAGAACATCTCTACCCATCTTCAGTCACATGGCAACCAAAGACACTGCTGTTCAGATCGGTGAACTCTGTCTCTCCTCCCCCAGAGCAGCTGACGATGCTGCAAGGTCCAGTCCAGGTTTGCTGGGGGACAATGCACAGTCTATCTCAGATGCTGAAATACATTTCAATGGCACAGCAGCAGGCCACTGAGAGCTTCTGGTAGGGCTTCCCAAACTTCTGTCATTTAAGGTCCCACTTAACATAGGGAAGTTGTAATCACAGCCGGATTCCTGGAGGTGTGACCTTGGGCAAGTCACTTTCTCTCTCTGAATATCCAACATCCCAAAGCAACCAGCTTTCAGGATTGGTACAAAGATGCATGTGACATTGCCCTACATCAGTTGCTCATCATCATCTTATATCTCAGATGTCTTACATTTATCCTCTACATGTCTGGGCAATATTCTCTGCCCAAGGACTTGTTGACGGCAACCACCTGGGCTGCCTTCCAATCTCTCTCTCCTCTTCCTCCTCCTACAGTATCTTTCAGGTCAGTCCTCCATTGATTCCTATGGCCACAGTCAGGCTTCAATTTTCATTCTTTCTAGCATTGTCTTCCTAACTTGGGGCTTCCACACATAATGGAAGACATCAAGGGCTTTTGAAAACACAGATCTGATTATGTCAGCCTCCTGTTTCTGATCCCTCAGTCGCTCCCAATTGCCCAAAGGACAATCAGGACTCTTCATGAGGCTATACAAGGGTCTTCCTGGCCAGCCCCTATCTAGTCAATCAGTCTCAATTCTGGATTTTCCAAATCCCCTATTTTATGTCCAACAGGTAGGATTATTAATTATTCCTAAAACCCACCACATTTTCTCATGCTTCCATGCTTTTGCACAGGCTGTTCCCACTGCCTGGAACTACCACGCTTTCCAAACCTTCTCTTTGCCTAGAAGAGTTATCTTAAGTATTGTGCCTCCTTGGCACTTCCCCTGACACCTGTTTGCCCTGGCTGCCTTAGGTGAACCTGCTCTATACTCCCTTTCATAGTTGCCTGAGCTACCTCAGTCATCAGTTAGCACAGAGCTTTGGCTCAGCTTTTCTCTGTACCCACTTCCTCCATTGACCTAGAGCAGCCTCAGTGGTGTACCCAGCACGGAACCTGGCTAGAGAAGATATGAATCAAATGAAAGAATGCATGTCCCTGGTGATAACTCAGGCTATGAGCGACAGCCCTTTGCCTGTGTTTTTGACACAATGTCCCTTGCCTGGGAGCATCCACAGCATGTGAAATGACCACTATCACCTTCCACTAAGAGACTATTTCTTCCAACATGACTCCCAGACCTGCAGAACAATTGGGGCTTAGCTTCCTTCCATCATTAGAATAGAATGCATTATGGGTCTCCAAAAAAACAGAACCAATAGGAAAGACATATAGATATACGTAGATATAGATGTAAATTAATGAAAAGATTGTGAGGAATTGACCCATGTGGTTGTGGAGGCTGAGAATTCTCACCATATTCCATCCAGCAGCTAGAGACCCAGGAAAGCCAGTGGTGTAATTCTAGCCCGAGTCCAAAAGCCTGAGAACAAGTCAATTGGATGCTGTAAGTCCCAGCGCAAGGGCAAGAGAAGGTGAGATGCCCCAGCTCCACCAGGCATGCAGGAAGCAAAAGAGATGAATCTTTCCCTCCTTCCTCTGCCTTTTTGCTCTGTTCAGGCCCTCGATGGATTGGATGGTTTTCACCCACATTGGGAAGAGCCATCTGCTTTACTGAGTCCCCCGACTTGAATGCTAGTCTCATCCAAAAACACCTGCACAGACACAAGGAAAAAAAATGGTGAATCGGGGCATTAACCCCTTGGCCCTGTCAAGTTGATGCAAAATTAAACCATCACAGAAACTATCTCTTCTGGATAAATATATTTCTCCTTTCCATGGACAAATCTACCTTCAAATTAATTTTACAGAGCGTCTGTGGGCAAAAGAACCTGAGAGTCCATCTAGTTAGTTCTGCCCTTGGCCTGCTTTGCAGATGGGGAAACTGAGGCTCGGAGAGCAGACATGAGTCCCAGGGCCTTCTGAGGAGCAGAGCCAGCCTGAGCTCCTCCCAGCATGCCTTGCTCTCCTGCAGGCCTGATTTATTCTCTTCAGGGGCTGTGATCTCCACCCTCCTGGGCCTGCTGCCTTGTATTCCTGCGGCCCCCACGGAGCTCAAAACACTCCCTGCTCAGAAATGAGATGATTATTCTCACTTTTGCAGATGAAGAAGCAGAGACCCAGACAAGTGCAGTGTCCCAACGTCATCAGCAGAAGACTCAAACTGAGGTCCTCCATCTCCTAACCCGGTGTTGTTTCTTCTAAAAAAAAAAAAAAAAAACCCAAACCCACTGGGTACAAGAACCAAGAAACGTAATTATTTCTAGATAATTTAAAAGGCAAAGATGCATGGAAACTGCCAATGTCTTAGAAGCTGGAAGAAAATAGAGTGCAGAAGGCCAGGGAAGAATGACAGAGGAGCATAGGGTAACTTCTCTAAGTGCTGTTTATGTACCTGGAATTCCACCACACCCTCTGTGCAAGCTTCTTCTTTCTGACCCATTCATTTCCTAGAAAAGAACCAAAACTCATGACTCATTTCCCTTTGTAAACTAGATGTTCTTTACTATCTGAAATCCAAATTATAGATCGTATGATCTCCTTACATACGTAATTTTAAGACAATTGATATAATGCAGTTTTATATACAAAGGAGAAATAAAGGAAAATGATTTGTAATACATTTCTAAATATGCAAGTGCTTGGACATGACTGTACTGGAAGACGTGATGAAATAGATTACCAACACCTATAAACAAGAAACCACTGTAAATGCTCAGTCATAAACACAGGCCAACTTGAGTGTGTTTTGCTGGTGATTCAAAGACTGTGAGTACAATTGGCGTGAGTGTTGTAATGTTCCCAAGCAGCAAGCAACTCTTGAAAGAACTCCAGGCCAAACAAAGCACAGGCTTCTCTCACTTTACACTGTAGTTGCTTCCTAGAAAATTTAGGAAATATTAACAGTGTGCACAAAAGCCCTTCTGAGTGTCTGTGTAACATGTAGCTAGGTTCTGAGCTCAGGTCATCATAAACGACTGATTTACTTGCGTGAATGTCCACTGGCACATTTTTTCTTTCATATCTTTAGCTTGACTTCAGTAGCAAATTTTTAAGTAGGGTGGGATATGAAGTCATTTTTGTACATTAAACAAATGACGGATGCAGGGTAGGGTGGCATGCCCATGTAACTCACAGTAGCAGACTGTGGTTCACGCAGGGTTTGGTAGGAGACAGGTAGATAATGGTAAATAACGATAATAAAAATAATAGTTAGCACTTGCATAATTTGTGTCAGGGACTTCTAAATGCTTCCAATATATTAATTTGTTGATTCCTCACAAGAATCCTTTCAGATTGATTGCAGTATTATTCTCATTCTACAGATATAGGAACATAGGCATGGAGAGGTAATAGGACTCCCTTGAGGTTACACAGGTAAAAGTCATTTAGTTCAGCATGACTAGTATCCAAGAATACCTCCTACCTGCTGTCTGCAGGGGCAGTGTTGAAATTGATCATGTTCTGGGTCCACAGCAGCTTTTGTCAGTTACACATACATGTGGAGAGTGAGAGGAGAGAGCTTTATTGTGAGGAATTGGCTCATGTGATTATGGAGAGTGAGAAGTTCCATGATTTGCCATGTGCAAGCTGGAGACTCAGTGGATCCCATGGTGTAATCCCATGCCAGCCCAAAGGCCTGGAACCAGGGGAGCCAATGATGTCAATCCCATTGTGAGGGCAGGAGAAGGTGAGATGTCATGTTACAGCTCAAGTAAAAATGGGGGAACACGCTCCATTCCTCTGCCTTGCTCTATTCAGGCCGTCGATGGACTGGATGGTGCCTACCCACATTGGGAGGGCCATCTACTTCACTGAGTCTTCTGATTCAAATGCTAATCTCATCCTAAAACACCCTCTCAGGCACAACCCAAGAGAATGTTTAATCTGGGCATCTCGTGGCCCATTCAAGTTGATGTGTAACACTGACCATCCCAGATCCTTTCAGCTAGTTTGGGGTCATGTGTTTATTTCTGGCCAATGGACTACGAGCAGAGTGGCTTTTGTCGGTTACAAGTCAATATGCCTTGCAGGCTGTGTGTCCTGATGGCACAGGTACAATATGGAGTAGGGCCACCTGACTCAAATCTGACTCTAGTCTGAGCATGAAATAAATCCTTCTTAGGTTAGGGATTTTTTGTTGTTGCATAAACTAGCTACACCTGACTAATATAATAAAATGTATCAATCTTTACCCTGGAAAAAGAAATTTCTAAGGGTCAAATTGTGGACTTTGTGAGTAAAGTCATTTGGGGTTGGGTGGTATCAGTCAGGACACATCAGATTGTGCTTCAATAAAAACCCAAATCTCGGTGACTTTAACCAACAAAAGTTTATTCCTCACTTTCCCTATGTAGCTATCATGGAGCAGGGGAGGGCTCACACACCTGTCCTACCTTTACGGCCCGAGCTGGTGGGGACACCACCATCAGGAGCATTGCTGCTCAGCATTGCCGCAGGAAAAAGGGAGCCTGCGGAGCAGACACTGGAGATGCCAACTGCAGGTGCCACCTGTTATGCTCACTTATGCTCGCACCTCATTGGCCCATTGGCCATGCCTGGTCATGTGACATGGCTTCAGTGGGCTGGGAAGCACAGTTCTACCTGGGGCCTTGGAGGAGAAGGGAAAACCATATGGGCAGCTTTATGAGAGAATCTCAAGTCACCTAAGAAGCCACACTGTGTTTTCTCAGCTTTCTCATTTTGACTTGAGCATTGCAGGCACGCTTCTTTAGACCAACTGCCTCAGTTTCTCCAACTCTATAACTATTTCAGTGGTTGTTAAAAACAGCACAAACATCTTTCCACCTATTGCCATCAGGATGAGACTGTCCCCCATGTTTGCCTCTGTTGCCGGACTATGAACTCAAGGTCATGGACAGCAGCTTATTCCTTCGTGTCTCCACCCCTCAGACAGGAGGGATGCTCAGGAAATTACTTTTGAATGAATGAGTTCTTGTTGAGGGTTGGGCAGAGGAGAATGCTTCCTGATAGCCGACACTGGAGCAACCTGCATGAGCTCAGAGACAGCTTGGAGCCACATAGACTGAAGGATGCAGCATTCAAGGGGCTGTTTCAAAAGACAATGCTGCAATTTAAGTAACAGGGATGTGAATGAAAAGGCCAGTAGGAATGACCTGACAATTACATGTGATTTTAAACTTTCTCTGCAGTCCTGGTCCCTCTCTCTCCTTACTGTGTGTCTTGGGCAGATCTTGTCCCTCTGCAAACCTGGGTATTTTCCTAAGCAGCAAGAAGACGGAGTTACTTATCCGTAGGTGCTGCTTTAGTTTCCACCAAGCAGGAGCGGAGTCTCAAATTCTTCCACACTAAGAAGGTCAAGCAGACAGCACTTTCTGAGGTATCTGAAGCTATGTGCATCTTCCCTCTCACAGTTTCTTCTCAGCTCCCTCCTGGGCTCTGAGCTCAGGATCTTGGCCTTTCCTCTAGACCTGCTGTAAGTGTGTGCTCTCCCAGCAGGGCCTTTGTGGTCAATGGGCCACCTCCCCTGCCTCTGCCTCTGTCTTTGAAGACACTCAGCCATAAGTCACAGAGGGATGTGACCGTAGCTTTGCTCCGCGTTTCTGTTTCTGTTTTTAAACTGTGGCAGAATTCTTTGTGTATTCATTCATTTCATGTGCAAAATATGTATCTAGGGTATTGAGAGGTGGTTTAAAAGTGTGTGGCACCTCCCCTCTCTCTCTTGCTTCTACTATGGCCATGGAAGATATGACTGTTTCCCCTTCCCCTTCCACCATGCTTGTTAAGTTTCCTGAGGCCTCCCCAGAAGCAGGAGTCACTATGCTTCCTGTACAGCATGCAGAATTATGAGCAAATTAAAATTCTTTTCTCTATAAATTGCCCAGTCTCAGACATTTTTAGCAAGGTGAGAACTAACTAACAGAGATGCAATTGAAGGCCAGAATAACAGCACATCTCACCTAGATGAGCGGAACTGTCCCCTCTCTTTCCTTCCTGGTCTTGCCACTCTCTACAATCCATTGCCCCTCCTGTAGCCAGAGTGAGCAATGCAAAGCCACCACGTATCCAGGATATTCTGTTTATGGTCCTGCAGAAGCCCCTCACGTCCTGTGTCATGAAGCCCAGCTCCTCCCTGGCTCCCAGGACTTTGCAAGACACAGCGTCCCTCCACCTGCTTCTGTCACCTTTCCACCCATCACCCTTCCTATAGCCATATGCACTTTCTCAAACATACCGTGGTCTCCACACCTCCAAGCCTTGGTTCATGCAGTTCTTCTTGCCCAAAATTCCCCTGCCTACTTTTCATTTGATTTCATCATCTCACTCCCATATAAAATTTAATAACATTCAACCTTCAACTTAATTAAAGTCTCTACTTCCATGAAAATGTCATTGATCCTCTTAGTTCCCGCGTCCTTCCTCGAGGATCTTTGGCATTACGTGTTTACACAGTGAAAGCACACATCACATCGTGACCACACATCAGAATTTAAGGATAATGGGTGTGACTTACCTATTTTTGGCATTACTTTGTGCTTAACCAAGAGAAGGTACTCATTCAATACTTTTTAAATACTACTAATAATAATGATAATCATTTTATTTCTCAAGATGAAATTAGACACTGAAACATGTGGTTCCCATGCATTAGCTCAGGAATCTTCACAACCACCCTATTTGGTAGAAACTATTAAATGCAATTTGTGAATATTGAGACCAACTTATTTATTTTCCTCAAATAAAAGAAAACTTGAATCTATATATTCAAAAGGTACTCATATCACAGAAAACTGACGCAAAGTTGTAAATACTGATGATATATGCCTATAAAGTTATTGAAAAACTAAAGGTAAAGAAATAATCATTTGACCAGCCAGGCAAAAAGCTCAAGTCACATATAAAGAGGGGTTAAAAATCAGGCTGATTTCCTACAGGCCACAGCAACTCAATATCAGAAGATTCAAAGCTGAACAACACAATACCGTAATACCTTCAAGAAAAGAATGTATGAGACAAGGATTTATACCCAGCAAGGTTGGTCTTAAAGACAAACAGGTGTAAATTTGCAAGAACTCAGGAAATGTTCTCATGAGTCCTTTTTGCAGGAAGGAAGTACTGAAAGATGAACTTCATTTCAGCTCACCAAAATGTCATGGAGAACTTAGACAAAAGATTGATTGGGAGCATGGAATATATTTAACTGGCAAATTGAGGCAAAAACAAAAATGGAGTTTAGGCGACAGAGCTGAATGCAAACACAACTAACAAGAAGTGGGTGGGAAGTATGGTAATTTTGCTGATGTCTTCATCTGCAATAACTGGAAGTCTAAGAATTATTGTTTACAGTTGACACCTCAAATAGTAGAGGTCTAAGCACATTTAATAGGTAAAATGTACTGCTAAGAAAAATAATCATCTTAACTGAAATCTGATGGGGGAATGTGAATTTCATCATTACTTACGGGAGTGAACAAAAAGAAACTAAAGAAATAGACCAAGGATGGGGGGATGGATGCAGCAAACCACCGCAGCATGTGTATACCTATGTAACAACCCTGCAGGATCTGCACATGCACCCTAGAACTTAAAGTATGATAATAATATACAAAAGAAATAGACCAAGGTATAATTACGCAGATGGGTGTTATAATAAAAATATTAACTGTCCAAATTTTATAAGAATCACACACACATACACAACCACAAACATACACAAACACAAACACACAGACCACATGTTCAATTTTTAAACGATTAATATAGAAAACAATACGTAAAATCATATTTAAAAAGACTCAATGTTATTTGTCATATCAGTCACTATAAATGAGTTTAGTTTGCCTATTAAAGAAGAAAGTTTCCAAATTAAACTACAGAGAACAACTCAATGTATAATGTATCACATTTAGACATGTCTAAAATTAAGTGTTTCATACAAGTTGAAAATACAAAGATGTACAACATTTGCAGGCAAAAGCAACCAAGAGAACGCAGCGGTCACGATCTAAATATCAGACAAAGTGGAATTCTTGCCAAAAAAGCATTAAATAAGACAAAATTGGAATACTACAGGGTATAATTCATGATAAAAATTAAAGTTACCAGTATTGATAACTAAATATAATAGTAGTAATAGCCATAAAGTACAAATTATAGGAGCTAAAAGGAGGAAGAAACAAAAACACACTGGTTATTAAGAGAATTTAATTCATTTTTATTTAAATCCCTGACAGATCCAAAAATTCAAATAGAGAATTTAAAATATAATGTATAAACTACATTTGGTATATATTTCAAATGCTGTGCCCTAAAAACAGAATATATTTCTTTTTTAGTTTTTAGGGTTTTTTTTGTTTGTTTGTTATGTTTCTTTGAAACAGAGTTTCGCTCTTGTTGCCAGGCTGGAGTGCAGTGGTGCGATCTTGGCTCACTGCAACCTCTACCCCCGGGTTCAAGCAATTCTCTTGTCTCAGCTTGCCTTTTTAGATGTTTCTAAAACACATGCAACTGAACATACGGGGCCACAAATGAAACCTTAATAAATTCCGAAATGTCAGAATAATACGAGCAATTTTCTGCCGATAATGCAATAAGACTAGAAATTAATAATAAAACTATAGCTTCTTTTACTTGGAAACTCTTAAAAAATTCTCTTCTAAATAACTCTTTGGTCAAAAAGGAAATGCAAACCCAAACTGCAAAATGTCTAAGGAATAATGCAGCCAAGCATTTGAAGAGAGATAAATATTGCTCAGAGGAAAATTCATAGACTTCAATAATTCTGTAAAATTAAATAAAATAAAGTATGCATTAGACATGAAAGTTAGAAAAAAGAACATTGAAATATATGACTAGAGAGAAGTAACTTTAAGGATAAAAGCAGAAAGCAAACTAATGAGTAAAACTAATGTGTATTGATTTGAAAAACAATGAGATAAAATAGATAAACTGTAATCCAACCTGCTTAAGAAAAAATGGAAAAAAAGATTCAATAAATAGGAAATTAGAAGTAGGAAATAATTGCAAAAAGAAAGAAAATTAAAAAAATGAAGAGCCCACATTGCTCAACTTTCAAATAAATTTGAGACACCACCACTTATAACGTACTCTTAGCCAATTAAAAAATAAAAAACAAAAACAGAACCTGAATTTGATCTAGCCCCCAGTTGGACCAATAGAGGGGAAATAAGAGCATGCTAAATGATACCTAGAGAGAAAATCAGTACATTTCAGACTATAGAAAGTCTACCAGGAAGGTCGGTGTTGTGGCTCATGCCTGTAATCCCAGCACTTTGGGAGGCCAAGATAGGTGGATCACCTGAGGTCAGGAGTTCAAGACCAGCCTGGCCCACATGGTGAAACCCCACCTCTACTAAAAATACAAAAATTATCCAGGCATTGTGGCATGCACCTGTAGTCCTTGCTACTCAGGAGGCTGAGGCAGAAGAATCATTTGAACCTGGGAGGTGGAGGCTGCAGTGAGCCAAGATCATGCCACTGTACTTCAGTCTGAGTGACAGAGTGAAACTCCATCTCAAAAAAAAAAAAAAAAAAAGGCTATCAGGAACAGGAAGATGACCTTGTTTATTTAACAAATAAAGTTTGAGGAAAAATTTCTGGGAGAGGAGGAGGTGAGATTTATAGGAAAATCTATAAATGAAGAGATTTAAGACACATATCCAGCAGGTGTAATTGCCTAGAGCTTATTTCGACCCTATTTTAACAAATAACTGAATGATTTCCTGTTTTAAAAATAATACTTATGATTTAGTGACACAGCCTGAAAGTTCTTCAAGCAAAAGAATACAATATCCCAGGATTGCTTCAAAATACTCCAGGCTCAGGAGGAGGGTGGGAGGAAGTAGGGTGGGATTCCAGATGCAATAGGAGTGACCTCAAACCGATAGTTGCTGGGTCCTGAGTGCCTGGAGCGCAGTATACTATTCTTTCCTAACTTTATATACGCCTAAACTTTTTCACAATACAAATAAACTTGAAAAAAATGTTTGGAACTCTGGTGAAATAAAAATCTTTCTAGAAAAAAAAATTATGAAAATTGACCCCAGAAAATAATGAAAATTCGAACTTTGTAATCACCAGAGAATAAATATAAAAAGTTGCCAGAAAGTTAACCATCTCTTCTTTCCCACTTCCCAGCAAAAAGAAAAAGAGGTTTTCGCAGAGGACGCCTGCCAAATCCTTAAAAGGTAAATCATTCCAAGGTGATTCCTATTATTCCAGTAGAGAGAGAAAAGGGAAATTCGATAATTCTTTCATGAAGTGAAAAACACATCAACACCAAATCTTGAGAAGGATTTCACAAAAAAAGAAAAAAAAATGTCTCCCTAATAGATGTTAAAGCAAAAATTTTAAATAATATATCAACAAATAAAATCTAGCATGACACTAAGAGAATTAAACACGATCCCATCAAATTTATGCAAGAATTCAAAAATGTGTTCAATATTACAAAATCTATTAATATAATTTATTACATTAATTATATAAAACACAAAGGTATACTTGAACAAAGGAAATGATGTAATCTGTTCTTGATTAGGGAAATTCAACTGTGTAACAATGCCAAATCTCTCTAGGTTGTTTTCTAAATTTAGTGTAATCTTAACAAAATTATTAAGTTTTGGTTTTGGTTTTAGAAGTAGACTAGATGGGCTGGGTGCCGTGGCTCACAGCTGTAATCCCAGCACTCTGGGAGGCCGAGGTGAGTGGATCACCTGAGGTCAGGAGTTTGAGACCAGCCTGTCCAAAATGGCAAAATCTGGTTTCTACTAAAAGCATTCCTGTACAGGAATCAAAACCTTAGCCAGGTATGGTTGCAGGCTCCTGTAATCCCAGCTACTCTGGCGGCTGAGGCAGAAGAATTGCTTGAACCTGTGAGGTAGAGGTTACAGTGAGCCGAGATTGCACTATAGCACTCCAGCCTGGGTGATAGAGTGAGACTCTGTCTTAAAAAAAAAAAGAAATGTAGACTAGATGATTCTAAAGTTCATATTGAAAACAGGACAAATCTAAACAAAAAGAACAATGACCAGGGGTCCAGTCATATCAGATATTAAAATATGTCATGGAGTTCAATAATTAATGAATTTAATTAACCATTAATTAAATTAGGATTGCACTGTGATATAAATAGTCCAGTGGAACAGGAGAGAAAGTTCATTGATACAGTAAGATACATTCTATAATATAGAACAAAAGATAAAAGTGATATCTTAAGTCAGCAGAGAAAAGGTATTTCATAAAGGATAGTAGGTCAACTGAATATCTGTCTAAACATAGCTCACTTCATACACTAGAATAAACTCCAAATAAATAAAGTAGTTAAGTACAAAATTTCAAACTATAAAAATATTAGAAGAAAATGTGGGGTATGAAATTTTATTTAATGGTTCAGAATCCAATATTCATAAAAGAATTGATTTATAAATTTTACAACATACCATTTTTAAAAATTTCTAGCTAGCAAAATAAAACCATTAGCAAAATCAAAAGGCAAAATCAAATGACAAAATATTTGCAAGTCATATTACAGCTGAAGCTTTTAATCTTTATAATATGTAAAGAGCTCTCAGATATAATAAAAAAAGTAATAACTAAAAAGAAAAAAGGCAGAAGACATGAATAGAAAGTTCACAGTAAAAAACATAAATGGTTTTTAAATACAGAAGGACACATGTAAGAGAAAATCAAATTAGAACAATACAGAGATACCATTTTTCATCTATCAGATTGGTAAAAATGTTAAACATTGACAAAACATTCTGTTTGTGAGGTTGGGTGGAAACTGGTAAGTGGTTGGTGAGAGTGTAAATTGGCACAAACTCTGTGGAGGGCAATTTTGGAACAATTGCAAAGCCATAAAAACATATATACCCTTTGAGCAATCAATCTCGCTTCTGGGAATTTATCCAACTGATAAACTTGTTCAGTTACTAAGTGACAAATTATTGCAGCATTGCTTGTAGTAAAAATTTGGAAACATACGTAACATCCATCAAGAAGAGGCTAATTAAATAATCCTAGTATATCCATTCAACGGAATATATGTAGACACCAAAAAACAAAAATATTTTTATATATTATAGGAGATTTGGGATATATTGGTACTTGACATGGGATGCAAGAGGTGTTTACGGTATGTTACTTTGTATGACGGAAGTGGGTGGTGATAAGTATATGCCTTCATACATGTTTGTTTTCTGTAGGAATCTCAGGAAGGTAATAAAGGTGGTTAGTACAGGGGGGCGGGGAACTCAGTGGATGGGGGCAAAAATGGGAATAAGAACTTTTCCTGTGCCACTTTTGATACTGCTTTTTTGTAAGCTATTGAAATATATTTCCTATTCAAAGTTACTTGATAAACACTGAAAGCTTTGCAAAGTTCGCTCGAAGTCACTGTGGAGATGGAGGCGTGCAGAGGGGAGGAATGGCTCCTGCGCTCCAAGGAGGAGCCTGGAGAGACCCCTCAGATTCTCCGCTCACAGGGAAAGGGCTGGCCGACACTCACAGCTCTTCGAGAATGAGCAACCCCAGACCGTGCAGCCAGTCCTGAGTCAGCACCCCCAGACCGTGCAGCCAGCCCTGAGTCAGCACCCGGCCCTGCCTCTGCCCGCAGAGAAGTAGCTTTCTCAAGGTGAGTCCATGAAGAACGTGCTTCTGGCCTGAGCTGACCTGTCTGGGGCAAAACGCAGGCTTTCCCCACCTTGCCCAACTGGAGGACACACCCAGCTGTCTGTGACAAAAGCCAAGGTTGTGTCCCAGAGTCAAAGCCAAACAGAGACCCGAGGAGATTGTCCAGACAACACAGCATAGCAGAGGAACAAGAGAGCTCCCGTCAGCCATCACCTAGTCAGGTGGTCCATTCCCTTTCCTTCCTGGGAACACAGTGTAGCCCAAGGGAAGACAGTGTGGGTTTCTGTGTTAGATGATAAGGGAGCAGTTTCCAGCTCTGATGCTCGACAGTTAAGGGTAACTCCAGGCAAATCACTGAAGCTCATGAGAACTCAGTTTCCTAATCTATGGAATGGGTACACTTGTGCCCAACTTAGATAATTCTTGGGAGGATTAGAAATAAGGCATGTAAAGTGCTTGGCATTTTGTGCTTAGTTCAGAGTAACCATGTGGGCTCCATGTGTTAATATATCTTTCACTTTCAGCTCTGCCTAGTGGAGACTTCCACCAAGGAGAGATCTCTGAGCAACTACCTAGCTATTATCTAGCCTCATTAGACAACTGGTTATGTTCATATAGTCTAGGTTGAGCCAGATGGGGCAAAAGAACTAATTCAGGAATGGCAAATACCCTAACCATGTGTACATGTCACATTTCTTCTCTATGCTTAGGGTGGACATTGCTATTCTACCCTAGACATCACTAGTCTACCCTACGACATGGAGAATTCTTCTCAATGGCATGCTCCAGACAGCCATTGCCCATTGGCCGTCATGCAGGAGAGGTGAAATCCACTTAGCAATTCTAGACAGATATTTAAACCCCATCACAATCTTGCTTCCTCTGATTTCTCAGATTCCATCAAAAATGACAATAGAAAATACTTCCAATACTTAATTTTAAAGAACATTAAAATAGATGACCACTTTTGCATTATTTAATTAACATCAAAACATTTGTCTTTGGTGTGAGGTGGACCAGGTCACGGTCAGAGCTTTCCCACAAGGTCCCGCTGTACCTGGAGGGACTCTCACCTGGCAGGAGCTCGACCCCTGACTGGCTCACCTTTCGTCAGAATATTCTGTGGCACCCACAAATGTTCTCCTGCATTTGCGCTTTTTATTTTATTTCTTTATTTTGGCGACAGGATCTTGCTCTGTCACCTAGGCTGGAGTGCGGTGGCACAATCACAGCTCACTGCAGCCTCAAATTCATGGGCTCA
This sequence comes from Cebus imitator, assembly GCF_001604975.1. Taxonomy (NCBI): domain Eukaryota; kingdom Metazoa; phylum Chordata; class Mammalia; order Primates; family Cebidae; genus Cebus; species Cebus imitator. The sequence continues at coordinate 3,183,255 of NW_016107328.1, forward strand.
AGCCATCCTCCCTCCTTAGCCTCCCCAGTAGCTGGGAATACAGGCATGCGCCACTACATCCAGATAATTTCTGTATTTTTTGTAGTGATGGGGTCCACCAGGCTGGTCTCAAACTCCTGGAGTCAACTTATCCTCCTGCCTTGGCTTCTCAAAGGGCTGGGATTACAGGATTACATGTGTGAACCACTGTACCCAGCCTGCATTTTACTCTTGAAAGAAATTCTGTGTATCCAGTTCGCATGGCATTGGTTCTCTAGGCTCTGCTGTGGGGCTCTGGGGGAAAGGGAAGGGACGGGGGTGTTTATTAAGTACTGACTGTTTGTGAGACAACCTATTTAATCCCTTCTTTTTACCCATCTTTTGAGGCAGTTGCTACCACCCCCATTGCACAGTGGTAAAATTAAGGCTCAGAGAGTTTAAATGGTTTCTTCCTAAGGTCGCAGAGCTAGTAAGCTGGCTGAGTGAATTTCTTGCCCGTTTAAACAACAGTTATGAGGCAGAACAAACGCTCCCAAATGAAACGTGTCTGGATCTGATTTCTGTTTATTCCTTAACTTGAAGTGCTGGAACCTAGTTGGGGCCATAGTGGTAGAACTCTTTAATTTGGATGGACATGGTTTCACAATTAAAGCTCGTTTCGTTTTGTTCTCATTCCTGCCGCGCGGTGGAATGGTCAGCCCACCTTTCCACGAAACCCTCCAAGCTGGTAAAGGCTGGGTCATCAGGGAAGTTCCCACTGTCCCTTTTTCTGCCTGGCAGCCCTCTGCTTCATGATGAAGGTTCATCCAGGACTCCTGGGCTGCCCCTCAGTCAAGGCCAAGTTGACTCACAGCCACTTGTGACAGTAAGTAAAGCATCCCCATCATCATCATCATCCGATGAAAACTGATCCCAACCCAGTCCTATGCTGGGCCCTGGGTGCTAAAGACAAGATCTTTCTTGAGCACACCACTGCCTGGGCCTCACAGCGAGTTATGTGCTTGTACTTTACCTGATGTATCTCCCTTTATCCACACGGTGGATTATACCAACCTCATGGGATAAATGGTATTATTATTTCTTTGGGGCAGTTTTTACAGCTTTATTTAAACACAAAACATACACATGAGCTGTCTACACATTTTCTTTGCTGCGCAGCCTGGCATTGGAGTTGGTGACTCTGATGGCCAGCTGAGCGAATCTTTCCATGATGGCTTTGCAGTTCGTGGAGGAAACATCGTGAGCCATCTCAGCACAGTAAGATTTTTTGCAAATCAGCAGCACTTCCAGCTCCTTGACGTTGTGGACCAGGGACTCCCAGGAGCCACTGGGAAACATGTGCTTTGTTTTTTTTCTGCTCCAATAACCAGTGCTAGGCATCAAGATCTGGCCTTTGAACCTTCTACTAACCCTGTTGTCAATACCTCTGGGTCCCTGCCAGTTACACTCAGTTTTGACATATCAGTCTGACTGGTGCCGGATGCGCTGCTTAGTTCTCTTTTTGACCATCTTGGGCTTCACAAGAGATCTGAGGATGGCCATGATGCTGAGGAAGAGATGGCTGCCACCTCTGTAGGGAGCGCCAAGGAGGAGGATAAATGCTGTTACTAACCCCACTTTACAGATGAGTAAATTGAGATTCCAGATGGTGAAGTTGCTTGTATAAGGTCATACCCTTAGCAAGTGCATCTGGATTTACGTTCTGAGCTCTTGACTAATCTATGTGGCCTCTAAAGGGCACCTTCATTAGAGACTTGTATTCGTTAGATTATGTCTAATTACGAGTAATAGAAAAAAAAAAAACAACGGTAGTTTAAGCAGCATAGACGTTTACTTCTCTGTTGTGTCCAAGACATTCTGAGGAGCTGTCTGGGCTGGTATGGTGCCCCAGAATGTCGATGAATCAGGTTCCTTCTCTCAGTTGTTCTGTGCCGCACTGGTTTCATGCCTAAGGTCACCTCATGGTCCGCGGTAACTGCTGGGGCTCCAGCCATTGCATTTCACTCTTGCCAGCATAAAGGAAGAAACAAATTAACTTGTACATGCTTTTTCTTTAAGCATATTTTCTAGAACATTTCAACCACTTCTAATTAGATTGCATTGGCCAAAACATAGTCACATGCAAGGCAAACTGGGAAGTATTTATTTGGGCTAGTTATCTGTTAAAATTTGCTGTTCTATTATGAAAGATGAAGAGAAGATTGAACACAACTCATTATTTCTTTATTTGAGGCCAAAACAAGTGCCTGAGCTGGGAATTAATGTATTCATTGATGAGTAATTTATTTATTAATTCTTAAAACTATTATGTAGAAAGGGTTTCCTCTGTGGTCATCTGATTCTCCATCCTGGGGACCCAGGGTAACTAAGACAGACAGAGTCTCTGCTGCCATATTCTTATAGTTCATAGTCATACAGTTAAAGTCATGCCTCTGACTTTAATCCGGTTTGTGACTCCAATAAATAACATCCTTCTCTGAGCATTCTTGTTTTCATCTACAGAACTGTTGGATCCCATAACTGATAAGGACTTTCTAGCTAGAATATTCCCTGATGAGATGTCTCTGAGATTTAGGAGAAAGGCAGGATGATAAAGAGCTTGGTTCCATTTCCTCCCCAGGGATAACAATCACTAACTCCCAGGGTCATTATTTAAAATGGGTGGGTCCCCTGGGGAAGTGCCCAGAGAGGTGCCTGGCAGAGAAGGGAGTCGTTTCTTCATAGGTCTCCCTGTCTCTTCTAAAGAAGAAGGAAATTCCCTGGACATGTAAGGAGAATGCATTTGGGGCTTTGGGACATCCAGGGAGTGTGGGGTGCCCAGGGCTTGGAGGGCTGTCAAGGGAGGTTGGAGGGCGTCAACAGTCTCCCACTCACTCCCCACACTACCCTGACTCTGGGAAATTCTCCCATCCTGGGGAAGAGAATCACTGCAGCCCTTTTACCCAGGATGGGAAGTCTCTCTGAGAGGCAGCACGTGGATTCAGAGCCCATCAGCCTGAATTTAAATCCTGGCTGTGTCACCTACTAGCTTATAGTATGGGCTAAACTGTGTCCCAAAAATTCACAGGATGATACCCTAACCCCCAGTACCTCAGGATGTGACTGTATTGGAAGACAGGTCTTTACAGAGGTCCTCAAGTTAAAATGAGATAACTAGGGTGACCTAATCCAATGTGACTAGTGTCCTTAGCAGAAAACCTGGCCACAGGTACAGAGGGAAGGCCATGTGAAGACACACAGAAGAGACAGTCATCTACAAGCCAATCACAGGCCTCAGAAGAAACCAACCCTGCCGACATCTTGATCTCGGACTTCCGGCCTCCAGACCTGTGGGAGAATCCATTTCTGTTGTTTGAGCCCACGCTCTGCATTCTGGCAGCCCTAGCAAACTACTACAAGCTCTGTGATGTGACACTTTTCTCACTTAAGCTCTGTGTTCGCTTTCCTCATTTACAAAACTGCTAGCATAGCAACATCTTCCTCAGAAGACTGTGCTGAGGCTTTCAATCCCGAGAGCACTGAGAACAGGGCGGGCCGCAGGATTTGCTCTCACTAAGCATAAGCCACGATTATAATGGTGAGTGCCCGCCCACCTCCTCCTCAGACCTCAAAGGCCGAGGCTCCTGTCTACACCCCGACCTTGAGCATTCGGTGGAATTGACACTGCTCCTAGCAGGTCACACTGTTGGACAGACCAGCCCTGAGCTGACTTAACGCATGATAAATGAATGGAGGCGGCCTTACAAGTTTACTGAAACAAGCATTTCGATCAACACCAGTGGATATCTTAACTGTAAATGCTTCAAGGCAGAGAAGAAACTGTTGGTAGTGCGTGAAGTACACGAGTGCCCAAGGGTGAAAATAGGGGATTTCTTTTGGGGAAGAGGCAGCAATGCTAACAGTCACTCCCACAGGAGGTAAGCCAGGCCAGAGACGCTGGCCCCAGGCCAAAGGCTTACCTGCATCTTGGGAGGCTGACGCAGCTGCGTGGAGAACGTGGCCGACGAGGGGGACGTGACTGAGCAAGCGGGCAAGCAGGTGCAAGGTGGCAAAGCTGTCAGAGAAGCCAGGGAGACACCTGTCGGGCTGGGCCACCGGGAAGAACAGCGCCCTGCACCAGCGTTCTGCAGAGAAGCCCCCAGATGCCACCAGCAGAGCTGATGGGGGCTGAGCAAGGCCCGTGGATGCGATGTCACCTGGCTGCCTAGGGGGTCACCCAGAGCAGGGCCTACCCTCCAGGCCTGGGGCTGACTCCTGGTCCTGGCTCCTCCTCCTATCTTGCCCTAGGGAACTTCATAAAAGGCTTCTCCAGCACGTATTCGCAATGGAATTTCTGTTGCTTGGATATAAGACACATGTGAAATATTCCATTGTATTCTCCCTGCACAAATTTTTAGAGTCTCAGCCACACAGAGAGGTGCTGCCTGGTACTTGCTTCCCACCACTGCTGGGGAAATCGCTGGACAGAGGGCCTGTCCACCCCAAACGTCCCACATGAGGCTTTCCTCTTCCACTTTGTCTACTGAGTTTCTGTCTGAGCCCTCCGCTTCCCAACCACGCCCCCCGCCCCGCTTTCTGGTAATGGATCCCTCAGCTCCTCCACCTACGATACCAGAACCATTCTGGGAACCGAGGAAAGCAATCACGGAATCTAGGAATCCCGTTGTGCCCAGAGTTGGGGGTTGGAGCCACAAAGACGTCTGGAGAAGATGTTTACACCCAGTTTTGTTGGAGGTCAAAGGCAGCCACCCAAAGTCAGCCTGCCATCTGCCGACGTGCCCACTCAGCTCATCAACACTTATTAAGCCTCTACTGTGTACGGCCAAGCTCTGGATGCTGGGACACACTGGAGACCAGGAAATGTTTCTCAAAGAGCTAACCCCCACAGAGGAGAGGCATGCCTGCAAATAGAAAATGGGGCTTACATGTGACATTGCTCTTCCAAAATACCTTTCTCAGAGTCCTCCTGAGAGGCTGGGACACATGGGCAATGGAGACTTGGCGCGAGAGACCAGCCTGGAAGGCCTCCAAAGGAGGGGCCTACAGATGTGTTTTGAAGAACAAAATGTCCACAAACTTCCCACGCCTGCCAGGTAGAAGCTATCTGCACACACATTCTTCCCCCACACCAAGTATATCCACCCCCGTGCGTAACTGTAGGCCTCTTCCTCCACATGGACTGTTAGAAATCGTTTAAACTGTCCCTGAACACAGACACAGTCTTCACCTGTTGTCCAGAGGAGTAAAGGAAGTTTTTCCCCAGTGCTTTTTGGGCAATTGTCCTGTGTTACTTACTCTAGATAGGATTGTCTAGACAAACACAGCAGTAGACTAATAGAACGTCTACAATGACAGAACTGTGCGCTGGCCAGTCTCAGTAGCCATTGGTCACCTGGGTTACTGAGCACTTGAAACGTGGCTCATTTTAAATTTCATTTCCTTTGAACAAATTTAAACACAGACCCGTGGTGGCTACCGGCTGTTGTATTAGACGGCGCAGGTCCAGCCATCGGAGGCTACTCCTTCGCGGGACTGCAGCCACTCTGTTATCATGGACGTTTGTTCTCAAGATCTGTTTTCTACCCGGAAGCTTCACGCACTGGTACGCTGGCCCTTGCAGTGATGCAGGGATCCCGACACAGGGGTGGTGGGCAGGGATCTGAGGCCATGCGTTCAGGTGTGCAAGAAATATCTATTTTCTTTACTTTTTAAAAAATCCATAGGGACTTGCAGCCCCATTCTGCTGGCTCCGTGGGAAATTCAGTCTCTGTCATTAGTGGACACCCAGCTCCTCTGCACCAGTGTCAGGCAAAGTTTCACGGGTTATGCTATAGGGTAACAGTCTTTGGGGAACTCAGGGTTTCTTCGGAACAGGGGCTGCTGCCTGGGCACCAGGCTCTCCAGAGAGCTGGGTTGAGGACATAGCATTCCCTCTGCCTCCCCATGGCAGGAGCAAGGGGCCCCGCTGTTAACAGAACCCCGGACCTTGGTCCCAATTCAAGCAAGCAAAGTGTTCTTCCTTCTCCACCTTTAAGTTTCTCCCCTTCCCTTCTGGGATTCTTGATGCAAATCTTTCATGCCTTAAGTTTTATCAAAACAGAAGCCAGCAATGACTGTGTCTTGCCTTGGGCCCAGTAACCCTAAACTGCAAGTCAAGTGAGCTCAAATGGTCAGGTTTCTTCCCAAGAGCCCTGCTGAAAAAAATAAAAAAAGAGCCTCACTCTCTAATATTGCAATACATTATCCTTCCTCATAGGCCCGTCACTCACCACATGGAGAAGAGGGGGAAAGACCTGGGAAAGACATTTGCAGAAAAGGAACAGTTTTGTCAGGGCCTGTGGCCAGCAGGATCCAGCGTGGCAGCCTCCGAATGATACTAGTCGCAATGGTGGCAGCTTTCTGAGTGCATGCTGGGCAATCGTCCCATGAGTCCTAGTGACGAGTTGGATATTGGCATGCCCATTTCAAAGATGAGGAGACTGAGGTCCCAACAGGTTAGACAATGTAGCTAAAGTCTGCAAGGATTAAACCCACGTCTCTTTGTCTAGAAGCTTCAGTTCCTGCAGGCAGCCTGACAACAGAGGATGTAAATGAATGTAAGGAGAGAGGCAAGACAGCAATTTGCCTTGGGAATGGGGTGTCTCAGAAGTGAGAAGCCAAGCCCTCAGCCAGGAGATGAGTCAAGTCATTCAGGTGACTCTAGAAACCGAGAGACCAAGCCAGCCTGGCATCCCAAACTGCTGGCCTGTTGCTAAACACGCACGCCTTCCTCAGCTTCTATTAATAATCTGCCAAGAAGCCTCCCACGGTTACTCACCTAATAATTAAACACATGATCACTCTTTCAGAGAGCCTGGCCCACCACCACCGACGGGGAAGGGTGGAGGTGAGATCAGCGGCAATGCCCTTTCTCCCTTTGAGGAGAGGCAGTGTGGGCTGGATTGTGGTAAGACTGGATCTGCAATCCTAAGACCAGGGACCCAGAGCCAGGAACACTCTCTCTGGGTGTCAGGTTCCTCAAACTACACAGGCAGAATGTTGATTTCAAGCATTTCCCCATCAACCTTTGCATTTCCCAAGCACTTGGTTGCTTAGGAAAAAGGAACCATGGAGGTTTGGGGTCATCCAGACCCGGTGGTTAGAGACAAGCTTGGCTGACTGCCTGGGTTCCAGTTCCAACTCTCCTTACTACCTGGGACAACTTTGGCAAATTACTTAACTTTTTTCTGCTTTGGTATTTCCATTTATACAGTGGGGATGATAAAAACAGTACCCTACCTTTTGGAGATGTGGTAAAGATTATGATTATTACATGCAAGTGGTTTATAACCATCCCTGGTACTTACATGCTAAATAAGTTTTAGTTCTTCTCGTTAACCATGAACCCTTGGTCCAGAACTTTACCTGTCTGAAGCTCAGCTTCCCCTCTGTCAAAATGGGGATATCATAATTCCTACAGTTGGATTGCTAATTGCATGAGATGATGTAGGTGAAGTCCCTGTCTAGGGTTGGCATGTAATCATGGCAAGCCCTCTCATCTTGTTCTTTTCTTCTGGAGACTCACAGAAGCCAGGAGAAGGTGGGGAAGCTGGTGGTAACAGGAGGTCGAAACAAAGAATGGAGCCAAAGGAGGAATGAGCCTCCTCTCATTCTTGCAGAGCTTAACTAAAGTGGGCCCTGAGACCTGGGGAGGTCTTTCAGCAAAGAACAGTCCTCACCACATTCTGGAGGGGTGCATGGGACAAACGGCAGTGGCACTACCATAGGGGAAAAAGGGGATTCTCCAAGAACTTTTCTAATAAGCGTGCTCCAGACACCACTTAATGATCATCATTCCATATACCTGTCCAGAGATGCTGATGGCACTGGATCCTCCTAGAAAGAGCAGATTCTTGGGAAGCAGCCAGACCTGTTAGTCTTCCCAGCTGTGAGACTGTGAGCAAGGCACTTCACCTCTCTGAGCCTCAGTTTCCTCCTGTGTAAAATGGAGATTATAATATTTGATTCACAGTGTTGTTGCAAAATTCAGAAAGGAAACGTGTATTTAGCACAGTACCTGGCGTATAATAGATGTTCAACATGTATTAGTTTATTAAAGTTAGAGTTCATAATTATATTCCACTTCCATTTTTCTCTCATTTGCTAAGCCCTTGTCAGCTGAGGACCCTGAGGCTCAGAGAGGGGAGTGACTCACTCCGTCCCCGGTAGCTGCCGATTAGCACAGCCAAGGACTTTGCAATGAAGCTAGGTTTGGCTTCAAGTCTGGGAGCTGATAAATGGCTCCAGATGTGGAGTGGGGAAGGGAAGCGGTGGGACGGGATTTTTATGACTTGTGGATGGACACAGAGATAGGACAAGGTCTTGAGATTAAATGTTTTAATTATAGGATCTCTCACTGGTAATCCTTGGAGGACAAGTATAATTACATGATATAAATGATGTCATCTCATCAACAAAAAAGACACTCAAATGCATTGCGACAATGAGATACTAACTTTCACCTATCAGATGAGCAAACGTCCACCAGGCTGAGGGGCTGGTGAGACCCAACCCTCCTACTGCCTGTAAAAAGGCAACTTGCAACAGCGTATTAAAAGCCTTAAAAATATGCACTCCTTTGAACCAGAGATTTCCCTTCTGACTTTAACCAAAGAAATCATTGAACGATATAAATGGGTATGTGGAAGTACTTACAGGATATTCACCCCAGCAGAAAGCAGAAACACTCAAAATGTCCATCAATTTGAGACGTTACACTGAATGAACTGTGGTTCATGCTTGTGATGGGGCAAACATTATGTGTTTTTAGGAAAGATCATGTGGCCTTAAAGGTGGTGGTGGTGGTCCTGGAGGGAGCCCTTGTGCCGTGGCCATGTTCTCCATCTTATCCCAGGTAGCTGCTGTATCCTTGAGTGTTCATTTTATAATTATTCCATTACACTGAATACTTCAGTTTTATGCATGTTGTATTTTTTAATAAGAAAGTTTTTTTAAAATGTGGTCAGATTTTTTTAAATGCAAAGATGTTTACCATGTATGGTTATAGAAAAAAAGAAGCAGGTTATTAAAAAGTCAGTATAGTATGAGAGCATTCTGTAATCAAAATATCTATTTATACTTGAACACTATCAAAAATTTTAAATATATATTTACACACACATGCACACTCATAGAATAAAGTGTGAAATGATAAGCATCAAAATACTAATAGTGATTATTTGTGAGTGGTAGTTTGTTTTATTTTAATTCCTTTTTCTGATGCACGTACGTATATACATATATGTGTATGTATTTAGTATTTATCTGAATTTTCTAATAGTCGTACATGAAACATTTCTTTCTAAAAGCTTAATATAGTTATTATGAGAGTAGCAATCATTTCTATAGCATTTCTTAGTTTATTATAGCTCAAGAGAAAACAAAGTCTAATAGTTGGGTGTGGTGGTGGGTGCCTGCAATCAGTCCCAGTTACCCAGGAGGCTGAGGCAGGAGGATCGCTTGAGCCTAGGAGTTTGAGGCTGTAGTATGATATGGTTGCGCCAATGAATAGCCACTGCACTCCATTCTAGGCAACATAGTGAGATTCCATCTTGTCTCTCAAAAAAAAAAAAAAAAAAAATTGGTCTACTTACACTAGATGTTCATGTGCTGACAATAAAGTCTCTGTCTTCCTGGGCAAATATATATTGACATGCTATAAACTATGGATGGCCCATGTGTTTCAGACAGATGTGCATCTCAGACCCACCCGGTCCTCAGTGTCATCCAGCAGGCTATCTGCGTAGCTGTCACCATGTTTTCTCTACTCCTGGTGCTTCCTGGCTTTGCCTCTTCCTCCATGGTGACAGCAACTGGTTGGATGTTTCCTTGAGGTCCAATAGATTGCCCATGTCACCAGATCCTGTCCAGCACTACGCAGGCCCTGTTGTTGGAACCCCTTTCCCGAGCCTAGGCTAGGAGTTGGATTTCTTTTTGGTATTAGTCAAGTGTGTCTTCAGCTTCCTCATCTTCCTCATCTTTGAAATGACAGACAGATGGGAATTCCCTCTGAAAACTCCCTGTGCTCTGCACTTGTAAGGAAGATTATTAGGTGCAACCTCCCCACCTACTCAGGTGAACTCTTTGAACCTGCCTAGGTTTAAGGTAAGGGCATCAATCTGAATAACACACAGATAGGGAGACTCTCTAAAATCAAATATCACTTACTTGGGACTCAGCATTGTGATGGGGATACATGTGTCACAGTAAAAGTATGTGAGGATTCAGGGAGGCAAAGAAAGATGAAAGTTTTTAAAGGAATAAATAATGAGGAAGATTACATAATTGTTTTAAGATAATTATTCTTGACTACAAGGATCAATAAGAAGGGTGGTATCAGTCCAGGGTTGGACAGGCAGTTGCTGAACAGATGTCCTAGCAGAAGCATTCTTTTTGGTAACATTGCAATGGCTTTGGATAAGTTGTGTTTTTGTAGTCTTTTGTGATAGGTTTTCTTATCAGACATTTGTGTGTGAGAACCCTTTCTTTACAGTCTTCCTCAGTTTTACTTTTTAAGAGTTTATTTAACACAAGTGACTCCATTTTGATTCTAACAACTTTTATATTTCTCGCTTTTGATTAAAATCTTTTTTCGAAGTTGGGTGCCGTGGCTCATGCCTGGAACATCCGCACCTTGGGAGGCTAAAGGAGGCGGATTGCCTGAGCCCGGGAGTTCAGGATCAGCCTGGGCAACATGGTGAGACTCTCTACGACAAAATGAAAAATAGCTAGGCATGGTGACACATGCCTGTGGTTCCAGCGACCCAGGAGGCTGAAGAGGGAGGATCACCTGAGCCCAGGAGGTCAATGCTGCAGTGAGCTGTGATTGCACCACTGCACTCCAGCCTGGGCAACAGAGAGACCCTGTCTCAAAACATTTTTTTTTAAAGTGTCCAAAAAAAAAAAAAGGCTGATGAAAAAACCATCCTGTTGAATCATCCTGCAGTTATGATCCGATTGCTCCTCAGTGATGTGATGGACTTGTCCTGGGATATTGGTCTGAAGGGAATGATTGGTAACTAGAAGTCAGTGTCAAAACTTTCTTAGCCACATTTGAGCAACAAGGCATCTAAGGTTTAGAGGAAGTGACATTTAGGCTAAGTCTACCTGAAGTCTACTGTTAAGCGTAATTTTTTTTTTCTGTTCTGTAGTCTTTTGGCCATTATCTCAAAGTGCAGGGACAACATCATTTTGATAGGAATCATACTTTTGCAGAAATTTCACAAGTAACAGGTACAAAGTTTCAAAGAAAAATACAAAGTAACATAAACAGTAATATGACAACCCCAGTTTGTATAATAGTTTTGAGCTATAAAAATAGGCTTAAAGGTGGCTAGGTGGTGGCTCACGCCTGTAATACTAGCACTTTGGGAGGCTGAGGCGGGTGGATCACGAGGTCAGGAGTTCAAGACCTGGCCAACATGGTGAAACCCTGTCCCTACTAAAAATTCAAAAATTATCAGGGAGTGGTGGTACACGCCTGTAATCCCAGCTAATTGACAGGCTGAGGTGGGAGAATTGCTTGAACACGGGAGGCAGAAGTTGCAATGAGCCGAGACTGCACCACTGCACTCCAGCCTGGGTGACATAGCAAGACTCCATCTTAGTGGGAAAAAAAGGCTGAAAGGAAACCATGTGAATGAATCAAATGGCCATGGAGAATTAGATGAGACCTATCATAACCACGTGACCTGCTTTTTTTAAAAAAAGCAAATGTTTGTATTGTGACTCAGCTTTTGCAGAGGAATTTATCCGGGTGTGGCATGAAAGGGTAGGCATAAGAAATTAAAAACTGCTGGGATTACAGGCATGTGCCACCATGCTCGGGTAATTTTGTTAATTTTGTATTTTTAGTAGAGACAGGGTTTCTCCATGTTGGTCAGGCTGGTCTCTAACTCCTGACCTCAGGTGATCCACCCACCTCAGCCTCCCAAAGTGCTGAGATTACACATGTAAGCTACTGCACCCTGTCAACTTTTTAAAACTTCTTTTGATTACTTTTCAGCTTAAATGAGTTCAGGAGTTAAATATTTAAATGTTTCTATTTTAGTTATGACTGGCTAAATTGTACAAGGAAAAAACTATCCAGGTGGCCTTGAATTTTAGCAACAAATTTATCTTTTTGTTTATGGGTGCAGTTTGCTTGATTAGTTGATGTGGGCAGGGAAGATTTCAGAAGAAGGTATTTCTAGTTTTGGGGCTTTTTCCTTGGCTTTAGCTGGTGTACGTGTGACAGACAAAGCAAATTTTTATGCCAGACAGAGAAAGCTTCTATCATTGTTCCAATCTCAAGACTCTGCCCTGTTTGATCTGAGAACGTAACTTTTATAAACATGCTATCCTGTTCTTTCTCTTTTAAACTATCAATCTTTTAATTAACTGTTCCATCACACTAAGTGATTATAGCACAGTAAACCTAAATTTACATTTCCAAAAGGGATGACTCTCTGGTGTAGAAGGTTAGGTTGTTGGTTATCACGGAGCTGTTGTAATTAGAAAGCACTCTCTCTTTTTTAAGTCTTGGCTGAAGTGCCCTAAGAAAAACTTTTTAGTGTTTTTGAAATTAACAACAGTAGATTATCTTAATAATAGTGAAAAAGAGAGCAGATTTAAAGCAATCAAAGAGGAGAAAGAAAAGGAAAATAAAGGAGATAGATAAAATTAGGAGTTTTACATGCTGGCATTTTATTTTAACCTTATAGTTGCAGTTTTAAAATTTGGTATCCAGAAAAACAAGCTTGGGGAGTTCTAATGATCCCTATGATGGCCACCGATTTAAAAATGCACATGAGGAAAAGCCAGGGAGCTGGATGGAGTCCCAGAAAACTTGGGATGCCTTAATATTTGAGAATCCCATTTCATTTCTTATTCTCTTGAGAGCAAAGTAAACCCTATAAATCCTGTCAGGGAATGTCAAGAGTTTAGACCAGTGTTTTAGATGATGGCAACCTCCCCAGTAGCTTTTAATTGGTCATTTCACAGCCACCATTTAGAATGTTTATTTTTGTTCTCAGGAAATGCTCAGAAACAAGCATGGGGGAAAAGAATCCAAATTATATATAGGCATGCATATCCAAACTAAAATAAACCAAAATCAAAGTGCTTACAAAAATTTTAAGCCAGGCATGCAGATCAAGCAAAATATTAAACCAGGTATGCAGAAGGAATCAATAGTGAGTGCACCAGAAAAGACACGCCTCACTGGCAGAACATAAGTTCCATGGAAACCAGAAAAGAATACCCATCAGAAAGACAAGATCACTTTATACTAGAAGGGACTTGTCAGAAAAAAACAAAAAAGTCTTTTATTTTCCCAGGAGGAATGTAAGCTCTTTTATTTAAGTTGGCCTTGCCCAAATCAGATCTCAAAGTCAAAGAGCTTTTACCAAAAAATGGGGTCTTGGCCTAAGAGAAGCCTCATCAGGGATGAAACGGTGAACTGTGGAAGAAAAGAGCTCAAATGACTCAAATATGTTTCCTGCACACCAGTTCCAAGAATCACACACTTTCTCCAAAGATTATTGTGTTTCCAATCCCACTTCTGACACCATTTATGTTATCGTAAATAATAGAGAGGGAGACTCTCTTAAAGAAAATGGTATTTCTTTGAGAATGAACATTGCAATGGGAATACATGTGTAATACTAAACTATATGCATATTTAGAAAGGTTTTTAAAAAAGCTGAAGGCTTTTAAAGGAAAAATGAGGAGGATCACATAATTGTTTTTGATAATTATTCTTGGCTACAAGGATTAATAACAAGGATGGCATCAGTCCAAGGCTGGACAGTGACTTGCTGGAGAATACCCTTGCAGAGGTGTTTATGTGTGTGTGTTAAGGTTGCAATGGCCTTTGTGTAAGGTTGTGCTTTTTGTAGTGTTTTGTGATACTTTTTGCAATCAGGCATTTTTGCATGAGTACCTTGTCCTTGTGGTCTTCCCACAATCCATTTATCCATTTTTTATTTTTTTTTTTTTAACACAATTGACTCTGTTTTGATTCTGACAATTTTTACAAAAGCCTGTTGGTTTCTCCTCTGCGTCACCTTCCTTTTTGCTTAAGAACAGGACAGCCGTGCCTTGCTCTGTCTTGTAACTTGAAGGTAACATCAACTCTTCCGTGCTGCAGCCTGTCATTCCCTGTGCATATGTCTGATTTTTTGCAGCATGCAGGGTGAATAGTCTTCCCTGTGTTGCCTAGAAATGGGGGTGAATTTACCCTCTCTTCTTGCATCTTGTCGTGGTGGGAGTCAAAATTACACATTGCTGGAATGCGGGCTGGGGTGAATGTTTCAGTCCCTTTCAGAGACAGGGAGCAACAGGCTCCTATAGAATCAGTGCTGTTGTTGAGTTGTGGGTTAGTAGGCTGCTAGTCAGTAATGAATCAAAGAGCCACTTAGATTTAGCTTCAGAAAGCATTGCATGTGAAAAAAATGAAGGGCTTCACATTTGCATTTCTAATTCTAATAACATTGAACAGGATAATTTTTTGACCAAGACGGAATGTACCTCCATGTCTAGCAAAGGAATGGCCTACTTGAAATCTAATTATGTACAAAAAATGCAAAGTCAGGTGTCATTTATCCTGCAATCAGGCTGGGGAATAGGTTGAATGATGGCTACAAAACCTTTTTGCAATTCTTAAGCCAAATCCCAGGTGATGGTGGCAGGGAATCATCAGTCAAGAGCCAGGAGGGAGATCCAGTGAGGCTAAGTCTAATTGTTCTATCAGTAAAGACAATCATTTTCTCTCAGAAAGTCAGTGAGCCCCTCTATTAATAAGGTAAATGCAGTCTTGGAGGCAGGTTAAAGCTTAGAAAATGCCAAACAACTATCCTATCTTCTAAACCTGAATGAATGAGGCTAGCTTTAAGCCAACTGTCTGTATATTAGACTGAAATCTATCTTCCTTCCTTCCTTCCTTCCTTCCTTCCTTCCTTCCTTCCTCCCTCCCTCCCTATCTCTCTCCCTCCCCTTCCCCCTTTCTCCCTTCCTCTCTTCATCCTCTCTTTTCCTTCTTTCTTCTGCTCCCTTTCTTTCTTCCATCTCTCTCTCTCTCTTCTTCCCTCCTCTCTCCTTCCCTTTCCTTTAGTTAACAAAGATCCCTTTGGTCTTATCCATCCTAGGTAAGGCCTTGTGTTTCCAAGATAGAGGGGCCATTGCCCCTCAGTGACTTCCATCTGCAGAGGCAAAAGCAAAGGCACAAAGATGTGAAGCCAGCTGGCCTGGTGGAATGAGGCAGGCAGGCAGGTTTGGCCGGAAGGTGCAGTTGGTGGCGATGGCGGTGGAGGCAGATGATCAGGTGAGGCAAGAAATGTGGGCACAGTGTGAAGGGCCAGTGGCTTCAGAACAAGTGGCTGCCAAGCATATAAGAAGGAATATCAAAGCTCCCCAAAACCTCTCCAAAAAATGAAAAATGAAAAAAAAATTTTCAGAGATCTGCTTTCCTCAGAGATGAAGTCCCTAATTAACTGACCTAATACAACCTGACAACCTTGTGATTTAATCTAGGAAGAACCTGTCAGAGAATAAAGCCAAAACAAAGTAAGACTAACCTGGGTGATGCTGAGCTCTGGAGACAGAGGCCTGGTGATACCAGCCCTGGATCCTCCATCCTGAGGCCACCTCTCCTCTGGACCTTACTGCTGCATAAGGCCATAACTACTTCCTGCCCTCCTTTATTGCTGAAGACATTCAAAATTATATTGATGCCAGGAATACATTAAAAAGTTATTTTTCTTTTTTTGAGATGGAGTCTTACTCTGTCACCCAGGTTGGAGTGCAGTGGTACAATCTTGGCTCACTGCAAATTCTGCCTCCTGGGTTCAAGCAATTCTCCTGCCTTAGCCTCCCAAGTAGCTGGGATTATGGGCATGTGACACCAGCCCAGCTAATTTTTGTACTTCTTGTAGAGATGGGGTTTTGCCATGTTGGTCAGGCTGGTCTCAAACTCCTGACATCAAGTGACCTGCCTGTCTCGGCCTCCCAAAGTGCTGGAATTACAGATGTGAGCCACAGCGCCTGGCTGAATTAAAGAGTTCTAACTAAGAAGAAGAAAAATACACACTACTCAGGAGATCTAATGTTAAGGTCACGCTCATCCATGAGGGCTTTTCCTGACCTTCCAGAGTATGAGATTCGTGGGTTATATTGTCTTCACTTGCAATAATTGCAGTTATATAACCATGCCATTGCTTTTGTCTGATGTGGCTCTCATGAGGGTAGGGAACATGCTTTTTTGGTGTCTCTTTATTCTTAGTATCTCGCTCCGTGCCTAGGGGGATATAAATTCTCAACAAGTGTGTACTGAATTTTTAAAAAAGAATTTCAGTGGAGGGGAATGAGAGTGGTTTGCTGGGGAGCTGGTATTTTGCATGGGCCCTGGAGGGTGGTGGACCAGTCAGGATGGGCTATGCTAGGCTGCAGTAACAATCTCCCTCAGAATCTTAGCAGTGCATGGCAACAGGTTTTCTTTCTTTCCTGTCTACTATGACAAAATATTATAAATGGAGCAGCTTATAAATAGCAGAAATTTATTTCTCATAGTTCTGAAAGCTGGGAAGTCCCAGATCAAGGCCCTGGCACCTACCTGGTGAGGGCCTGCTCTTCATAGACAATCATCTTTTGACTATAATCTCACAAAGCAGGAGGGTAAAAGCATCTCTCTGGGGTCTCTTTGATAAGGGCACCGATGCCATCCAGGAGGGCTTTACCCTCATGACCTGATTCCCTCCCAGAGGCCCCACCTGCTAACACCATCACATTGGGGGGTGGCTTTCAACATGTGAATCTGTGGGGCAGTGGGGACACACACATTCCTGCCTTTGTAATTGCCACATTACATGTCCATTTTAGGTCAGTTGCAGGCTCTGCTTTGTGTTTCCTTCCTCTAGGCCCCAGGGAATAGAACCTCCACCATTTGGTGTGCTGCTAGTCACAGCGGCAGGAGTCAGAAGAACAGCTGACGCACATGGTGGCTACGAAAGTTCCCACCCAGCAGTGACACAGATCACTTCCACTCACCATCCATTGACAGCACAAGTCACCAAGACATGCCTGACTTCAAGGAGGGAGGGGCAGGAAGAAGGGGAACGGAAATGGGTGGTGATCAACCCTGCTGGGATTATGGGCATGTGTGTTTCCAAAATGAATGAATGAGTGAAGTCACCCTAGGTGAAAGGGGTGGGAAGGCTCTCTAGAATGAGAAAGCAGATTAGTCAAAAGTTCAGAGATGTAGGTGACGACGGGTATTTTCAGGAAAAGCAGTGAGTGACTCTGGTTGGAGGAGAGTGTGGGGAGGCAGACACAAGCCTGGGCTCGTGGAAGGATATCCCTATTGCCACACCAGGGATGGCGTGGAGAACTTGGCAGGCAACATGAGCAATGAAAGGCTTAATGATGAAGGACCTATGATTTAGATTGGTCAAATGACAGTGGAGCCGGCCATGTGATGAAGTGCATGGGAGGGGCAGAGATCAAAACGGGGCTGCTGCGGGATCCTACGGGAGCCGTGTTGCAGGGCTGCTCTGAGCAGTCCGAGTGTGTCTCTCTGCAAATATGCTACAAATACTTGCTAATTCCATATCAGCCATGTATTAGGTTGAACTGTTTCTCTCCAAAAACTCATGTCCATGCAAAACTTCAAAAGAGCCAGGTGTGGTGGTACATGTCTGCAGTATCAAGCTACTTGGGAGGCTGACGTCAGAAGACCTTTTGAGCCCAGGAGTTGAAGGCCAGCCTGGGTAACATAGCAAGATTCCCTCTCTAAAAGAACAAACAAACAAAAATTATCCTATTTGGAAATAGGGTGTTTGCAGATATAATTAGGTAGGTTAAGATGAGAGGGTACAGAGACACAAGAGGAGAATATGCTGACAGAGGCCAAGATTTGCAGTGAGGCATGTATAAGCCAAGGAGCAGCAGGGACTGCCAGTAACCAGCAGAAGCCAGGAAGGGGCAAGGGAAGATCCTTCCCTGAGACTTTAGAGGGAGCAGGGCCCTGTCCACATCTGGATTTTTTACTTCTAGCCTCCAGAACTGCTGGAGAATACAGGGCTGCTGTTTTACGCCACCCAGTTTGTGATGATTTGTTGTGACAGTCCTGGGAAATTGATCCAAGCCAGGGGTGAGGAGAAACGGATTTTCTAAGCACCAAACGCTGCACAACTCTTCATTTATGTTCAAAGTAAAGGAGTTACTACATACCCTGAACGTAGCCTAGACTTTACCCTCATTTGGAATTGTTTTCAGTTCAGTTTTTTGTTTTTGTTTTTGTTTTTAAATTTCATTGCTTACATCTTGATATTATAGGCCAAGCATGCTTGCAGAAACTGGGGTAATTTACTTTTACTTCATTAAAAATCCCAGATAGCCATCCCTCCACCTGGGATCAGGAAGCAGGTAGAATCCCCTTTCCCCTCCTCACAGAGTCCAAGCAGTAAGACTGAATAAGATAGGTGAGTTCAAAGAGAAACATTTGCATCTGCTCAGTTCTTCAACCAATATGTACTGAACTTCTCTACAGTCAGGTGTGCAAGATGCCAGGAGGGATGAGATGAGATGACGACGATGATGATGATGATAAAGGCAATGAGGATGATGACTACACTTTAACGAGAGCTTCCTATGTGCCAGAGACCATTCCAGGCACTTCACATATGTTATACACATATATTTATCACAACGACCTTACATTGTTATGTACGTCTTATACATGAGGAGGCAGAGACAGGAAATCAAACAACTTGCTCAAGAGCATAGAGCCTGCAAGTGGCTGAGATAAGATACAAATAATTCTCCAAGAGAGGTCAGTGGTGACTTTTGGGAAAAGGGAAATGAGAAAGGAGGTGGATAAAGGCTGTTGTTTTTCCTAAAAAAAATATTGAAGACTTATATAACCAGGTTCAAGAGAAACTTGATAAACACTACAAAGCGAAAGGAAGAGGAAATGAAGAAATGGGACTTTGGGGACAGATGCCTGTTTTGAAAAGTTTAGGGAGGAAGGGGTGAGAGGAATTGGGTTGACATATAGCAGGGGGACTTAGGATTAACAGGGGATTGGTTTAGGGTGGGTCATTGATTGCAGTGAATGTTTACTTGTTGATTAGTTTGATCTAGAAGAGAGGGAGAGATGGATGCTGGAGGAGGGAGGTGGTCCTGAGGGAGCCCAGGACTGGAGCTGAGGAGATACTCACTTTTTAGGAACACTTTTTCATTTTGACAGACAGAAAAGACTATAGGTCTGCAGCAGTAGACCCTTACATTGTGATTGGAAGGCTTGATGATTTCTCTCACTCATTTCCTCCATGCACGGAGAGGTGGGGTAATTTACCCAGATGCTACAGCTCATAAGTGGTGAAGGTGGAGGTGGGACCACAGCCCACTGGGTTCTTCCCCACGAATCCCTGCTGCCTCCTGGTCTCTCCTAAGCCCGAGTACCCATGAATTCCAAGAAAGACAGTTGCAAATAGGTGATTCCTATGGTCCTTTTTGGAACATTTAGTTAGAATATTCTAGTATAAAATCTAAGGTGCTGTTAAGTAGAAATTTCCAGCGGACATTAGTCCAGAAAATCCAGTTTCATCCTGTGATGGATTTGCAGCACGTGTGCATTTACTAAGCAAATCTGACTCTACTGCTGACCAGTGAGAAAGAGGAATCACGTAAACAGTTCAGTGCAATTGCACCCACATTGATCTCTGAGAGCTTCTGCCGCCTCAGCTGGCTGGGGTGCGGGACGTGGAGGTGCATGCAGTTCCCAGGTCCTGGTGAGGGGCCCCTGCAGAGGGTGGGCATCCACTATGTTTTATGTGCATCCAGGCCTGTACTAAAGTCAGTCTTTCTCCTGCGGCGTGACACTTAGCTAAATATGAGAAAACTTCATGTGATAATCAGTGGAAGAAAACATCCTTTGCAAAATGTGTTGGGCTTACTGAGAGGGGGAGTGTGGAATCTAAATGGTGTCTTCCTCAGGATTTCTCCAAGGTGATGTGGACTCTGATTTCAGAATGCCATCACTTGGGAAATTGTGTTCCACTGCTCTAATTCTTTTCTTTCTTTTTTTTTTGAAACACAGTCTCACTCTATTGTCCAGGCTGGAGAGCAATAGCGTGATCTTGGCTCACTGCAACCTCCACCTCCCGGGTTCAAGCGTTCTCCTGCCTCAACCTCCTGAGTAGCTGGGATTACAGGTGCCCACCACCACATCCAGCTGATTTTTGTATTTTTAGCAGAGATGGGGTTTCACTATGTTGTCCAGTCTGGTCTTGAACTCCTGACTCCGTGATCTGCCTGCCTTGCCCTCCCAAAGTGCTGGGATTACAGGCATGAGCCACCACACCTGGCCCAGCCACTGCTCAAATTCTTGCCACCTCTCTCTGCTCTTTTCTCCTTATTCAACTCTCCTTTCTCTGTCCTCTGATTTTTTCAATGCTAATGGTCTTCCAGAAGGTTACGCTTCCTGCACAAGCCCAGCCTCCCACCAGGCAACCTCCTCAGCGTTTCAAGCTGCAAGTCTGGGCTGCTCTTTGTGCTCCATCCTGAGGATCCCCTCAAAGAGACAGGCAAGGGCGTCACCTGGCAAAATGCTCTTCTTCTTCCAGGCACTTGGAGTTCCATTTGTTACTGAAGAAGTGGGCCGCCTTTGCTGCACTTTTGAACCTGATACTCCTTATCTCGACACTTCGCACTTTTGAACTTGAGGCATTGTAGCTTTTGCAGATTAAAAAAACAAAGGTGCTCTCTCAAAAAATCACCACAATGGGGGAGCCCACGGAAAAATGGGTAAATGTAAGCTGGGTAAAAGCAAATAGGCACACAGACTGCTTGAGGATCTTTAGGCAACAGGATGGCTCCCAAAGATGCACAATTTTTGTTGTTCACGATCATGTCCCCAGGGTTTAAAATGGTACCTGGGCATAGCAGGTCCTTAATATAGTTAGAGAATGAATGAGTTCAGCTCAACCATGCTGTATGGATGGAGAAACTGCGTCTTGGGGTTGTGCCATGCTATGCCCCCGTAGAAAAGGTCTTGGCCTTTTCAGTCCTTTCCCAGTGGTGGCGCACAGGACCCAGCTCATAAGACCAGCTCAATTCTGTCATTTGTGGACTGACAGAATAAATAAGTGTTGGGGCCTAGGGAGGCAAATGGGAAGCAGAGAGGAAAGCCATGCCCCCTGCCTTGGGACAGCATAGGTTGGCACAGAAACGAGGTTTACAATTCAGCAGGAAATGAGTGTGTGTGTGTGTGTGTGGTGTGTGTGGTGTGTGTGGCGGGGGGTGGGAGGACAGCGAGGGTCACCTGAGCTTGCCCTAAGTCTGGTTTTAGCTCAGTGGCAAATTCAAGGCTGGGCAGGTGGCCTGAGGACAATGACGGTGCCAGCTGTCAGTCTTCCTTTATTCATAAAATCATGTTCCACCACGCAGTGCTTCTCAACCTGGCTGCACATCAGGAGCCACCTGGGGAGCTCTGTAAAAACCCCAATGCCCAGTTAGTTTGCACTCCCTGGGATTCTGATTAAACTGTCTCTCTTTCTTTCTTTTTTTTTTTTTTTTTTGGGCGGCTCCTCTGGGGCTTCTCATGTGCAGTAAGGGTTTAGAATTGCTGGTTCCTGCGGCCAAATGAGAACATGCAGGCAACAGTCACACACAAACAGGGCAGGACAGCAGGACAGTGCTAAGGCTGGAAAGGGCGTGTCTTGGAAGTTCAGGAAATCAGAAGAAGAAGGGGTGAGAATCCTCCCTTCTGGGCCTGTGGGGCAAGAGAGAAGACCCAGCGGGCAAGGTCCAGCGAGTGTGCTTAGATCTGGAAGATGAGGGGAAGGGGGGGCGCTGGGCGGGGGGCGGCGGTGGGCAAGATGGACGAGATTCAGCGGGAGCGAGGATTTCAGCGGAGAGCTTCGGCGACAAGGAAGAAGGGAGCCGGTCGGGCGAAAGCGAAGGCGGCTGCTGAGGGCAGGCAGCGGCATCCGGCTGGGGAGCGGAGCGGGTGAGACCCGGGGGAAGTGCAGGGAGTCGCCCAGGGCGTGGCGCGACGAGACTCGGAGGAGAAACTGAGGCCGAGATGGGGCCCTCCGGCCTCACGGAGACACGAGGAAGTCCGCAGGCACACGCGCGAGCGCGCACAGGAACACGCACGAGCACACAGTCCTCCTCCGGGCAGGGCACACGCGCCCGCACACAGGCCGAGGCCCCGGACTCGGAGGGGCAGCAGAGCCGACCCACCACCCGGGCCCCGAGGCCCCTCTCGGCCGCGCCCCTGCGAACGCTTGCGCAACAGGCGGCGGCTCCAGCGGGCGCCGGCCGAGCGCGGCCTCAGCCCGGCCCCGCGCGCCCGGGAGGAGGGAGCGGGGAAGGGGTGTGTCCCGGCTGCGTGCGGGCCCGAGGGGCCTGGGAGGGGCGAGGCGCGGGGGCGGGGCCGCGGGCTATAAAGTCGGCCTCCGCCGGGACGTAAACAAACCTCGCCTGGTCCGCGCTCGCGCTGCGCTGCCCCAGCTCGTCTTCCGCCCTCGGCTCCTGCGGGCGCCGCGCCGCCAGCCTCGGCACGGTCCTTTCCTTCCTCCCTCGCGTTAGGTAAGCCCGCGCCCTCCTCTCCCGGGCTCGACGCGGAGCGGAAAGGGGCCCCCCATGCCGTGCCGCTGGAGCCCGGGGACCGCCCTTTGTAGCCCCGCGGGCCCCAGGAGCGAGCGCCCCGGAGCAGCAAGTGCGTGGCCATCCCGGGGCGCGGCGTGAGGCGCCTTTGGGTGCCGGGACCTCTGAAAAGGGCGCTTCAATTAGGGAAAGGGAGAAAAAAAAAGATAGGTTCCCATTTATCTTCCCCCCTCGCTGGGGATATGGGGTTCTGGGGTCGGGAAGGGGGCGACGAGACGGCCCGAAAACACCTGGATCGCGTTTCCTGGCGTCCTCTTGGAATCCCAGCTGGCGCTGCTGGCAGGGGTGCGCGCTGGACGTGGGTGCAGAAGGGACTGGCTGTGTGTGTGGCGGGGGGAACGGAGAGATTGCGCGCGAGTGTGTAGATGAGGGGTTGGTAGCAGCGAGCGGCCTTGGCCAGGAGGCTGGAGAAGGGGGCGTGGGTGTGTCTGGCTCCTAGACTGGGTCCGGAACGGGTGTGGATCCGAGAGGCTGGTGGCGCTTCAGTCCCGAGGCGCACCCAGGGCGGTGTGAGTGTGCGTGTGAGTGTAAGAGTGTGCTGGGGGGAGGGTCCAGGGTGTGTCACAGCACGACCCGCGCGCGGGAGCAAAGTGTCTTCCAGCGCCCCTGGGCAGAGTGCGACCCCGGGGTTGGCGCAGCGGCGGCAACGTGGGAGAAGTGGCCTGGGCGAGAGGGGTCTCGGGGACACTTGGCAGCCCCAGAGCTGGCTGGAGCTAGGAGTGGCGTCATTTTCGCCTCCTCCCACCCTCCCCCACTTTCCTCCCCTCCCCTGCCTCCGGTACTGGCCGCTCCTGCCCTCCAGAGGGGAAAACAGCTGGAATTTACTCCGACGTTCCTGGGGGATCCGCCGCGGTCTCTGATTCAGCCTCGGGAGGAGATTCCGGCAGGGCATGGGGAATGCGGCTGGTTCTGGGGAAAACACGCTGTCACGTCTCTGTCAAATTAGTAGCTGGAGCTGGGATTTCGTGGGTTGGTTCCTTACTCCCACCCCTCCCCCGCTTCCCCTGCGGATGGTCCCTGCTGTCTCTGGGGGTCCTGAAGAGCAGGCCTCTGTGGCTCGGAAGTGGGAGGTGCCCAGCAGCGGGTGGGGGAGTCAGGGCCCTTGGTTATTTTATGCTCACCCAAGAACAGCCCTTCCTCACTACGCTGGGGCACTTCAGTTTGCTTGGTCCCTTTAAGCTACTGGGAAAGATCTAAGATTCAGAGATCAGCCGGTGGCCAGGCAGGAGGGCGGTAGACATCCTTATATTTATTACCTGTTAGCGGCACGGGACCTTCTCTTAAATGAACATATCTAAATAGGACCCCCCTGTTCTTGCTACAGAAATGCAGTTTCAAGGAGATTTTTTCCGTTTAGACTCTTCCTGCATAGAAATTCTGGCGTTCTCACTGAGTTTCACAAATGTGATTTGAAATAAGCAAGGTGTGGAGAGGGCAAACCCCAGCGCCTGTCTTGGAGGGGCTGCCTTTTGGTGGGGAAGACACAGCTGGAGGCGCAGACTGGTTCTGTGTGGTGTGTGTGGTGGCAGAGCCAGCCCCAGGCGGAGGCAGCGCAAGGTGGGGGATGAAGGAACGTGTGAGGGAGAGACAGGGTTTCGGGGGTGTGATGGAAAATGGGATGTTCCCCTGACCTGTGACTTATTAGCTTTGCGGGACCGTGTCTCCCACAAGAATGTAACCTGCACCTTGGTGAGGAAGAGGATATGCCTTCCTCCTCCTGTAACCTGGCCCTGGCCCAGCGCCTGGCAGGTAGGAGTTGAAATATACACGTGGGATGAGTTGGCTGGCTCTGGGCCTTCTGCATCATTCTCCTGTGAATCAGCAGGTTGAGTCCCCTGAGAGACCCGGCATGGTGGAGGTGTTGGGTTTGGCTTTCCAAGGACCCTGGAGTGTCTGTTTGGGTCTCCTATCCTGAAGAAGTTCTTTTGGAGCAACAAGGTTTGATCATTTGAGTGGAATAAAAAACTCATACAGGACCTAGTCCAGCTTCTTTCCATTTTACAGCTGGAAGGTGAGGTGCGGAGATGGGAGGGGTGTGCCCAGTCAGAGCTGAGCTGGAGCGGAACTCCGTCTCCAGACCCCTTTGTGGGAGTCTCCTGCGTGGGACTGAAGGCAGTGGAGAGGGTTCCTGACAGGATTTTGCCTGCCTGCTATGGAGGGGCAAAAGGAAATTGTATCTTCACTGGGTTTCAGGTGAGGAAACTTTTGAGGCTAAAGAGGAAGAGTGGGATGATTTTTTTAAAAAGTGTAAATCAGGTGTTCTTGAGAGATTAACAAAACCAGCCTAAAGAGCAGGTGCTTAGAGGCTGCAGCCCGCTGGGGCGGCCTTTGACTGAATGGGGCTGCCCCCAAGAGGGAAGGCATATGTCAACTGAGCTGGGGTCCCCCCCCGCCCCCCGCCGGGTACATTGAAACCCTTTGGCGTGAACTTGCCTCCACATGAACCTGGAAGAAAGATGGCATTGTGTTTTTCTGATGAACCGAAGCTTCAGTTCTTCTTGGGACTCAGCCCCAGAGAATCCTATTCTAGACATGACTCAGTGGCCCTGTCCTGGGAGAGAAAGCATGATGACTCAGCATCCAAGACTCGCAGTGTTCAGGTTGGACTCAGCCTGGACGGAAAGACAGGGAGGGACACAGCATCTCTCTCCCTCCAGAGCATTTGCTATCTGTCTTCATCCGCCTTCATCCTTGCAAAAATGCTGCCTGGACCACATTGCTCCATTCAGCGGATAAGGCAGCCGAGGCCAGGAGAGTTTACGGATTTGCCTGTAGCCGTATCTCAGGGGGGAGAGCCAGATTTTAAACCCAGACAGTTGGACTTAAGAGCCTTTTTTTAATGGCAATATGTTGGGATGCCTGAAGAAATCAGGCTTGAATGAAAAGGCCATCAGGAGCTCCATGCCTCAGTTTCCTTCTGTAAAATGTTAGTCACAGACACGCTGTCGTTAGGATGTGTAACTGTTCATCTATGTAAACTGAGACCAGCACCCAGCATGTGGAAAACAGAGTGTAGGTGTTTGCAGTCGGTAACACCCACAGAAGACATTCTCAAGGTATCTTCTCGGCAAGCGGAGTCTGGGGCCCTTTGTCCTAAACCTACCCAAGGCTGTGAAAGTGCCTGCAAATGCTTGACCTAGGTTTTGCTTTTTGCTAAACTTATGTAGGCTGCATAATAGTGTGATGAGAACCTTGTCTGAAATGCACATTTTGATGCTCAGTCTCCTGCGATTCTGTCTCCATCAAGGCATAAACTATTGTTTCAAAGCTCCCTTGGCTGGGTTGGGAGCGGGGCCTCCCGCAGGCAGCCAGAGTTGAGAACCTCTGCTCTGGAGTGACGTGGGAGAGAAGAAAGAAAGATGTGGTCATACATTCTGTTCCTTCTAGGCCACCCTGTGTCCTCAGCGCCTGGGAATTAGTGAGTGCTCAGTAAATAGCTCTTGTGTGCTCCAGTGCCTTGGAGGTTCAATGCATCGCATCATCTGATTTAGGTAGAAGACATTCTTTACACCACTTAGGTCAGAAAACTGAGGCTCAGGCAGGTGACTCTACTGTCCAGAGTCCAGGGAGTGGGGTTCTAGCCAAGGGGAGCCTCTTGAGCCCTTTCTACATGCCAGCATTGCCCGTGGAGGCTGCCCACCCTCTCTGGGCCCGCCTTTTGAGAATGAGCTTGGCTTCCTGGATCCACCCCAGGCTGCTGTTCCTGTCTCTGATGGCAGTGTGGTAGAAGGCCTGGGCATCCACTTGCTTTTTATCTTTCAACTTGGAGACAAAAAGGCAGGCTAGATGGCAGTCTTGACTGAGAACTTGGCCCAGGCAGGTGTGCAGAGGTGCTGGGGACACTGAAGCCTCACAGGAAGGCAGCTGCAAAAGTAGAGGGTCACAAATGGGTGTTGGCCTGGAGCCGAGTTCTTGGGATGGGGGCCATGTGAAAAGAAACCTTGGCCCCTCGGGTGGGGCGTCGGCTCTGGCGCTGCAGAATGGGAATGGATTACACAATTGGGGCCAGAAGCAGGTCTCTTTTTGACCCAGATCTTTGACTTTCCCACCTAAGATTGTTTGCAGACCTGCCTGCCCCCTGCCTGCCTGGGCTCGGTGTCTGACCTTTTGAGTCCAGCAGTTGTTCTTGCAACTGAAGTGGTAGAAAGTAAGACTCCTTAACAGTCCGGGGTCTTGAATGCCGGGCCCAGCAGTTGAATCTTTCCTTTCTTTAAATCTGCAGGGACCTTTCTGCAGCTATACATTTATAGAGCTCTGTTTAAAGGGAGATGGAGAGGGTCCCAGGTCTCTATCCTGTTCTCCTGTCTTCACGCTCAGCCCCACCCCCATGGAACCTAAGAAGGTTCTGAGTAACCGTCTTCAAATATGGATGTGAGAGGGCCATTTAAGAGGTGGGACTGCAGCCTCTCTCAGCTGGGATTGCTTACCACCTCTCCCTCCTCCTTTTTAATCACAGAACTCTCTTCCTTTCTCCAGAAAGGCCTCCATGGCTGTTCCCCACTGGAGGGGAGGCTGGGTTGGGGCCTTCCTTGGACCTGCCCACATCCCCCGTGAAACCTGAGAGCCTGTCCTGAGTAGGTATTGTGTTCTGTGTTCGTGGTGGTGGAAAGGACACCTCCATCGATTAAGGAAGTAACTTGGACCACCTTGCATAGACAAGATTGGAGGCCCATTCCAGAGGGTGGAAGCTGCAAGACCGTTTTAGGGGAGGATTCTGTTAGTGTGGCCAGCATCCCATCTCGGGACAAAGGGTTCAGTATGAAGAATCCGTTTCCTCGTCCTCTGCTAACACTGGCTCCGTCTGTGTGATTTCGACAAATTATCTCAGACCGTCCAGCGCAGCTCAAGCCTGTCCCGCAGATTCACAGAATAATCCTCTAAGGAGACCAGTGTCCCCCTTTGGACTTCCAGTTATTCGCCCCGTCCCCTCAGACGGTCGTCTTCTCTCTGCCAAACAAATGACTCGAGCTGCCAAAACTCTGCTGAGACCCACCAGGAAGATCTCAGGTGTATTACAGAAAAGAGGTGGGTCCTGATGAGATTCCCAGCACCTCCCTCTGCCTGCTGTTGTGTTTGGGACACTCGCTGACATCCCTGGTGCTGTGCTCACGTTGAGCACACAGAAGTTCAGTTTCAGCTCCAGCCCCTCCGTACCCACAGCCGGGGAGTGAAGGCAGCTTTGGCTTGTTTGAGAGGGAGGCTGTGGCGTTCACCTTCTTAGGGATCCCTTTTTCATTCCTTGCTTATCACATACATCACTGACGCCTCCTGGGTTTCAGGGTCCACTGCAAAGCATGGGGGCCCTCGAGGATTTCCTAGTGTGACTTTGTTCTCTGTGTGACATTTGTACTGTTTTGTTGATTTTGATTGCCCTGAAACATTTCCCTAACTTCTAAACTAGGGAAGGTCCAGTGAATCCACCCATATTGTTTGCTGAGTTGATTAGATAAGAAAGACAGTGAGTGAAGACTGCCAACTTCCTCCCCCTCCCCAGAGCCTTGAGTTTCAAAAGGTCCAGAAAACACCCAGTGAGCCCGTGAACTGCTTTGTCGCTTGACTTCAAAATCTGTTTTGGCAAAGCAATGACAAAGGAACGTATCCACAGTAAGGCAGGGCTATCCAGGGCCTATCTCAAGGTGGTTTTCCTTGACGTTCAGGCAGAAACGGTGCTGTTCTCAGCAATCTTCTGGGGAAATTGCCATAGCAAACAGCAACAGCACACATTGATTTTTTGCCTCCTTTGAAAATTTGTTCTGTCAAGAGCCCAGTGTGCTGGAAAGAACACTGGCTTTCATGTGGCTTTGAAACCAGGCATGTTATGGAGGGGTAGAATCTGGGCCAGTTGCTGATGGTGACAATCAATGCTACACTTGCCAGCGATCCCCCCCAGGCCTCCGTTTCTCTGCTTCACTAAAGGCCTCCAAGGGTCTGTTGTCTGTCCTCCCCCGAGGGAACGATTGCGTGCCACACCTACAGCCACAACGAAACAGTGAGTTTTTCACCTTTCCCTCAGCAAGAAGGAGTCTAGGCCTGTGGCCTTTGGAAGTCACGTGGACCTTTGTTTTTGAGCCTCAGGTTACCTGTCTATGAACTGGGCATGATAATACCCAAACTCTCCCAAGGGAGCCTCCTTGAGGAGCCAGTGAAACAATGTGCTGAGTGAGCACTCTTCCCAAGCGTTGAGTTGGCTGTCGTAGGAAGGTCCTGTGGGGGAGCTGAAAACAGGGAACCTTCTGGATGTTATGAAGGAGGCGAAGTCCAAGGCGCCAGTTTTGCCAAAAGCTCAAGCCTACTCGTCGCAGCTCAGTGACGACTATGCAGGTGGAGGAGAGGCATGTGACTGTCCCGCTGATGTCCACACACCAGAAGCCTCATGGTCACGTGCAGCCCACCTCACAGCGTTGCCCCTGGGTCATGGGCGGTGGTAAGGACGGTGGGTATATTTCGGGCAATGCAAAGTCGCTGTCAGTGTTCCCTTTAAGGTTGCTTTAACCTGTGCCAGCTCGACGCTTGCTGACTTGGGGCACACATCTTAACCTCTTGGTGCTTCAGTTTCCCCATCTGTTAAATGGTGACATGCGGGTACCTCCCTCCTAGGGTTTCTGTGAGGCTTAAAGGAAATACAGGGTTCAGAGCCCAGTTAGTGCCACAGATACTCTCTGGTGCTGCTTTTGTGGTGTGTCTGGGTAGGGTTTCATTGTTGCCTTCCTGTGGCTACTCTTCCTGGTGGGTGGAACCTGGAAATCTTAGGACAGATCATGGATGTTGCTCTACTGGGGTACCCTTTCAGCCCCACCCTGTGGGAGTTTGGGGTGCCCCAGGAGAGTTTGCTCAAGAGGGTGTACAGATGGGTGGCTAGGCTGTAGTCTTACCAGACAGGGGTCTGAGGCTGGAAGAAATGGGGGGCTTGGTCCAAGGTGCAGGGCTAATCTGGCCAGAGCTGAGCCCAGCAGGGCCTTGGTAAGACCCTATGGCTTTGTGAAGGACCTTCTTGCCTGGGCTTCCATTTGCCTACAGGTTTGTTGTGGGTAGCGTGATGCCTATAGACATACACGGTGCCTACTTTACAGATGGAGAAACCAAGGCCCAGAGAGGAAGTGATTTACTCAGAGTCATGGAACAGGAAGGTGGCAGGGTCCCCAGGCCCTGATTCCCAGGCCAGCGCTCCTGCTGCCCCACTGAGGCTTTGGGGAAACACAGGCTCTGTGTGTCCCTTCAATCCCCCAGGGGCTGTTGAATAGTTCTCAGGTGACCTCGGATTACCCAAGATGCCTCTGCCAACTGCCCTCCCAGGCCCCAGGGTCATGGGTCACATTCTTTTCTTCCTCGGGCAGATCCTGACCTTGGCTTTGCCTGGAACCTATGATCCAGCTCTCTGCTGACTCTCCTGGGTCTGCTGGACCGGAGAGGTATTTGTGTAGCCCTTCTTGGGCCCTCGTTACTCATTGACAGTGCTGGTGGAGAGGAGGGCTCCAGTTGTGTGCATTGGGTCTGATAGCCAGAAACCCCGGTGGCATTTGCTGGACATCTTCCACATGTCCCTCTCCTTGCTGGGACTCTGGGACTGAACCCCAGTCTGCATCCTCACAGATGTCCTGGCGTCTCCAAGTCAACCCTGAAAGGAAAGTACGCTGATGAA
This sequence comes from Cebus imitator, assembly GCF_001604975.1. Lineage (NCBI taxonomy): Eukaryota > Metazoa > Chordata > Mammalia > Primates > Cebidae > Cebus > Cebus imitator. The sequence continues at coordinate 3,213,559 of NW_016107328.1, forward strand.
TTAAGCAGCTGTTTGTCAGGTTCTCCATGCCGTTCTTGAATTTAAGCCCCACTGTTAATCATTGCCCATTTGACGGACCAGTAAACTGACACAAAGAGGTTAGATAGCCCAGACATGGTGGCACATGCCTGTGATCTGAGCTACTCAGGAGGCCGAAGTAGGATCATTTGAGCCCAGGAGTTTGAGACCAGTCTGGGAACCTAGCAAGACCCTGTCTCTCTAAAAAAGAATACAGTTTTAAAAAGAGATTCAGTAAATTGTTCAGGATCACAGAGCTAATAAATGGTGACCCCAGCATGTGGCCTGCCAGCCTCCCCCCTGGCTCCTGGCTACCACTACCACTTCTCTGACATTGGTCTTTTCAGAATTCCTTCCAGGCAGGTGGTTGGGGAAGGAAGACGTGGAGATACAAGTCAGGCTGGCAGCTGGTGTTGTGACCTGGAGCCCTGTTTCTGGTGCTAAGCCGGGTTTTAGCTGAAGGAAACCTGCTGGAGGGGTTTCCTCTATGTATCTTAGGGAGCAAAGATGGCCTCAGAGATGGAGACACGGTTTGTCAGTCCCAAGCCACTGCAGAGACAGGGCAGGTGGGCTAGGAGTCAGCCCCAGGTCCCCTGGCGTGCTGCATGTAGCCCTGCCCTGCCACCGCACCTGCTAGAGGACCAATTTAATGCCGTAGTGGGTCTCAACATTCGGTGATTTGGACTTTGCATGAGGCAGGGAGCACTGGAGTCTGGCAAGTACCTCGAGCCCAGGGACAGGCTCCGCCTGCCACACCTGCTAAGCCATGAGGACCTTTGGTGCCCTGGGGGAAGGGAGCAGGAGTGGAGGCACCAGCCAGAGCCCCCAAACCAGGTCATGTATCACCTGCCACACTTCCTGCTGGCAGACGGAGATCTCAGACATCAGAATACAGTCTTCTGCTAGAGCTGGGTCCTTCCACTCGGTGGTGACTTTGAATCCCAGAAAAGTATTTCGGGGACGAGTGGAGTGAAGGAAGAGTGTGAGCATCAGATCTGGCTCCTCTCCAGCCTGTGTGCTGCAGCCAACTGGGTGAGCTCAGGACAGCCGGCCGCCGCTTGGGTCCAGCCTCCTCCTCTGTGAATGAAGGTTTGAAGGTGGTGGGGTGCGTGCGTGTGCGTGTAAGTGTGTGAGAATGTGCGTGTGTGAGTGAATGTGTGTGAGTCTCAATGACTGTGACTGTGAGAGTCCATGAGAGTGTATCAGTGTGAGAATGTGTGAGTGTGTGAGAAAGTGAGTGTGAGACTATTTAAAAGTGTATGAAAGTGAGTTTGCAAGTGTGTCAGTGTGTGAGAATGTGTGAGTGCATCTGAGTGTGTGTGTGTGCACATGCGCTGGATTAAGAATGCATCCAACTGACATTTTCTGGATACTGTTACATGCTAACAATTACTAAAATCAGCTGTTCCGAAGGTGGGTGGATGTTGCACCAGGGGACATTGGCAACATTTGCGGATTCTTTTGCTGGTCACAGCCTGGGAGGTATGCTGTGGGCAAGTGGTGGGCAGAGGCCAGGGACGCTGCAGAGCCTCCTTCCATGCTCAGGGCAGCCGCTAAAGCAGAGGCTGCATATGGAGCCCAAATGTCAGCAGTGCTGAGCTGAGAACTCTGTCCAGGAGGTACAGTGATGGTGAAGACATCTGCCCTGCCCTCCAGGGAGACAGACAGGACAGTGGACACAGCCAGGACGCAGCCTCATGAGCGAACCCGAGGGAGCCCCTGTCCCCTGGGACTGTGAGCTCCATGGGGCAGGAGCTGTGTCTATTTGCTCCTGATCCCCAGACGGGTCCCATAGCTGGTCTCGGCACCGTAGCTGCTGTTATTTTTGTTCTTAGCTCCGTGTTGGGCACATAGAGCCTATGTGGGAAGAAACTTCTGAATAAATCCTGAGTTTTCCAGCCTGCTTCCCGGAACTCAGATATTTTTGAAGGCCAGCCCGGAGGCATGGGGGCTGGGGGTGGGCAGATTGTAGGCAGCCGAGTCCCTGGGTGGAGTGGGGCTCAGGCCCTTCACCCTGGCTTCAGCCAAAGCACCTAGGCATTAAAATATATACATATATATGTGTGTATATATATATACACACATATATATATATATATGTATATATATATATTTTTTTATTTTTTAACATTTTTATATGTTGAACTTTCTTACATGATTTCCTTTGAACAAAAGCTCCTGCAAAAAAGGAAAAAGTCTGAAAAGTTGAGGCATCAGGGACAAGGTGAGGGCTGCTTGACCGGCCCAACTCGGGGGAACTGAGGTGAGGGAGCCACTCTCCTCCTGCCCTGCAGGCTGACCAGATGGTGGACCGCCAGCAGCTGGCTGGTGCAACACGCAGAAAGCACCTTCTGCAGTCCTCGGTTCAGGGAGCGTTGGAATTGCAGGGCGTGAGCAACATGCAGCCTGCCCCGAAGCCTGCAGCCCCCACAGTCCCCCCAGACTAGTGCAGAGTCTGGGACACTTCCCAAATGGTTCACAATCAATCATCTAATCTTTTGGGGGACAATAAATAATGTCACCAGACATTGCCGACTATCCCTGGGGAGATAAAATCCCCCCTAGTTTAGATACGCCCTGTGATCATACTCAGTAGCTTTATCTCTGGATTTCCCAAAGGCCTTAGCTCTGAGGCGGCTGGGTCAGAGAAGGCCCCACCAGCTCCCAACAGCAGATGCTCAATAACTTGATATTTCTAGGAGACACAGCGAGTTTTCAACCCATTGCCTCGTGTGGTCTGGGAAGCTAAGTTGCAGGAAGGAAAAAGGCACCGGGTAGGGTAAAGGGGTTTCACTAGCTAAAGAAACGAGGAAGGTGGACATTTCTTCCTGTTCTGTTCTGGAGGAGGAGAGCTGGTGGAGGCTGACACCATATCCTAATGTGATCACGGTTTCTGGAAGCCAAAGAGAACTGACCAAACTGGGCTGAACCACAGCATTTGTGGAGTCCTCATAAATGTAGAATTTGTTTTCAAGGCATTGCATTCTTCAGGTTTAGCAACAGCTTTAACAGCGAATTTCACTGAAAGCGTGGCTGGTGAGCTGCATTGTCCATTTATTCAGAGGAAGCTGCAACCTGACTCTGCACCTAGGAGAGTCTCACGCTGGGAGCTAGAGGTGGAGAAAAGAACAAGGCAGGCAAGCTGCCTGCCTCATGAAGCTCACAGCGAGGGCTGCTTGACTTTACCCTGGAGTGCTTTGCTGAGCAGGGTATGCTAAGAAGCTCCTGTGAAATGAGAAGTCCTTTGACTCTCAAAATGAGGGGTGGTATTGGCAGGGCCCTGGGTTTCTGGAAGGCTCCCTAGGTCGTGTAGGCGAGGTGTCCCACAGGCCAGGGTCTTGGGACTGTGAACCTGCTGAATTAGCAAGACTAACAGACCCAGGTCTTTCATGCCTCCTGCCTCTAAGCTGGCAGCTGCCCAGGAATGCTCACAAATATAAAACTGACTTTGTTTTCAGAATGTTCTGGAGCATAGACTCCAAAGTCTACATAAAGGCATTTTTGTGGGGCTGGTTATCTACTGGGGCCTCAGACCACAGCATCCCAGTGGAGAGCGGGATACGCCCACAGAATGCCATGTGTTGGCAGAAGGGATGGATGCGGGTGGATTTGGGGTGGCCCGCACTTGCCGGCTGACCTCTAAGAGGTGTTTCACCAGGTTCTTGGGAGTTCCTGGGTCTTCAGAGGAGCCCTAGGCAGAAATTTCAGAGACTTGCATTCTCTCTACCATGGCATCCAAGGGGTCTTGGGCAATGCGAGGCCCAGGTTCCTACCCTGAAGCTAGCTGCCATGTGAGGGCGGTGGTCAGGCTGTTTCTCATGCCATTTTCCATTCAGAAAGTCTGGACCTGTGCACTGGGTGGGTGCCCCGGGTCACTTGTCACTTACTCCTTCACCCCGGTCCTCTGCTGCTGCCTGTAATACTTGATCTTATTCTTCATTTATTATGCTTCACCCCAGGGATTGGTGGGCATTTAATTTTTCTAACTTGACTATTAATCTATAGGAATACATGCCTATACTTCTGGTTCCTAGATTCAGCTCCTGGAAGTATGCTTAATAGATATTACCACCTGCCCAAGCCTGGCACCCCAGGGAGTCAATGGCAGCATTCCCAGTCTTCCTGAGCTCTGACTCAGTCTGGTTTTGCAGCCTGCACTTCTGCACCTACCCTGTGTTAGAGCACAGATAACGCCTCTGGCCCCTCCCCTGCTTTGGTCCAGGAAGTGCTTTTTGCCTTGAAGGTCCTTTCTCTTACAGAATTGTGCTATGTGTTCAGTGCCTGCCACACTCCTTGGCTTAAGGTTTTCCTCTGCCCCTCTCCCCTTTCGGCAGGTAGCTGAGAGTCCTGTGGTGTGTGTGTGTGTGGTGGAGGGGGTGGGTGTGCATCTGTTTGTCTGCATCACCAGCCTTCTGTGAGGGCTAGCTGTGAGGATGAAGCTCGTACTATGCCTATACATGATAAGCATCGTGTGACCTTGTGTTCCCATTTTGTTGTCACCCTGGGCTGCCTGACTTTAGGATCAGCAATACAGGTCCCCTTCTAGAATGCAGTGAGCTGCACCCTGGGTACGGTGGGTGGGCCTGAACTTGGTGTGGAGACATGTTTGTGAGCCCGATCTATCCATCTTATTGGGAAGGTAGTGTCCATAAGGCTAAGTATCCTCTCCCAGTAAATCGACTGCCCCAGCCCCAGTGGGAAGACTGGGTTGGGTCCATGGGCTGTGTGTACAAGGGGCCTCCTTGTCCCCTGCAGTGTTCCATGAGGGAGGTGAAGCTGCTGGGCAGAGTACAGGCCTGGCCTTCTTGCCATTGGCCTTGGATTTGCTTCCTTCAGGAAACCTCTCAGCAGGAAGTGTTGACCTTGTGGCCTTTGTCTCCTTGCAGGCAGGTGACAGCAGGGACATGTCCCGGGAGATGCAGGACGTAGACCTGGCTGAGGTGAAGCCATTGGTGGAGAAAGGGGAGGTGAGTGGAGATCTTCCTGGCTACCCCCTCACATGCACGTGGACACATAGACACACACAGGCACACCAGAGTACACACTTGCACTCATGGGCATGAAAATACTGCACAAACACACATGTACACAGCATACACACAGCATACGAACATGCTGCACACACAGGTGTACATGGCATACACAGACACACGTGCATGCACACATAACACGTGTCCACTGCCTTCCTGAATGCAAAGGTGTGAGAGGCTCAGGTTCAAGTCCCATAGGATCAGGTGCTGGGCCCCTTGCCCACTTCTCTGGGCCTTTGTGCTCTCATTTATAAAGTGAGGGCATTGAACCAGAGGTTCCCTCAGCAGTCCCGTCTCTATCTAGTCTTCTATGGTTATAGAACATGCAACATGGAGCCCAGTTGCCCGTGGGGGCTGCCTGCCTCAGCTCTGATTAAAGCTGCATTGCCTGGGTTTAAATCCCAGCTGTGACACTTTGCAGCTTGGTGTCCACTTGCAAACCTCTCAGTCTCTTCATGTTCTAGTTCTTCATCTGTAAAGTGGTGACATTAGGACTTATTTCATGGGGCCGAGTGAGGAGGGAGTGACTTAAGTCATAGGGAGCAGTTAGAACTTGGCCGTGGAGGAGATGGGCAACGCATAGTCACTTTTTCACTTGTTATTCTTATCTTTTTTGGGCAGATGTCTTCTGTCAACATAGCTCTTCCTGTTGGAAACAGAAGTCCCTGTCCTATACCCTGGGCTGGCAGGGCCCGTCCTGGGCCGGTTGTTCTGATGATGAATGAACTTTTACATTTGCACAGTTGACACTGTAGCCTTAAAACATGTTCACATCCCAGTTCTCACTGAGCCTCATAACTGCCTCTGATAACAAAATGCAGAAGCTTGGGTCCAAAAGTGAAGTTATTCTAAGGCCAAATAAATGCTTTAAAAAAATGATAGCCATGCACTGACCACATCCTGCATGCCTGCCTCTCGGCCAGCCGTATTTCAACTTTATTTCACGCAGGTCCCAGGTTCTGTGATTGTCCTCTTTTTGTAGAGGAGGACGTTGAGTCTTAGGGAGATTAATTTGTCTTCATTGTGTAGTTACAAAGTGTGGGACATGGAACCAAACCCAGGGCAGCTGACTTTGGTGAATAGACCGTTCATTTAATTTTCTTACGATTCTACATGTAGCTGCTCTGTTTTAGGTCCATAATTTCATGGACTTTTCTTTACAAATGTGTGAGGCAACTATCTCTTTTCCCAATTTTGCAGATTAGAAGAAAAACTGGTCCCAGACAGGAAGGGGATTGGCCAAGTTCATTCAGATATCTGGTACAACTAGAGTTAGAAACCAAGCCTGGGGAAGCTGCAGAATGCTTGCTCATCATTCCACGTTAGGGGTCTGCAGACCCTTTCTGCAAAGGGTCAGATAGTAAATTTCTTAGACATTGAAGGCCACGTGGTCTCTGTTGCAGCCACTCAACTTTGCCATTATAGCAAGAAAGCAGCCATAGGCAGTATGCGAGTGAACGTACTTGCTGTATTCCAGGAAAAATTTAAAACGTGCTGAGGCAGATTGTAGTGTGCCAACTCTTACTGTATACAACGCAGGTTCTAAATCCATGTCCTCTTAGCTCTGGCTCTGTGACAGTCTTATGAAACAATCAAACAAAAACTAGGTAGAACAAATACACATCACCGTGTTCTTATTTCTCTCTTTAAAGAAAAACCCTGTGGAAATGGTATCCCACACGTTGCGTTATTCACTTCACGTTTCTGGGAGATCTTTCCAACTTCAGTCCATAGTACACTCATTTTCTCTTTTTAGGTACATAGTATTCCACCAAACGTATTTGTCCAGTGTCCAGTATGTAGACACATGTGTCTTCCAGCCTTCTGCTGTTACAAACAGCACTGCAAGAAATGTACACCCTTGTATGTTTCATGTGAGTCATTCCATACATGTGCAGGTGCACCTCTAGAAGAGAGTTCTCAGAAGTGGCATCACTGGGTCCAAGGGTAGTTGCATTTAACACAACATTATTTATTTGTTTCAGGCAGCCTACTAGAAATCGTAGAACATTTTATGTGTGAAACATGTCTCTAAGAGCTTGTCAAGTCAGGGTTACATGCCAGTCCATCTCTCAGTGAATATTTACCCTTTCTCTCAAGGTTCAGATGAAATAAATTTCTTTCAGTTCCTTAGATTGACTCAGCAAAGTGTTTGGAGTGAGGCTTAATTATTGGGAAGTTCTTCCTCGTGTCTGCCCTCAATCTAGATTGCCACTGCACTCTGCTAACGTTTTGAAGGTTGGTGTTGTACAGAAGGGGTTTCCTCATTCTTTCTCACCAGTACACACTCACGTACAAATATGCACACACAGGACAATGGTGGAGGTGCCAACCACTTTTGCTTCCACTTGAATTTACGCAAACTCCCTGATGCTCTTGCCCACAGCCTAGGGGATGTGGAGCTTTTAGGATCCCGAGCACCAGGGCCTCTGCTTCCATCCAGTCCTCAGTCCCTGCCATCCGATGGGGGCTCCATTCCATCATCCTGTTCCCCTCGCCACTTTTGCATTTTGCTCTGCTGAGCTGTCTTCTTTTCTGGGTGTTTGTGGTGGGTCAGGCTGGGGCTCAGACAGAGAGTGTTGGGACTCTGTCTCTGGGTCAGGAGGAAAACATGCCAACAACATCGCTTAGAAATGCCGGCCAGCCAGGGCACCAGTTGGTCCTCCAAGTCACACTTTCACCAGTCTGCAGGGGACATGGGCTTTTTCTCTGTCTTCCTGGGCCTGTCCTGCCATGGACAGCTCTGGTAAAAGATGGAATTTCGGCTGAAACTCAGAATTTTTTTTTTTTTTTTTTTTTTTTTTTTTTTTTTTTTTTTTTTTTTTTTTTTTTTTTTTTTTTTTTTTTTTTTTTTTTTTTTTTTTTTTTTGAGATGGAGTTTCGCTGTTGTTACCCACGCTGGAGTGCAACGTCGCAATCTCGGATCGCTGCAACTTCCGCCTCCTAGGTTCAAGTGATTCTCCTGCCTTAGCCTCCCAAGTAGCTGGCATTAGAGGCACGTGCCACCATCCCCGGCTAATTTTGTATTTTTAGTAGGGACAGGGTTTCTCCATGTTGGTCAGGCTGGCGGAACTCCTGACCTCAGGTGATCTACCCACCTCAGCCTCCCAAAGTGCTGGGATTACAGGTGTGAGCCACCGTGTCTGGCCTGAAACTCAGAATTTTTAGAAGTCTCCACTCTGCCCTTCTACTCACAGGGATTGAAATTTAATCCAGGTCCAGATGACAGCAGTCGTGGAAAAAAATGTAAGGAGGAGCATATGTGGTCAGGTTTGAGTTTTAAAACTATAGCACATGGGTAGAACCAGGGAGACCAGTTAATAACCAGTTATCCAATTTCTGTATCTCTCAATCTTGTGGTCAGCTTAGACCTTCAGATTTTTATCTATCAAGGCTATTGTCAGCATTCCAGTTAATGTGTCCACTTTTCTGCAGGACTTCTATTTTAAGATGAAAAGAAAGTTTGCCTTTGTGAGAACTTAGGGAGACCCTGCAAAGGAGAGAGCGTAGGTACAGATTCAGGGTGTAGAAAGGCCCATGTGTTCCAACATTCTCTTCTAGAGGAAACAGATGAAATTAACGATCTTTTTTGTCTTTCCACAGAGCATCACCGGCCTCCTGCAAGAATTTGATGTCCAGGCAAGTAGAGGATGTGGCTTTCCTTCCCCTTTCTCATCCCATCTTCTCTTTTTCCTTCGTCTTTCCATTGGTTAAAGTAGATCATTACGCAAACATTGGGGACAAGGGGAGAGAAGGCAGTGGTCTCAGCCAGGTCCTCACCCTCAGCCGCTGCTCCCAGGCAGAAGCTGGCTTGAGTTCTGTCCAGAGAAGCAGGAACCAGTCACCTCCTATGAAAGCAGGACAGAGACACAGCCCGTTTCAGCCCCAAAGAGCTAGCCAGAACGGTGGGGCGTGTGTGGGGAAAACGCGGTGGCGCTGGGCGGGCTTGGGGCCCTGTGAGGATAGGGAACGGAAGCAAAGGCTTGATGTTCTTGGCTCCGCTTGGGAAACTGAAACCACCCTTCCCTGTGGTTTACTGGCCTAGAACTGAGGTATGTTCATCTCTACTCTGGGCTGCAGGGCGTGCCAGGGGGTGCAGCTCAGCCGTGTCCAAGAACAGGCTCTCAGGAAAACAGGCTGAGCTCACTCAGCTGAGGGCTGGGTGAGAACTTCAGGAACTCTAAGTCCTGGACTCATTAACCCCAAGCTCGGGCGGGTCCCATGCAGTGCTGGGTCCTGGAGGATGGGGCAGGAAGCCTGAGCATATGGCCAGCTGTGGTCTCCCTGAAGGAGAGGCGCACTCCTGGACCAGCCGAAGGCGGCTGAGACGGTCTCACCTGAACCTCTACCCATGTGGTGCACAGGTGTCCCCCGTTTGGGATCTATTCCGTGCTCTACGTCTTACTCCCCTATTCTGTCTCCTTACCCCAAAACAACTCCACCTTTCCTCTTGAATCTCTCATTTCACGAATGCTCCCCCGTCCATCCCGAGGTGAGGAATCTTGCATTGTCTTTGGAAGGAAGGGAAAGGATAGGAGAGGGTCTGGAAGCATTGGCTGGTAGATCATGGAGGTTTTCGAAACAACGCCCAACGTGTGTATTTTCTCATCCTGGTTGTGTCAGGTGTCCCTGGAGATGAGCCTGACCTCAGGGGCTCTGTGGAACCATTGGGGTGTGCCTAAGGTGTGGCTTTCTGTCTGGGTATTTGGTTTCTTCTGAGCACAACACATCCCCACTGTGCAACTGACGGTTCAGAACATACTTATTCAGCCCTCCCTGTGCACCAGGCTCTGAACACAGGTACCTGTCCACTACAAAGGACATGCCACTTAACCGTGGCAGCCTTAGAAAGCAGAGATCATTGCCTCCATTCTTTAAGCCAAGGAACTGAGGCTCCAAGAGGTTAGGCATTCCTGACCCTTCTGCTCCCAGGAACGTCTCCCTGACTAGTCAGCCCTATGTTTATAGTGGCATGGCTGTCCCAGCCTCGCAGTGTAAACATGTCTGTGGTCAATTAATTCGGACCAGGACTGGTTTCTCCCCGTTTGATGAATGACAAAATTCAGCCACCCAGTCAGTAAAACTTCACTGAGGTCAGGCCGTGATATCATGCCACTTTGCCATAACTAAGATATCATGCTGGTCAGGCGCAGTGGCTCACACCTGTAATCCCAGGACTTTGGGAGGCCAAGGCAGGTGGATCACCTGAGGTCAGAAGTTTGAGACCAGCCTGGCCAACATGGCAAAACTCCATCTCTGCTAAAACTAGAAAAATTAGTTGGGTGTAGTGATGGGCACCTGTAATCCCAGCTACTTGGGAGGCTGAGACAGGAGAATCTCTTGAACCCAGGAGGTGGAGGTGGCAGTAAGCCGAGACTGCACCATTGCACTCCAGCCTGGGTAACAAAAATGAAACTCTGTCTCAATTAAAAAAAAAAAAAGAAGAAGAAGAAGAAGAAGAGAGGCAGCACTGGAAAGTGACTTGCGTGAGGTCACTTAGCAGTGATTGCAGAAGTGGTGCTAGACTCTGGGCCTCGCCTCTTCCAGCCCTGAGAGCTTCCCACTCTGCCTGCGAAGGTTTTAATGATGCTGGTGAGGGCTCCCCACCTGGCAGGTGCTGTATTGAGGGCTTCCCAGCCAATATCTCAGGTAATGCCCCAGTGATAACATGAGAGACACCATTAGCCTTATTTTTTACATGGGTAGACTGAGGCCAGAGTGGAGGGACTGGGAGCCACACCCAGGTCTGCCTGATGTGCTCAGGTCCAGGCTTTTCACACGCCCTGGCCAGAGCTCCATCCCGTTCTTCTCTATGTTGCAGGATGCCAGGCATGCGAAGGTGTTCCTGGAAGGTGGGGCGGTGAACACACACTCTTGAAGTTTATCAAGTCCAAGCCTTGATTTTACAGCTGGAAACCCCAGGGACAGAGAAAAAGGGGAAGTTACTCAGCTCATTTAGGGTGGCATAGTGGGGCAACTAAGAATTATGGTAGCAGATCCTCTTTTTCACCCTCTTGAGAATGGAGGAAAATGTGCCCCAGGGCAGTCAGAGCTGCAGCAGATACTGTGGCTGCAGATACCTTGGTTATTTGACTGGTTCTCTGGGCTGAGAACAGCTAGAAGTTAGCCACAGGGGTCATCTGCGCATTCAGGGATGGGCCAGGCCACACCAGCCTCCCTCAGCTGCCATTGCCAACCTTCCCTGTGGCTGAAATGTCAGCTCCTGATTTCTCCCCAGGGAAGCAGCTTGCTGGCGCTGAGGTGGTGTCTTCCTGCGGTGGGGATGTGGTCGTCCATCTTCCTCAGATGAAGGCCCCATTCCAGAGCCACAAGCCCCATCGGTGCCCTTTCCTGGTGATTGGCTCAACGCCAGTTGCTTCACCTCCCTGCAGCCTCAGTTTCCTCATCTGTGAAATGGGGACGGTACTTCAGCCTTGTTAAGTGGTAAGAGAGGTTACTGATGGGGACGATGATGTGGTGCTTCCTGCATTAGTGCTGGACCAGACATCACGCACCCTATGCACTAACTATCGTGGGCTGCTTCCCCAATTATTTTTGTTGTTGTGGAAAAATACATGTAACATCAAATTTACCATCTTAACTACTTCTAAATGTACAGTTCAGTAGTATTAAGTACATTCATATTGCCATGCAGCCATCACTGTCGTCCATCTTCTGAACTTCGTTTTATTTTATCTTTTATTTTTTTTCAGACAAAGTCTTGCTCTGTCATCCAGGCTGGAGTGCAGTGGTGCGATCTTGGCTCACTGCAACCTCTGCCTCCTGGGTTCAAGCAACTCTCATGCCTCAGCCTCCTGAGTAGCAGGGATTACAGGTGCCCGCTACCACACTGGGCTAGTTTTTATATTTTTAGTAGAGACAGGTTTTTTCCATGTTGGCTAGTCTGGTCTCGAACAACTGACCTCAAGTGATCTGCCCACCTCAGCCTCCCAAAGTGTTGGGATTATAGGCGTGAGCACCTGCACCCAGCCATCTCCAGAACTCTAAAACTTGCAGAACTGAAACTCTGTCCCATTAAACAATTCCTCATTCTAGCTTCAGGCAGTCACCCTTCTATTTTCTGTCTCTGAGATTTTAGTTAAGTACCTCATGTAAGTGCAATCATATACTGTTTTATTATTATAAAACTGTATTAATTTGCATTGATTTGTGCCTTAGTGTCTGACTGGTATAACTTAGCATCACGTCCTCAGGGTTCATCCCTGTTGTGGCATGTGTCAGAATTTCCTTCCTTTTTAAGACTGAATCATATTCTATTGTATGTATGCACCATATTTTGCTTCTCCATTTGTCCATTGGTGGACGCTTTGGGCTATTGTGAATAATGCTGTGAACATGCACATACAGATACCTCATTAAGATCCTGCTTTCAATTTTTGGGGGCATATACTTGGAAGTGGAATTGCTGGAGGTATTAGTCTGTTCTCAAGCTGCTGTAAGGACATATCAGAGACTGGGTTATAAAGAAAAAGGTTTAATGGACTCATAGTTTCACATGGCTGGAGGCCTCACATTCATGGCTGAAGGTGAAGGAAGAGCAAAGGCACGTCATACGGGGCAGCAGGCAAGAGAGGGTGTGCAGGGGAACTGCCTTTATAAAACCATCAGATCTCATGAGACTTACTGTCATGGGACCAGCATGGGCAAAATTTGCCCCCATGATTCAATTACTTCCCACCAGGTCCCTCCCACAACATGTGGGGATTATGGGAGCTGCAGTTCAAGATGAGATTTGGGTGGGGACACAGCCAAACCCTATCACTGGATCATGTGGTTATTTGGGATTTTAAAATCATGGTTATCAATTCTGGGAAACCTGGAAAGCATAGTTTATCTGTTCCCTATGGAGATAATTCCTCATATTCATTTTCCTCTGGAAAATCTGCAGAACACTTTTATGTGCCTTAATGGCAAATGGATTTTATCTGTCCATTTAGTTGGGCTCTTACCTGCTTGTTAAAATAGGGCTCCCTCCTGGCCAGGTCTTTGGGGTCCAGTCTAAGGAGTCTGAGCTGCTTTATTGTGTGTATCTGAAAGCAGCCGATGTTATTCTTTGAAAAATAATTACTGCTTCAGCACTTTGACTAACTCAGGCAGATTCCTGCTTCCTTTCCCAATGTAGTCAATAATTTAGGCTTTTTTTGTTTTTTTTTTTTTAATGAATCAAAATATTCTTCCATCTCCCTCCTATTCTCCCATCTTAGGACACAGGAAACTGAGAGAGCAGAGAATAGATCTCAGCCCTACTCCCAGGGAAGGTCAGCCTGTGTTGCTCAAGCCAGGGTCAGCTAAGGAGCTGCTCCTTAGGACATCATTAAAGTGGGAACCACACAGAGAAGCCTTTGGAAGGACGGTAGCTGAGGTCAGGTTAGGTCTCCCAGCACTGTGCACCAGCCTGGGCTGAGCCCTCTGAGTTAATCCCCAGAGCTGTCCTGTGAGGTTGGGGCATTTTTTCCTATTGTGCCTTCCTTTGTTTCTTTAACAAACGCCCACTTTGTGCCTGGCATTAGTTTAGGTGCTGGGGATGCAGTGATCAGTGTGACGGGTAGTGACCCGTGTTTTCAGGAACCTAAATTCTGGAATAATAGCTCAGCACTGCCGAGCACAGAATGTGTGACTGGCAGCTTGCCGCATGTGCCCCACGTGATCCTGTCCCCATCCTACAGAGAGAGAAGCTGAAGCACAGAGAGGTTAAGGAACTCGCCTGAGAGCACAGAGCTGGAAAGGGGACCTCAAGCCACATGCTTCCAGGGTGCATATTTGAAACCAATCCTCATTCCCTAGAAGAAACAGGCAGACAAGCATGCAGACAAGCAAACATAAGAATTTCAGCTTCTGTAGGTGCTTTAAAGACAACAGTGAAGGGTGAGATGGAGCCAGGTGATGGGATAGGGCGTGGCTGGGGTGCTGTCTTCTTAGGTTGAGGCTTTTTACAGTGGTGACATTGCACTGAAACTTGAAAGGTGGAGCCAGTCACGTGACAAAAAGAAGCCTGCGGATAGATCATTCCAGGCAGAGGTAGCAGCACGAGCAAAGGCCTTTCTGACCTCGATTCTGACATTTTCAAGGGCAGAAATGCATTATTCCTGTAAACTGTTAACAGGCTCAGTGTTCCAGGTAAGTCACAATATTTGAGCTGAATCTGAGTGTTGAATGATACTTTGTCAAGATTGTTACCAAGAAAAAAAATCTTTTGTATAAATCTGTATTCATTTCAATTCGGCTTCTAGATCCAGTTGATTCATGAGATTGATCAAAGTGTCCCTCAGCTTTTTAGCAGTCTCCAAATTCTTGGGTGGAGAATTGCTGTAGAATTTCCTTCAGAAGCAGTGCAGTGTGACCACAGAAGCTGTCTGGGCCGGTTGGGTGACAGGGCCAGGGCCTACGGGGCATATCAGCCCAGGGACTGGTCAGCATATTCTGACCTCTGATTCACACGGGAGTTCCAGCAAAGCGGCAGGACAGCACCTGCTTGCCATGGACTTTGGTGTCTTCTGATGAGCCAGGCCAGCACTGTGGGCCTCCCACATGCTCTTGCTGAATCTTTGGAGACCTGTACCATTGTCCTTACTTTACAGGTAAGGAAGCTGAGGCTTTCCCAGGGGTGGCAGCTGTGAAGTGGGCCACATTGAGCCCAGGACTGTCTGACCGAGACAGTTCTCTCAGCCATGACACTTGAGTGTGGCCCTGTTCCTGGAAAGGCTGATCAAGCCCTTATGGACTAGATTCTGGCTCATCTTTGCCACGTCTGCTTGTCAAAAAATCTGGCCAAGCAGATCATCTAAACAACACTTCATTGGGCTTATGTTTAGCCTACTGACAATGAGTTGTTGTAGGACTCCAGAATTGATGTGCCTTCATGGCAAATGGATTTTATCTGTTCATTTAGTTGGTTTCTTACCTGCTTGTTAAAATAGGGCTCCCTCCCGGCCAGGTCTTTGGGGTCTAGTCTGAGGAGTCTGAGCTGCTTTATTGTGTGTATCTGAAAGCAGCCGATGTTATTCTTTGAAAAATAATTACTGCTTCAGCACTTTGACTAACGCAGGCAGATTCCCACTTCCTTTCCCAATGTAGTCAATAATTTAGGCATTTTTGTTTTTTTAATCAAAACACACACACTGAGCCCAGAGCTTGGCACTGAGGAGCTGCTGGCGGAGTCTGTGTTGAGCTGCTGGGTGGCCTGTCTCAGGAGACAGCTCGCCCACCAGAGCAGATGGCATCAGGCCTTGTCTCTCCGTCACTGGCATCGCCTTTGGGTGGTCTCTTTGTTTTGTCCCGGGTGATGTTCAGGCAAAGTGATTGGTGATTTGCATGTGAGGTTCTGCCAGTGCTGTCAGGCCCCTGCTTGGCTCCCTCTTCCTGGAAAGGTTCCGGAACTCTCAGAGCATGGGGTGGGCGGGCTGCTGGCCTAGGTGTCAGGGTTGCAGGAAGGACGCGATCTGATCTGGCTCTGCTGAAAAGGTTTCGGCCTCAGGTTTTAGGCAGTTGAGTTTGCAGATTTGATGAGTAGGGAGGGTGGGAGTATTTTGGGTTCCAGCTTATTTTCTTTGGCTAGAATTCTAGAGTCCAAGACTTCTGCTCCAGATGTGGAAGGCCACTTGGAGGAGGGAAGAGGAGGAAGAATGAGTATTTGCATACTCACTCATTGTCTCAGGGCTTCCCTGCCAAGGTGAGGGATGTTGGCCTCTGTTGCAGATGAGAGACCCATTTAAAGGTGTTAGGGAATTTCCCAAAGGGTACTGCTGAGACAGTCATAGATGTAGATCCATCTGCCTCCGAAAAGTGCTAGAGTTAGGGAAATCACAATGGCTGGCCTCTCTTGAGCCCGGCTGTATGTCAGAAACCACGCTGGGCTCTTTGCCTGCATGCGCTCGTGTGATTCTCAAAACCTCACGAGAGAGGTATCCTTGCCATCTTCATTTCATGTTGAAGATACGAGGCCCAGAAAAGTCTTAAGGGATTTGCCCAATGTTACTCCATGCCAAGATAGCTGGCAAAAGCTGATTCAATCCCCACGTCTGGAGCCAAAGTTCAGTTCATTTAACGAGTTTTGGGGAAGGGACAGCAGAGTTGACTTCACCACCCCTAAATTGTACCTTGTGAGCCGAGTGACTTTCTATGGCTTCAAATTGCTTTTTCTATTGGATTTGCTGCCTCTAATTCCCTCCACCTGGATCTTGAGTTATTCAGACGATTAGATTTGATTTGGTTTCCATGGGAATCTGTGTTTGTGTGCTCACCAGGGCTCCCTGGGAAATGAGCTGATGTTACCCACGGGGCCTCCATGTGGAGCGGTGGAAGGAGCTGGGGCAGCACGGGGGCCGGGCGGGGGCTCCAGAGGTCTGGCTCCCAGTTCTGCCGAGAGGCCTCTTGTTCAGTAGAGCTGAGCTGGTTTCGGGGACGTATGATCCCATTCAGGGGGAGCTGTTTTTCTCCCCTTTTCTTGGAAGCAGACCAGCTCACAGGGAAAATGGAAATGGTGACCTTTTGCTAATTTCTCTTTCCACACAGTTGCTTCTTGTTTTCATGCCCCATGACTGCAGGTGGGCAGAACTCAGACACAAGCCTGGAAGTCCTCATTTCCCATCCTCACCCTCCCCCAGCCCTATTTCCTAGCAAAGCCATTGGGACTTAGAGCAAACCCTTAGAGTGACAGATGGCAGGAACACTCATCTGGATCAACACAAAATGAGGCTTTGCAAAATAAACACGGCGTGCCTCTTCTGCAATTCTGCTGTGGGTTTCCTAGGACCACCCTCCAGAGGAATGGGAGAGTGGGGCTTATGCGCGGCCCCCGAGGTGCGCCCAGGCCAGGCCCTGCCAGGCTGACCTCATTCATCTCCTGGTGTCCCAGAAAGGGTGCAGTGAGTGGAAGCGAGGGCAGACCCAGCCCTGTCATTTACTACCCGCGTGCCCTTGGCCACTCGCTTGACCTCCCCAGGGCTTAGTTTCCTAATCTGTGAAACAGTGGGGAGCATTGCTGTCCCTGAGAGCATTTCAGACATTGAATGCACACAGCAGCGGGCTCAGCTCATGGGCCTTTGTCGCCCTCCCCTGCTCCATGGATGACAGGGGGTCTGTTCCGTCTCTCTACCCTAACCCAACAAAGATGTTCTTCCAAGTTCTTTTTTCCTTGGAGAAGGGAGGTCTTGAGTGTGGGTTCCAGTTGCATGCCAGATTCCTGGGCTGACATCTCTGCCCACAGCAGCTTGTTCTCTGACTGTGTAACTGTGTTTAATTCTCTTGACCCGACGTCAACATAAAAGACTGGGGAATGAACCGAGAAGGGACAGGCCCAGCTTGACCCTCGCCTTGAAGGTCTTATCTTCCATTGTGTGGGGCTTGTAGGGCAATCGTGGCTTCGGAAGCCCCAGGACCTACCTATCTTGGATCTTAACTCTGCTACCTCGTTGGGCACCTGTACTGCAGCCCCAAAGGCTCCCTGTTCAATGGCTGCCGTGATAGGACAGGAGACAAAGCTGGCTTGCTGGACTTGCTCGGCAAGTGCGTGGCTGCCTTTTTATCAGGTTCCTCCTGGCTACACACACCTCCCTGGTTGTCTCTGGTACTCTGGTACTTTCTGTGCACCTTACTCTTTTTTTTTTAAGACAGTGTCTTCTTCTGTTGCCCAGGCTAGAGTGTAGTAATGCAGTCTCAGCTCACTGCAACTGTGACCTCCCAGGCTCAAGTGATCCTCCCACCTCAGCCTCCCTAGTAGCTGGGACTGTAGGCGTGATCCACCGTGCCTGGCTAATTTTATTTTTTGTAGAGAGGAGGTCTCACTGTGTTGCAGAGGCTGGTCTCAAACTCAAGTTACAGGTGTGAGCCACCATGCCTGGCCTGTGTTTCTTACTTAATGGAATGGATCATTAAGGGAATGGTACAGCTGTGGCTTCCCCTCCTCCTCCAAGGGCATAGGAGATGAGCCAGGAAAATTTAGAGGGGAGGAGTATATCATTTTATGAAAAGATGGTGGGGAGGGGAGGCCCCTGACATTTTCTCTTGAGCCTCCATTCCCATGATTTGTCTTTCTTGCCACCATCGGCCTTGACTTTATGTTGTTGAGTCAGTCAGCTTCCTGGCCTGCTGTTCCAGAGTGCGCCCTACTGCACTGGCCATGCCTGGACCCCAAGGCTTGCTAGACCAAGGGAGGGGTCGCCCAACCCACCAACTGACTTAGAGCTTGGGTATACGGTCATCCTCTTAAAGCCCAGTACGGGCAGCATCTGCCCAGGGCCTGCTGGGAAGGAGGGGATTACCGGGGACAGGGAGACACAGTCACAGCTGGCCTCCAGAGAGCCTCCGGATCATCCAGAGAGTTGACTTAAGCCAGTGGGGCTGGCCCTGGCCGCTTCACTGTAATTACTTCTGGAGCGGTTGTCAGTAACAACTGACATGGAGCAAAACGCTGCCGTTTGCAAAACACATTCAGGTCTGTACCATGATTTTCGTCTTGGGAGCAGCTCAGTGGAGCAGAAGGCCTTGTTATTGACCTCAGCTTACAATGGATGGCAGGCATTGTCAGAGGAGGCTGATAACCTGGCCAGGAGCACACGGTGGTTATATCATTAGGATAAGTATTACTCAACACACAGTGCTGTAACAAGGAAATGTTTGCTATTCTCACCAACCGAGAAAGCAAACACCCCAGGCTATGAACATCACCCAGCCCAGCTGGAGTTAGTCCTTCCAGCTTCCCGCTGTCGCCCGAGCATGTGGCTTTGGTCCTCAGATTGGTAGGATGGCCACTGAACCCCCGAGCATCTCATCCATGTTCCAGGTAGGATGCTGGTGGGAGGGTGAAAGGACAAGAATCAAATGGCCAAGTTTGACCCTTTTTTAAAAAAACTCTCCTTGAAGCTGCAGGAATTTCTGCTGGTATCTCATTGGCCACAACTGAACCTCCTGACCGTCCTTGGTTACAAGGGAGATGAGGAAGGAAGAGGAACGTTTCATCAGGCACTTTACTGCTTAGTGTGGCAGTTGGAATTCTATTCTGGAGAGGAAGGGAACAACAGATGTTTAGGATGCCAACCAACAGAGTCTGCCATAGTTTATAAAGCTCCATGCCAGGGTTGACAGCCAAAGAGATGAAATCTCTAAGGCATGCTCAGTGTTAGGTCCCATTTCCCCACTTGATGTCTTACAGACGGTGTAGACCGTTGTGGTAGGTGCCGTGTGTGCTACTCACCAGCACACAGGCAGTGAAGACTGTAAATCTCTAAGCGCATCCTCCTGGCCAGATTCTGTGTATTGGAGAGCCAGCCTTTCCCTCTGGGAATTGGCGGTCTGGCTGGGGAGGCAGCTGTTCCACAGATATTTGTAACTGTGGCCGTGCCGCAAAGAAGGGAGCAGGTGGGTAGCAGGAAGGAGGAGGTGATGTCTGTGCCGAGGAGTTTCCATTGTTGGTGCACGTCCTCACAAAGGCACACAAGCCTGCAGTTTGGGGGCAGGTGCCTGCTTTAGGAGGATGGGAGCAGCAGGTATCATTTCTCCATTCTGTTTGGGAGCGGAACTCAACCTGTGCCGCCCAGATTGCTATTCCTTGGGGACGCTGGGGAGATACAGGTGTTCTGCAGTGAAATAAACGTGGAGACTCTGACTTGCTGCATCCCCCTTTAGAAAGTCACAGTGCATGTTGCAGAGAAAGGTTTCCTTTACCTCTTCTGCTCTGCATGGAATGTGAAATGGGATGTTAAAGAGAACAGGCTTTGGGTGCAGACATTCCAATCCAAGGTTGGTTCAGATCCTGCCCCCCTCTTCCAGCTGTGCGGCCTTGGATGAAGTTCTTCATCTCTCTTGGCCTCAGCTTTCTCATCTCTGCAGCAGCTGTTGCATGTATTTAATAAGAAAACACGTGTGAAAAATGCATAGAGGGCGTGGGTAAGATGCGATGGCTGTTTGTGACCACCCCCATCCCTGCCATCACCTATAGACGTGAGAGAGCAGCTTTCTAGACTCTTCCAGAGCAGGTGAGAGGAAAGTGGTGTGTGCAGCCAGCTTTGGTCTTCACATCCCCTTGTCTGAATCAGGCCCTGGGAGTGGGGTCTTCCGTGGCGTGGTCCTGAACTGTGGAAGAGCTGGGGTTGGGGCCCTGGATGGTGGAGGATTTGTGTTTGTGTTGCCAGCCTTGTGCCAGCCAGTGTCGGGGGGTCCTCTGCTGAGCCCCGACATAGGCACTTTGCTCTCTCGGGCAAGAGGAAGAACAGTGCACCATGCGGGTCTGATGTTCTGGGTTCCTTGTGCCCTCTCTTTGGGAAAACGTAGAAGACACAGAACGGGTTCCTCTCTCCAGAACACTGGGTGATTTATTCCCGCAGGAACAGGAGGACAGAACATTCCTTTGGGACTGAATAGGACAAAGGCCTGTGTTTGTGAGTGTTGTCATTCTCCCATTCAATCTCAGACAGTCTTCTTGGCTGGCTCAGAACTGCGTGCGTGCACGTGTGTTTGTTGGTGGGTGTGTTTGTTGAGGGTGTGTGTGTGTGAGACTTAGGGGATGGGACTTGGGTGCAGGGAAGATCACAGCACTTGCTTTTTTTCCTCCTCCTCCTGGGTGTGCTGGGGGGCCAGGAACTGAGAGGAGGACTGATGGGAGCCAGCAGACCCTGGCACAGAGGACCAAGGGCCCAGCGGATGAGAGTTCGAACCCCAGTTCTACCACAATAAGCCCATGACCTTGGGAGAGTCACTTCAACTTCTTTACCTGTAAAGTGGGATTGATGGGCTTCCCTGTGGCATGAAGCTCTGATACCCTACCTTACTTTTCATAGGCGCTTAGCAAATGCTCTCCCTCACCCCTGTCACCTGTGCCTGGGAGGCAGTCCTGCACCCACGTGACCTTCCCCATTTCCACTTTCCCAGAAGGGGTCTTTGTCCTTCCCACCAAGGCTAACAGTGTCGAAACCTGCTTCTTCTGAGTCCTGCTTAGGCTGAGATTTGGGGCAGTGTTGAGGCAGCAGCCAGGGTCCTGACACTCCTGTAGTTCCTCATGAGTTGGGGTGAAGCGTTAGTGCTCTGTGAGGCTCTCACCAACCCCAGGGGTCTTATTGGGAGGGAGCTGAGCATCTCATGGCCAATCCAGGAGCAGAGTGGGGATGATTCCAACATTGATCCATGCCCTTGGGAGAGAAAGTTCCTTCCTAGGGGGCGATGCTCACCATTTTCTGCCTGGGTCGGATCTCTTATCCAGCAGATACCAGGTGCCCACCGAGAGCAGGCAGCTGTGCAGGGGCCTGTGGACAGAAGAGCGAAGGAGACCCACGTAGCCTTTCCTCCTTGGACAGAGGGAGGGACCCTTCAGTTTAGTGCTGGTTCCACAGCTGTAATTTTAAGACCTTCAAAGAGACGAGTCAAAAACCTGTTACCCACCCGCAACCCCGGGGGCTGCCAGGGACATTCTTGATGCCAGCTGCGGTGGCATGTTCCATACCTGCTGCCTCATTAACATCCTATGGTGCGTACACCGGGAGCCCCCCTCCTGCCTGGTGCTGTGGTCTGGACTCTAGCAGGTGTATCCTCTCCTGCTATGGAGCCTGGGGTGCAGGTGGCCCTCCTGTCTCAGGGGTGAAGACCTGGAGGCTCAGAGGTTGGGGAACGGTAAAACTTGGATTTGCACTCTGACACCTGTGGCAGTGGGGACACTGCCTGCCCTGGCCAGTCTCTAGAGGGACCCATGTGGGCCAGCTGGGGAGACAATGAAGAATGTGCCCCCACAGACAAATGAGCCTTTGTTCCCACAGTGGCTTCAGGGCCAGGCTGGGCCCAGCAGATGATCTCTGGCCCCCGCTGGAAGCCGGGCCACTGCTGCCTCATCTATGGATTTTTCCAGTGCCTGTTATGGGCAGGAAAGAATTGTTGGGGCCCTGAGGGGCAGAGAGGGCGGAAGGGAGATGGGCTGAGCTCTGTGAGACAGGGGACTTACTGCGTTGGGGACTACTGCAGGTGCCAGGACGACCCCGTGCTGGGCTGGCCCAGAAGCTCCCAGGGAGCTGGGACTGGCTCTGCTGTGCCTCTGTCTGTCACCATCCTCACCTGGTAACCTGCATCCCTGTGCCATTCGGGAACAGGGAACTTCTGGGTGACCTTGAGGAGGGTGGAAACCCGAGGCAGGCGAGTGGAAGTGACAGTTGAGAGAGACTCACGACCACCTTCTGCAGGAATTTAGATGAATGTGGCAGGTGAGAGACTAACCCATGAGTGAGCTGGGGTGCTTGTCTGCTTTCTGCAGAAGCACCATGGTGGCCTGGGGCTGGCTGGCTTCAGGGTTCTCCAAGTGAGAGTCAGAAACCCCTGCACTCCGCCACTGGGGAGGGGGAGGTGGTGAGTTCTTGTTGGAAATGCAGTATAGAGTTTTCATATGCTGCGGGGGAGCCTGGGATTGGATGCCATTTTTCTTTGTTTTTGAACTTGTTCCTCAGCTTGAGAATCATTCGTCTTATGGGATGCAGGAGGTTTTCCTGGTCCCATTCCCAGCAACCCCCCAGTGGGTTAAATCCTCTTTCTCTTCTTTTCTCAGAGGACCCGCAGCCCCCGGGGCTATCTCCACTGCCCCCACTGGCTTGTGAGTTCTCATCCACTCATCCCTGTGGGATGAAGGGGATCTGGCATGCAATAGGTGCCTAGTGAATGTTTCTTGGATGAGATCAAACTGCCTTAAGTATCAGGAGTAAAGAAGTGGCAGAGGTAGAGTCTGATCACCAGCTGGTGTGGACGGCTGCCTCCTCCCACCTCACCAGGTCACTCTCATATGGAGCAGCCCGCATTCTGTGTCTTCGGCACCTAGGAGATAGGCAGGGCCAGGCTGTTCTTGTTTTAAAGATTCAAGCTGGGGAGGGGGTGACCCGCTCCCACAGGGCACCTAAGTGGGGGTCTGTCCCATCCCCTGTTCTCAAGCATGAGTTTGTGAACGCTGACCCTCCTCTCTGCCGCCACATGGCAGTGACCTCTGTTGGTCGCATTTCTGGTGGCATCTGGAAGCAGGCTCAGCAGCATCTAGACCGCTCTGTGTCCCACTTCAACGCCTCATTTATTCTTTGGAAAATCAATGCAGCGTGCTGAGATGAGGGGGCCTCATGGGGCCTGAGTGTTCTCCGCTCAAGGGTGGGTGAAGTGTGAGACGCCTGGGGCCCCGCTGAGGCTGACTGTCTGCGGGACCCACCTCTGCGCTGCCTGCCCCTGTGACTCTGGGTCACCAACGTCACTTCCTCAGCCACTGGATCACGTGGCCTTGGCAGGGCTCTTGTGAGGGTGAGGACGTGGAGGGACGTGGCTCGGCACTGCCCTGGCACTTAGAAGCATCCACAGCCTGTCCTCAGCAGGCTGATGGCCCTACCTCCCCGCTCCCCAAGTGCCCTGTGGGAACAGAGCCCAGAATGGGGCATTTCAAAGGGGAGGGCGCTGCTCTCAAACATGGAAATCGCTCAAGGGAGACGAGTGACTGGGGTCCTCGGGAGCTTCTGGGTGACCTTGAGAAGGGCAGAAGCCTGGGGCAGGCATAGGGGGAAGGGTGAGTGGAAGTGACAGAGAAAGACTCATGACTACCCTCTGCGGAAGTTTAGGTGAACGTGGCAGGTGAGAGATTGATCCATGAGTGAGCTGGGATGCTTGGAACCAAGGCAGGATGCCTTTTTTTTCCCAGAGGAAGAAAGATGAGCAGGTCTTCAGCTGCTAGGAAGGTTTGGTGCAGAGAGGTGAGGGGATGATGGGGGTGGGGGGCCGGCTGGGGGTCCATGGCCGAGCCGGAGAGTTTGCCTTGACCAGAAGAACCACCTGGACCTCCGAGAAGGAAGGGCAGGAGGGAGGATGGGTGTGGCATCATTCAGCATTCTTTGGGTCAGCTGGACATGGCTTACATGTGATTGGAAGTTGGTGGCTTATGTAATTGAAAATCCCGGGTGGTGGATGCTATCCCCATATCCCCTTTCTCTCTTTGCCATCCCTGGGCTAGCCAAACTTTCAGGCAGGCCCTTGCCTCGTGGTGACAGTGTGGCTGCTGCAGATCCAGCCTTGCTAGATCAAGTCCGATCCAGTTCCTCAGTTACTGGAAATAAGTGCAGTTGGCTTTAGTTGACCTGAGCCAGCCCATGTGTTCTTTCCTGATCCAGTACTAGCAACAGGGAGGTGGAATGCATGAATTGGCCTGGGCTTGTGAAACGTGGGGCGGGGGTCAGTGTCAACAGAACCCCCAGGACTGAGGGCAAGGGTTGGGTGGGTTTCTGAAGGAAATTGAGGGCTGTTCTTGGAGGTGGAGTGTGAATTCCGGGTAGCCCCACGCTACCAGGTGTTAGTCACAGGTACAGTAACCTGTGGGGCCAGTGGGGCCTGGGGGCAGGGAAGCAAGGAAGCACAGGCTTGCTGGCCTGTTTTCTGGACGGAGCAAACACAGTCTGGTGCGGAGATGGCCGCAGGCTGGCCCTCTGCCCGGCATTTTGTGCAGTTAGCAGCACGGTCTGAGCCAAGCCCCCGTCTCCTGCCTCCTGGGAGTCCCATCCTTGCCTTGGATCTGGGATTGGCTTCCAGCCAGATAGAGGTACTGCCCGAAGCCAGGGCTCTTACAGCCGATTGATAAATGAGCTTCCTGAAAACACAGTTGGAAACAGGCTGGGTGTCTTCAGCCACACAGACGCCGTGAACCCCAGATGACCAGCCCACTGTCTGCTGTCTATCCTCAGGAGCAGGACATCGAGACTTTACATGGCTCTGTTCACGTCACGCTGTGTGGGACTCCCAAGGGAAACCGGCCTGTCATCCTCACCTACCATGACATCGGCATGAACCGTAAGTTCTGAGGAGCCCTGGTTCCCTGTCAGCAGCTGAGAAGGGCGGTGGCCGGGAGCGGGTGCTTTCTTTCTGCCTGGGACTTCTGGAGCTGTTCTGGGAAGAACTCTTGCCACAGC
The DNA here is from genome assembly GCF_001604975.1 of Cebus imitator. Classification (NCBI taxonomy): domain Eukaryota; kingdom Metazoa; phylum Chordata; class Mammalia; order Primates; family Cebidae; genus Cebus; species Cebus imitator. Next base: position 3,238,526 of record NW_016107328.1, read on the forward strand.
CTGGAAAAGCCAGAAATGCACTGCATGTGGGCATGGAGTTGTCTGTGTGCCTGGAGGTGCTGGGAGCACTGGGGTACTTTGCTTTCTGTGATGATGTCTTCTTCAGTAATGCATGCATATGGTTTTTAGTCTTTCCACAGAATTGTGCAACCATCAGCACAATTTTGGAACATTTTCTTCCTTCTAAAAAATCCTGTACCTTTTATCGGTCACCACACCCCCAGATGACTGACACTTCATCGACTTTCGTTTTCTGTGAATACGAAAACGAGTGTTGTATACATGGAATCAAATAATATGTGAATTTTTCTAACTGGCTTCTTTCATAATGCTTTCAAGGTTTTTCCAGGTCATGTATTAGTATTTTTATTTCCCTTATTGAATAATAATATTCCATTGTATGCATTTGCCACACTTT
>NW_016107328.1:3238981-3268305 GCF_001604975.1 Cebus imitator
CAGATTCTCACTCTGTCACCCAGGTTGGAGTGCAGTGGTACGATCTTGGCTCACTGCAATCTCCACCTCCCAGGTTCAAGGAATTTTTCTGCTTTAGACTCCCAAGTAGCTGGGATTACAGGCACCCACTGCCACGCCTGGCTAATTTTTGTATTTTTAATAGAGACAGGATTTCACCATGTTGCCCAGGCTAGTCTCGAACTCCCGACCTCTGGTGATCCACCCACCTCAGCCTCACAAAGTGCTGGGATTACAGGCGTGAGCCACTGCGCCTGGCCATCTATTCTTTAGTTGATAGGCATTTGGGGCATTTTTACTTTCTGGCTGAGTGAATAACACTGCCATGTTTAGACGCTGGGTCAGTACCCCAGGTGGGAGGTTATAGTGGACCCAGATGGAAAGAGATGATCGGCGGGGCAAACCCATCTCATGCCAGGGCCATCCTGACCCTGACTGACTGGAGGAGCTGCAGAGGCCAGCCTGGGAACCCCTTTCAGCACCAACTGCAAGACTCATCTGCCAGATACCACTCCCTGGCCCATGACTTACTCTTGCCTTTTATCACCAGGAAAGTGAGCATAGGTACAAAACCAAAAAACGAAAAAACGCAAACATCGGTATTCTTCAAAGTTCACTTCCTTCTTCTGAATAGGAGAGAAGCAAAACGAATGTGCTTTGCCACTGAGACACCTAATTTTTCTCCTCTTACTTTTTTCTCATCCCTCCCCCGGCTCTGCTGTTCTTCAGACAAAACCTGCTACAACCCCCTCTTCAACTACGAGGACATGCAGGAGATCACCCAGCACTTTGCCGTCTGCCACGTGGATGCCCCTGGCCAGCAGGATGGCGCGGCCTCCTTCCCCGCAGGGTGAGAGCCTCTTGCCCTGTGAGCTCTGCAGGGTGGAAGCTGGGTGTCGGGGAAGGATTCAGCTGGCTTGTTCTTTTAAATACTTATTAATTGTGGTAAAACATAAAAGTTGTTGTCTTAACCACTTATTAAACTGTGGTAAAAGATACATAACATAAAAGTTAGCATTTTAACCATTTTTAAGTATATAGTTTGGCGGCATTGAGGACATTCAGATGTTGCTGTGCAGTCACCACCACCTTCCGTCTCCAGGACGCTCTCATCTTCCCAAACTGAAACAACACACCCATTAGATGCTACTTCCCCACCCCTCATCCTTCCTCCAAGCCTGGCTTTACCATAGGTGTGCTCAACCTGGACAGGACTGAAGGGGAGGAGGACTTGACATGACCCAATAGTGTGGTGAAAAACCAAGAAGGTTGGGAAGAAAACGAGGGCGAGAAGGAGCGTTGATGGATCACTTCCTGTGGGCTAGGCGCAATCATTCTGATCTAACATTGCCATTTTGGCTTAATCCTTACGGCTAGCTCTGTGTGGCAGGTGTTAGCTCCATTTTCTAGATGAAAATATCAAGGCATGGAGGTGTTACCTATCTTTCTCAAAATTGCACAGCTGAGCCGGGCACGGTGGCTCATGCCGGTAATCCCAGCACTTTGGGAGACTGAGGTGGGCGGATCACCTGAGGTCAGGAGTTCGAGACTAGCCTGGCCAACATGGTGAAACCCTGTCTCCACTAAAAATATAAAAATTAGCTAGGTGTGGTGGTGGATGCCCGTAATCCCCACTACTCGGGAGGCTGAGGCCAGAGAAGCCCTTGAACCTGGGAGGCGGAGGTTACAGTGCACTGAGATCACACCACTGCACTCCAGCCTGGGTGACAGAGGAAGACTCCATCTCCAAAAAAGAAAAAAAAGGTTGCACAGCCGAGACCTGAGGCGTTGGCTTTGGCCCTGTCTACCGGCTCTAAGACGCATATCCTGTTTGGAAATCAGGCTGCCTTAGTTGAGAGTGTTGACACTGCCTGGCCCTTGTCAGCTCGTGATCTGCGCGGGCATGGCCTTTCAATTTCCCCTTGTGCAACCATGCTCGAGCTCACTGGACTCCCCAGTCAGCATTACGTGGGGGAGGCAGACCTCAGAGATACCTTCCCTTGTCCCTGCCCCTGATGCTGTGATTAAACTAGGGCAGGACCAGCTTCTTGGGTTTAAAGTCTTCCAGAAGGGGCCTTCTTGGCATTTACTAGTAGATATCCTTTTTTATTAGTGTTCAGAATTATCCTTAATAATTAACCTTTATCAAGGAGGAAGGGAAGGGATAGCCAGCCATATGGGACCAGAACCAAAAATTAAAAGTGTTTTAAAACAGTGGGACATGGTTAATTGTTAACCAGCAGATAAAGCCAGAGGTATGTCAGTAAAGCTATCTTTGGTTGGACCAATTGTGTGAAAGACTTGGGGGGAGGCAGAGACTCTTAGCTCCCCCTGAAGAAGGTTTACAAATATTCTAAGGTCTGAGCCCCACTGGTGCTCAGGAATTTTTATTCGGTTGGTCTGGAGGCTGATGGGTACAGGGTATTTTCTCCCTGGTTTATTAGGTGTTTCTCTCTCTCTTTTTTTTTTTTTTTTTTTTATTTGAGACAGAGTTTTACTCTTGTTGCCCAGGCTGGAGTGCAATGGCACAATCTCAGCTCACTGCAGCCTCTGCCTCCTGGCTTCACGCAATTCTCCTGCCTCAGCCTCCCAGTTAACTGGGATTACAGGCATGTGCCAAAACGCCTGGCTAATTTTTTTTTTTTATTTTTAGTAGAGACTGGATTTTACCATGTTAGCCAGGCTGGTTTTGAACTCCTGACCTCAGGTGATCCACCCACCTTGGCCTCCCAAAGTGCTGGGCTTACAGGCCACCGCACTGGACCTTACTAGATGTTTTCCATGTGTGTCTGGTGGGATCCACTGTCAGAATGGGGATGGCTTGTTTCTTCCTCCTGGAGTGGAGCAGACGAGAGTGTGGGGCTTGGCAGGGGTGTGGGGGTGTCTGCCAAGCCCTCTAAGGGTGATCCCTCCCGTATCCTGAAGCTGAGACCACAGAGCAGGGTTGAGGACCCCTGGCTGGGCTCCTCCTGGCTCTGGTGTCCGCTGCCTATACAGGAGGGGCCTTGGGAGTAGAATTCTGCTGCTTCCTCACCTCACGCCAGCCCTGGGGAGCAGTGAAGAAACAGAAGGCCCTGCAACTAAGTGGCTTCTCCAGTGTCACACCTTAGGAGCTGCTGGCTCCAAAAGGGGCCGCGGCCATTTCAGAGGAGCTTCATGCCTTTGCCCCTCTTCTGCCCTGCGGCCTCAGCTCAATGGCTCTGTTGATGTGGGGCGACACCATACGGGCTGTTTCTGGCTCTTCCCAGGGCTTCGGCACATGCTGCTTCCCTGCCCACTCACTTAATCATCAGGCTCCCATGACCCCTTCAGCGTCACTTCTTCCAGAAAGCCCTCCCTGATCACCTGATCATGGCAGGTCTCCGTTTCGATAGCCTTTGTTATGAGTCACAGCCCCCTGTTTCTGCTGGCTGGAGGGCTGGCTCCCTCCTGGTTTGCACCTGCCTTGCTCACTGGCCCCTGTCATCACCTCACCAAGAGCCCAGCATGTGTGAGGATCCATCACTCCTTTGCTGATGGAACTCACTTGTGCCTGTTCTAACTGCTTCTCCCTGAGGTTGGAATTGTGAAATGCCTTCTAGTCAGTTTCTCCAACACCCTAGACCCAAACCGGACACACACAGGGAGGACATGTTTCTAGCTAACCATCCACTGCTCTTGTGAGGCCAAGTGGCTTATCTCTCAGCCTCAGTGATATTTATAATCTTGCTGTTGGGGGAAATCCTAGCAGCCTCCTAGAGTTATTGAAAGAACTGAATGAGCTAATAATGCCCATAAAATTCGTCCCTGGGACCTGGGGCAGAGGAAGCAATTGATAGTTACGGTGTGCCGGTGTGCCGCAGGGGTCTTGGAAGGAGGATGGGAAGGGAGTGGACTGGGAGTCTGGGTGCATGGGGCAGGCTGTGGCATGGCCCCCACCCTTCAAGCCTGTCCCTGTTTGGATTACCCGTTTCTGTCCGGCGCTCACTAATGGCTTCTTTGTCTCGTCTCTAGGTACATGTACCCCTCCATGGATCAGCTGGCTGAAATGCTTCCTGGAGTCCTTCAACAGTTTGGGTAAGAGCGAGGTGCACAGCAGCCTGGCTTCTAGTGTCCTCCTGGGACTTGGCTTTGATCCGGGGACTGACCACTAAAATGAAGGTTGCAGATTAAAGATTAGGCAAGAAATCAGCTCGTCACCCTCTGTGAGCACTGTTGTTCGCACAGCCTCTGAGCTCTAGTCTGCCTACTGTAACTTCAGCTTTCCTCTCGCGTGAATGTTAGTTGCGTGATGGCGGCCGCCCCACCCATTCTGCTCCTGCCCCCTGTTCTTCCATTTCCTCTCTTTCCCATGGAATGTTCTGGAATGGAGCTGCCTGAGCCCTTAGCTTTTCTCACCACACCATCATTTTTCCAGTGTTCCCCTCTTTTTTGAGCCCTTCAAATAATGATAACTTCATGGTTCTTGCTTGATTTGTTTTCATTCCAAGTTTTAGAATCCAAAATAAAGCTTAAGAATGGGAAGAAATGATGCCGTAACGGGCCTTCCTGTAAATGTCAGACGGCCTCTCAGAGGCTGGGTGGCGGCCAGGAGGGAAGTGAGGAGAAGGGGCGCGGCTCTCCAAGGTCTCGGTCTCTGTCCAATCCTAAAGCACAGTGACCTCAGGGCCATGCGGGCAGTCACGGCAGCGTGCCCCCACGTTGCCTAGCCAGGCAGTCACCCTCAGGAAGTTCTCAGTGTGTCCTTGGGGCTTCCGTCACTCTCTCCTTCTGTGACACGCATTTGTATTTCTGCTTCCAGGCTGAAAAGCATTATTGGCATGGGAACAGGAGCAGGAGCCTACATCCTAACTCGATTTGCTGTGAGTGTTTGGCATTTTTTGAAAATTGCATTTTAAGTAACATTTTAAGATGAAGGAAAACATTTGGAAAAGCATCAGAAACCCAAAAGGGAAAAAGAAATGACCCGTATGCTCCACAGTTTTGTGTGTGTCTGTGTGTGTGTGTGTGTGTGTGTGTGTGTGGGGGGAGGACGCGAATACGCGTATATGTGTGTGTGTGCGCGTGCGCGCGCACACATGCGCAGGTGTGTGTGTTTATAAATACAGTTGTTACTGTCACAGCTAGAGAGCATTCGTGCACCCTGTCTGATGAATGAGGTTGATGGTGTGTCACACCCATATGGCAGCTGGGAAAGCTGAGCCTTCGTGGGTTGAAGTGACTTGCCGAAGGCAGGTCTGCAAAGAAGTGAGCTTCCTACTTCTCCTGTGCTTCCTCTTTCTCCTTCCCGCACTCTCTAGGGCCCCATCTCGTGTCTGCTGTACTGGAACCTCAGTTTGGCATGGGTTGGGTCGGGGAGCAGTAGTCGGCTCTGGTGCCCACACTGCCTTTTTCTGGGTACTTCTCCCAAGCTTCAGTTTGCCTTGGAAGGCTCCTAGTGCTTCTGATTGCTGGGCTGTCTGTCTCACTTTGTGTCTTGAATTGCAGCTGAACAACCCTGAGATGGTGGAGGGCCTCGTCCTCATCAACGTGAACCCTTGTGCAGAAGGCTGGATGGACTGGGCCGCCTCCAAGGTGAGGTGGGGGCCTGTCAGGCAGGCATAGGGACAGGTGCACACAGCCTCTGCCTGGAAGAGCCTTGGATCTATGAGCCTTCTCTTTACCCACTCCTCCACGACCCTCTACTGCCCACTCCAGGAAAGAAGGCAGTTCCCTCTGCTTTGCTTAGAACAGTACACATGGCCTCAGCCATTTGCCATTCAGAAGACTTAAATACCACCAAGCTGTCCAAAGCAGGGAAACTACTGGGACGCTGGTCCCTGAGCCAGCTTGGAAAAGCATTGCTTGGCACTTAACTTGTGCCACGCTTTGGTCAAGATGCTGAGCAATCTTTAAGAACGAGGCTTCTTGAGATCAACAAGACACAAGCCTCTAATCTTCGGAATTCATTCACATTATTAGAGAGACATACACGCGTATTTAGTACCGACTGTGCCGCACATTTGACGATAATAATTAGCTGACGTAGATTGAGAGTTGTCTGTGTGCTGGTTTCATTCCGCATTGCAGTATGTGCATTACCACAGTTAATCTTCATAGTAACTCCAGGAGGTGAGAATTGTTCTAACCGTTTCAGAGGTGAAAACTGAGACTCGGAGTGGCTAAGGAGATTGCCCAGGGCCACATAAAGCTAGGCAGTAGAAAGGGACTGGATGCAGCTCCCTTTGACATTGTGGTTGGTGGACCTGACCATCCTTGCCCCGGGGGCTCCCGTCTGGGATGGGAGACGGCAGGCCTGGTCAGCAGGACGGGCTGCCTGCAGGAGAAGGAACCTGTGCTGTGCTGCCTAGTGTCCTAAGGTTCCTTGTTTGTCTTTATAAAATTATCATTGTGGTGTTTTGTTGTTTTTCCTGTAAAGGCCCCAGTGTTTGCCAAGGAGAGGGAGGGGTCATTGCATTTGAAACAGGACAAAGCCCTTCAAGCTGAGGTGATCCCAGCTTCTCATTTTAAAAGTGCATTTTTGCTGAATTTTGGGTGGCTGCCAGGGACAGAGGGCTTGAAGGGGTTGTGCCTCTTGCCCCTTCTCCCGCCCCTGTCCTAGCCACGTGATTTTCCATTTGTTCTTTGAACATTACTTTAGAATGCGGGAGCCCTTCCCTCCTGCCTAAATGACATTCAAGAGTGGAACACACTCCCTGGATTTTATTTGATTTTCCAGCAAAGGAAGTGACATTCCAGTCAAGCTGCTGGGCCTCATGATCGCTGTTCCGAGTCAGACTCGAAGGTCTGGGGATGGCGACCACTGGCTGGTGTGAACCCTGAGGAATGTCTGCAGGGTCTTAACAGCTGTGCTCCACCCTTCCTTTTCAACCCCAGCCTTGTGAGCACCAGGCATTGGGGTTAGATCCTGTGATATGTGCAGTTACTTCCTGCAGCCCTCACCTTGACCTTGTGGCCTTGAAGTTCCTGGCACTCCCAGTTCCAGATTAGACTGAGACCCACAGGCTGCAGCTGCCCAGTGCCACACAGCTGGGCAGTGTCAGGCAAGGGCCAGCCAAGGACCCCCAGGTCTAGAGCGTCTCTTCTACTTATTCTTGCTCAATGGTCAGCACACATTTGTGGAGCTCCTGCTGTAAACCTAGTGTTGTCACTGGCAAGAGGTAGGAAAACGAAGATCAGCCATGTCTTTGGTAATGTCAGTATAGATAGAAAGGGGAAACTGGCTTGGGGGTGATAGAAGAGGGATAGTGGGGAGCCAGGCATACCCTGGGTGTAGACTGGGGAGCTCTGTGTTTTTAGAAGAGGTGAATGGAAGGCTCTCCTTGCTGAGGACTTGGTGAATGTTTGGAGTAGGGTAAGCTAGCAGTAGCTAGGTCTTTATTCAGCACTCTTTTGCTGTGCCTCTTGTGCATGGACCTCTGAAAATGAGGAATTGGATCTAGTCCCAGGCCCTGCATTTCAGGGATCAGGCCCAGGAGGGAAGAGGAGACAGGAACTGAGTTTCTCTCAAGGGGGATGTCCCTGAGGCCTGCATTCAGAGGGGAGTCCGACAGTGCCACTCTGCCCCCAGGGAAGTGAGGTTTTGCTGACCTTGTTAACTACTATCAGCTCCTGGCTTCACCGGCTTTACTCCTCCCCAGATCTCCGGATGGACCCAGGCCCTGCCAGACATGGTGGTGTCCCATCTCTTTGGGAAGGTGAGTTGTGTGGTGTGGCATTCTGTGGTTCCTGCTGAGCACTGAATTGTGTGGTGCTCAGTACAGGGCCCCGTGTGGGGGTGGAGACAGCAAGACACAATCAGTGGGGCCACCAAGCTGGTGCTCATGAGATACGTGATGTTATTCATTCATAAGCAACAGATATTCATTGTCTCTCTCTTTTTTTATGTGTCTTTTAAAAACAGCTGTTTGAAGTACCATTAACTGCACATATTTAAAGCACACAATTTGCTAAATTTGACATATGTGTACATTTGTAAAGCCATCACTGTAATCAGGAGAATAACGTCTCCGTCACCCCAAGAGTTTCCTTGCACCCCTTGATAACCCTCCTCCCCAGGCAACTTCTGATCTGCTTCTGTCTCTCTAGGTGGCTTTGCAATTCCTAGATTTTTATGTAAGTGGCATTATACAGTGTGCACTCTTTCATTTATTTATTTATTTTTGGTATGGCTTCTTTCACTTAGCATAACTATTCTGAGATCGGTCCGTGTTGGTGCGTGGATCAATAGTTTTTTCCTAGGCTGGGTGCAGTGCTCACACCTGTAATCCCAGCACTTGGGGAGGCCATGGCAGGAGGACGAGTTGAGCTTGGGAGTTCAAGACCAACCTGAGCAACATAGTGACACCCTGTCTCTTCAAAAAAAGTAAAAATTAGCTAGGCATGGCGGTGCATGCCTATAGTCCTAGCTACTTGGGAGGCTGAGGGAGGAGGATCGCTTGAGCCCAGGAGTCTGAGGTTATAGTGAGCTGTGATTGCCCACTGCACCCTATATCTTAAAATCGGTGTATTCCTTTTTAGTGCTGAGAAGTATTCCGTTTATGTATGTGCAACAGTTTGTTTTTCTCTTCATCTGTTGATAAGGCCTCTGGGCTGTTTCCAGTTTGGGGCTGTTATAAATCTGGTCTGTGGCAAACATGTCCGTGGAGTTAGCCATGCGCTGGGCTCCATCCTAAGAGCTTCACAAGTGTAAACTGTAGGGTTCCACCCAGGAGCTCTGTGACCCGTGTGATATATTCTGTTCTCATTCCCAGTGTATGGAAGAGGAAACTGAGACCAGAGAGGTTGAGTGACTTGTATAGGGTCTCACAGCCAGGGAGAGGTAGAGTCAGTGTTTGAACCTATGAATCTGGCTTCATTCTGGTAACCACAGCAGGAGGGCAGCTGCCTGTGCTGCTGCCCAGCTCTTAGATGAGCTGCTCCTCTGCAGAGTCACCCCACTGAGGGTGAGCGAGCCAAGTCGCTCAGCGTGCTAGAGTGAGTGGTCATCTTCTCATCAGCTCAGCCTGCCTGGCCCAGACTCTGGTTTGGTGTCTTCAGCTGGGGCCAGCTGCCCTCAGGAAGGACATGCCATGGGCTTGGCTGGAAGCTGAGGGTCTGGAAAACCCCTGGGTTGCCTGAAATTGCAGTGACCTGCTTTGCCTACTGTGAATGGTCCACATATCATTGTCTCCTTGTAGCGAACATGTGTGACCATCTGACACCCACACGAGTCCTGGGGAAACACAAAGGAGGGATCATGGAGAGCCAGGCATACCCTGGGTGTAGACTGGGGAGCTCTGTGTTTTTAGAAGAGGTGAATGGAAGGCCCTCCTTGCTGAGGACTTGGTGCATGTTTAGAGCAGGGTAAGCTAGCAGTAGCTGGGTCTTTATTCAGCACTCCTTTGCGGTGCTTCTTGTGCATGGACCTCTGAAACTAAGGAATTGGATCTGGTCCCAACTCCACTCTGGAGTTGCCGAGTACGACAGGGAAACAGTCTCCACTCTGGAGTTGGCGAGCACAGCTGCTGGGTTTGCCTGTTGTATTGGTTTCCTGTGGCTTCTGGAACAAATTGCCAGAAGCAGGATGGCTTAGAACAATGCAGGTGGGCCGGGCGTGGTAGCTCACGCCTGTAATCCCAGCACTTTGGGAGGCCAAGGCGGATGGATCACCAGAGGTCAGGAGTTTGAGATGAGCCTGGCCAACATGGTAAAACCCCATCTCTACTAAAAATAAAAAATCAGCTGGGTGTGGTGGCACATGTCTGTAACCTCAGCTGCTCGGGAGGCTGAGACAGGAGAATTGCTTGAACCTGGGAGATGGAGGCTGCATTGAGCCAAGATCACACCATTGCACTCCAGCCTGGGTGAGACAGAGGGAGACTCCATCTTAAAACAACAACAGCAACAAGAAAAGAACAACAAAAATGTATTCTCCCACAGCTCTGAGTCTAGAGCTCCGACGTCAAGTGCTGGCAGGGCCGCCCCTCCTTCACAGGCTCTAGGGGAAAATCTTCCTGGCTTCTTACTGCTCTAGGTCACTGTCGGCATTCCTTGTCCAGTGGCTGCTCACGCCGCTCTCTGCCTCTGTCTTCACGTGATCTTCTCGGTGTCTGTTTCAGTTCTCCCTCGCCTTGCTCTTTTGAGGACACTTCCCACTGGATTTGGTCCCCACTCATGTCATCCAGGACGATCTCATATCAAGATCCTTAATTGATTACATCTGCAAAAACCCATTTCCCCAGCAAGTTTGCATTCCCAAGTTGAGGAGATTTGACATGGACACATCTTCTGAGGGCCACGGTTTAGCCCACGATAGCCCTCTTTCCTCTTTACGATTCAGTCTTCAGTGTGTGATACATTTTCCCTGTCCTGAGTGCGGAATCTGAAACTGATGGGAATTGGGAAACAGAGCCACTGTCTGTGTTTCCCTGGAGAAGGGGTCCCAGGCATAGTGTTGAGCATCTGACCTGACTGTACCCCATGTTATTTGGAGACTGGTGGTCAGGCCGTGGTGTCTGAGGGTGCCCCGAGATGGCTATAGCCGGTATTGACCTGACATCCCAGCGTGATTCCTGTTTTTTCCAGAGTTTATGTCTTAGCCAGTTGGGCTCCTTGCTGCCTGAATGATCCTGGACTGTTTGATGCAGCCCAAGCTTGATGTCAGCTTTCTTTGACCTCCAACTCCAACCCCTCCTCTGGTTGCCACTGGTCACATCAGACCCTTGTGTGAGACCTACGGTGCCTGTCGTTGTACAGATGAGAAACAGAGCAGACAAATCATTTGTTTGTCACAAATGACATTCAAAAAGCATCCGAAGACGGGGAGGCTGAGGCTGACTTCCCCAAGGCTCGGGCTGGCCACGATGGGAGTCGCAGTTGCCCTTCTTTCCAGCAACTTCCTGTTATGTGAGATGGTTTCGGTTTTCAAGCAGGAAAAATTTCTTTTCAGCTCTTTCCATTGAAAAATAATTACTAGCATTTGCATCCAGTTTTTATTGTTTGCAGAGGTGAGAACACAACCTAGTGAAGTAGGCAACATTATCCCCCAACCACTGACTTTTTTTTTTTTTTTTTTTAAGAGATCTGAGACTCAGGTTAAAAGATTTGTCCAAGAAAAGGGCAGTGATGAAGCGAATTTCTAGATCCAGGAAGTCTGACTTCACATTGAAAATCCCGAAGTAATGTGTTCAGAAGGGCGGGCTGTGGCCTTCCAGGACTGGGATCTTTTCTGCTCCCGGTGGACAGTGAAATGCCCGTTTGCACCTGGCTAGGCATGCTGCTTTCCCGAAGGTTTTTTAGGTCCATTGCTGTCTTGTGGATTAGGCATTATGATCTTTACTTGGTACCCAAATAACCTGGAGAGTGGAGAGAGTAGTGACCAGCCAGCGGCACAGGACGATAATGACCGCCTTCTCCCCTCTCTAAATGCAGGAAGAAATGCAGAATAACGTGGAGGTGGTCCACACCTACCGCCAGCACATCGTGAATGACATGAACCCCGGCAACCTGCATCTGTTCATCAACGCCTACAACAGGTGTGGGATGCCGTGCAGTCACATCATTGCTATTTATTAGGTGTTTTCTGTCGATCTGAAATAGGGGCAAGTGAGAGGGAGGGTGTAAAATGAGTGGAAGATGCAGGCCCTACATCTGAGCAAATAGATTCCTAGGACAGGTGCCCAGGAAGGACACCTGGCCCGTAAGCTGGTTCCTAGCATTTAGCTCATCTTGAAGGGATCTGAACAAACACTCCAGACCCCTGGGGGTGCAGAAGTGAGAGGGACACGGTTGCACAGTCAGAGGGTTGAGAGTGAATGTGTATGCTCACTGCTGACCTTCACGAAGAGCCAAATGGGGGAAGAGCCAAGCGAGGGAGCAGCAAAGCGCTCCTGGAGGGCGGGATAATCCAGGCAGGCTTCTGGGAGTTTACCATCCCAAGGATAAGGAGGACCTGAACACAGCCTTTGGCTAAGGCGTGGCCCTCTTAGGGCCAGCACTAGGGGCTTATCTGGAGCTCAGCTAGGGGAGGAGACAGCTCAGGGCCACTGGTGTCAGCCAGAGAGTCTGGAGTCTTCCAGGGAGCTCACTCAGCCTGCTGAGCCAGCTCTGCCACGCTTCCAAAACAGGAGACAGAGATGAGCCCCATCGTGTTGATCTCTGCGCAAATGTTAATAATGTGACTTCCTGAAATTAACATTTGTAACAGAGTTTAGTAGCTGCCTCCTTCTGCTCTCCTGCCCTCATCTCAGTGGTCACATCCTCACTATGTGACTGAAGAAGCAGAAGCCTAGCAGTGCATTCACGTAGCAAACACTTCCTGAAAACTGGAGTGAGTCAGGCATTTGGCTGGGCATTGGAGACACAGAGGACACCAGCCCAGCCCGCAGACTCCACACGCTAACACCAGCCCAGCCCGCAGACTCCACATGCTAACACCAGCCCAGCCCGCAGACTCCACACGCTAACACCAGCCCAGCCCGCAGACTCCACACACTAACTTGTCTGCACACATAGCACAGTCATTAACAGACCCCGCTCAGAATCCCGCTAGGAGGGTCCTGGTATTGTCATTTCCTGTTGAGGAGGCAAAGGCGCAGAGAGGCCCAGTGTTCTCCCCAAGGCCACACAGCTAGAAAGTGGCGGCGCGTGATTTGGACCCTGCGTGTCTAACTCCAGGCCGTGAGCTGGGAAAGAGCGTCTCGTGTTCGGAGCTATAAGACCGCAGAGAGGGTGGGCGGCCGCCTGCAGGGCGGGTGGTCGCACTGGACGGGGCCCTCGCTGGGCCTCACGCTAGTGCAGCGGGAAACCACCGCGAGATGGGAGCATGCAAAGACCAGCCTGAGTCTTAAGGAGATCATTGAACTCAGAGCTGGTGAGGCTGGGACTTAAAGTAAGAGGCTGCAAGAGCATTTGGAGATCTCTTCTTACATCTGGCCCTCTGTCAGGTGGGGGCTCTGACTAGGGACAGGGGAGGCAGGGACCTTCTATAGTGGAGGACCTGACTTCTAGTCCCGTTAAAAAAAAAAGTCACAAAAAATATTTGTGACAAAATAAGGGGGGCTCTGCTTGAAATGCGTGGGTCCTGCTGTCCCTCTAAACAGGTCTGTGGACACTAAAAGGGTGTGCCTTCCTGAAAGCCACAGGGCCTCTGGCAGGGGAGGGATGTGGGTGGTTTGCCAGAATGGCCACTGGCGGGACCTCCCGGGCTTGGCTGGCCGGGAGTGGGGGCTTTCTCCAGAGGAGCGTGCTCCCGCTCATGCTAATAATGCGTTTCTTTCCTGCAGCCGGCGTGACCTGGAGATTGAGCGACCAATGCCGGGGACCCACACAGTCACCCTGCAGTGAGTGGCTTTTCTCTCCCTCAGCATTGCAGGCAGGGTTTCCCCCGTACATGCGGACTTGCTGGCAGGGTCTTCTTTCTGAGTGTGGCATGACCTTGCACCAGTGAGACCTGGATGTATTCTACTCAGAGACTGAGCGTTACCCTGCCTGACTGGACTTATCCCCATGCCAGTGGCATCTGTCTCTAGGGTATCCCCATGACCTAGGCCTTTGATCTTGGAGAAGGATTGTTGATTGTCCTTGGGTCAGCATTTATTAAGCACCTACTACATCAGTAGCTGTGTGAGGCTTTGCTTCATGAAACCTAGAGATGGATAGCACAGGACCCAGCCTAAAGCGCTCTATAAGTCTAGGAGGAAAAGACAGTCACAGAAGAAACTAACTGGGATTCCCCCAGTAATGATAGTGTCCTTTTGTGGTTGAGTAAACTGCACTGTATGACACTTGGAAACCTGGCACATCATTGCCTTTGTCCTTCATGCTGTTCTTGTTTCTGTCTTGATTACCAGCAAAGTTCAGCTGACCCCTCCTTGAGAAGATGCTTTAAGAGAAAAGCCCCGGGCACAGAAATTCCCTGGCTGAAATTCATACTAAGTTGTAAATGACTATTAACCAATTTTATCCCAAGATCAAAGGAGAATGAAGTAAAAGCTCAAAGGGTGTTAGGGAAACCAAAATGACATTGTTTTTAGAATGCAGGCCCCGGCCTGGCAGGCCTGGGAGCGGGACAGTATTTAAAGGAAACTTGCACTAATTCTCTGCTCTGTCCCTCACCCCAGGTGCCCTTCTCTGTTGGTGGTTGGGGACAGCTCGCCTGCAGTGGATGCTGTGGTATGTCAAAATCACAGCTGGTTTCTGTGGTTAACTCAACAGGCTAAGTCTGGTTGACTTTGGTGAAGTGGTCCTGCCCTCTCCTCCTCTCCTCTGCCCTGTCAGGGCAAGTGATTTTTGAAATGCCATATTGGCCTTTGGGCAGAGGGCCCAGCCGCGTCTCTCCCTGGTGGTTGCCAGCCCTGGCTGCTTGTCAGTGTCTCCTCTCCCAAGCCCCCTCACCCGCCGACCTGTGTCCCATTGGACTGTTTATGTGGACGTGTGTGCCACCTGGCTTCCTGGCCAAGAGACTCGCCTCTTACTTGGGAAGCAGATGGATCTTTCCAAACTGAGTGGTGGCTGATGAGCTGGCAGGGGACAGAGGTACTGGGAAGCAGGGCTCAGAAGCAAAGCTTTCTGAGCCCTCTCACCCATTAACTCCCACCTGCAACTTTGTGGCAGCAAAGAGAGGACTCTGCCTTTCAGACAACCCCACAGCTGGGGAGAAGGAAGACTTAGGGGCTGTGGGTCAGAGTCCTAGAGCACTGGCATGCCTTGTGCAGTGATCTGCAGAGTGACATTTGCAAATGTTTGTGTAGTAAAGACCTGGCGTGCCTTAATGAACCATGAGTTTCTTATGGGCTGACTGACTGAAGATAATCATGGGATACATCAATAGAGATACACTGTTCAAATCAAGGGAGGTGATAGTTTTACTTGAGACATTGTGAACATCATGGGTTATATGCGGGTATTCTGCCCAATTCTGGATGCCCCTTTCAAGGGGGTCACTGACAAAAGAAAGAGGGAAACCAGCTTAGTCAATGTGATTTTACATGAAGAATAGTTGTTAGATCTGGGAATGTTAAACGTGTAGAGTCTCTGGCAGGTGCTGGTTAAACAAGGATATTCATTTAGCAGGTATTTCTGCAGTATCACTTACATTTCAGCTAATCTTTGTAAGAACCCTTTGAAAAAGGTATCATTCCATTTTATTGATGAGGAAACTGAGGCCCAAAGAAGTTAAGTAACTTACCCAAGGTCATACAGTGGTAATGGCAAGGCTGGGATATAAAGCCACATCTGCTGAATCTCAAACGCCACATACTTTTGTCTTTGCCAGCCGAAATCCTGGAGTTTCTGGTGACAGCGGCAGAGTGGCGGGAAAGGGGAAGATGTTTTGACTTTGGCTTCACGTAGAAAATTAACAGATTCCCTCCCTCTTGTGCAGGTGGAGTGCAACTCAAAATTGGACCCAACGAAGACCACTCTCCTCAAGGTACAGGAAAAACAGTCGGGGGTTGCTTCTGTGGTCTCATAGAAACTCTCACGTTTTCTGCACCATTGAGTTGGGCTTGAAAGCCTCACGATCAGAAACCGTAGAATTGATGATTTCCAAACATCTGTTGGGAGCCGAGTGGTGGTCTGAAGCTGCGAAGTGAGGCATCCTCCCTCTCTGGGACTGCAGGATCCCTCAGCGGGCTGCTGGTCTGAGGGCTTTGGGGACAGAGAGGCCAGGGATGGCTAGGCAGGGGCCCTCCATAGGTTGGGGCCAGGACATTCCTCCAAAAGGAACATCTGCTTGTCACAAGAGGAGACGTCTCCCAAGGCTGGGGAAGGACAGGACTTTCTCCAGCAGGTAGTTGAGCCTCTGTAGCAACCTCCGCTGGTCCCTTGCCCGTTAGGACCGATTGCACAATGCAAGCCACTGGCTGTTTGTGGCAGCCTTGTCCGGAGATGCAGCACAAGAGTAGGAGCCTTTCAGAGGGTCTCCCGGCCTGGGTGGAGCCCTGCAGTGACAGGTGGCCAGGAGGGACCTGGGTAGAGATGAGGTGGCTCCCTTGCACTGGGGGAAGGACAGGGAGATGAAATCTGAAGGTCACCGTGCCCTCAACTTCCCCCATAGAAGTAGAATGCCTTTGAAAGGCATGCGTTGGGTGTCTGATACTTGTTGGGTGGGATGCTGTTTTCCTATATTGGGCTCTTTACACAGATTTTCTTTCAAGATTCCCTCAAAAGGAAATGGCAAGATTAGAAGCTGCTGGGCGTCAAGCTTGCATAATGCCATACTTTGAGGACTGTTTTCATAAGTATCACAAAGTGGGTGGCTTCAAGCAACAGATACTTATTCTCTTTTAGTTCTGAAAGCCGGAAGTCTGAAATCAAGGTGTGGGCAGGGCTGTGCCGGCTCTGAAGGCGCTAGGGGAGAGTCCTGCCTGCCTCCTCCAGCTTCTGGTGGCTGCGGGCCGCACGTGGTGCACCTTACTGGGAGGTGCATCATTCCAGTCCCTGCCTCCATCCTCACTCAGCACTCTCCCCATGTATTCCTGCGTCCATGTCCAGACTTCCTGCTTTTAATAACGTCAGCCATTGTATTTAGAATCCACTCTAAGCCAGTCTGACCTTATCTTAACTTGATTGTACCTACAAATACCCTATTTCCAAGTATGGTCCCATTGATAGGCACTGGGATTAGGACTCCAGTATGCCTATTTGGGGGGCATAATTCAACCACAGCCCACAGCAAAGGGCAGGTGGCCTGACTGAGGTCAGGTGGCCGATTTGATGGTAGATCCGGGAACAGAACTCACTTTGGCCTGATTCTAGAGACTCTCCCACAGCACCAGCCCAGTAGTTGATGCTGCGGTGTGCGGAGTTTGGGGGATTCGCCAAGTAGACATACCTGCCACAAAGCCCACAAGCTACGAGCTAAATGCGCTGAGTGCTGCGCCTGGAGGGAAGCTCGGGGGTCCTGCTCCCTGCATGCCGGTTGAGCTGAGGGCTGCCCCAGGTCAGCGTCACCTTGTGGCTAGTGTTGAAGGTCCAGACTTGAGGCACCCTGGGCTGTGGGATGGCCACAGCCTCACCACTCCCACGAACTCCTCCAGCCCTGTTTCGCCCCAGGCCACCCTCCCCCCAGCCTCACCCTGCTCCCTCGCCCTCAGCCCAGCTCATTTGCAGTCTGGATGGACATCCTCCCGTGCCACAATGGCCTCTTGAGGTTTGGTGATTTCACAGGAACTTTGAAAGTCCACCTCTTAGGAAGGGTACTGGTCAGGAGCTGAATCCGGCCCAAAGCTGCAAATTCAACTGCTTCCTTTTGAGGGAGACTTTCAGGGGAATGCAGGGGAAGGGCCTTGTGATCAAACCCCTTCGGGTCAGACAGATCCTGGCCAGAATCTTGCAAGTTCCTCAGGCTCTTTCTGGCCCCGTTTCTGCCTGTGAAATGGGACCACTGTACCTTCCATGGTTCTTAGGGAATTGAGTGAAATAATTTATAGGGCTTAGCATAGTGCCTGGCACGTAGTAAGCTACAAGTGATGGTGTGCCAACAAGACCCCGGCAGCCTTGCTTGGTGGGACTGGGGTGCTCCCACCCATGGTCCACCCAGTGCCTCCTTTGTAAGGCAGGACAAGGCAAGGCAGGGCAGCTGGCAGATGCACACTGTTTTCGGAAGGAACTCAGTGTGCAGATGGCCCTGGCTGTGGTGTTGGCCACTAACCAGCGTCCCTCTCTCCTAGATGGCGGACTGTGGCGGCCTCCCTCAGATCTCCCAGGTGAGTGCCGCCTTGGCTTTCGCATTCCACACCTGTTGCCTCTCCGTGGGTGGAGGGCATGTGCCTCTGTGACACCTGTTTCCTCACTGCCTTGTTATGACACCGGACACGGTTTGTGGAGTGTTGAGTAAAGGTGCTGTACAGGAGGACTCTGATCCCCGAGGACCCGGCCCCTGTGGAGTCGGTGATACTGCGATTCACAGAGATTAGGGGATTTGCCAAGTAGATATACCTTAGTCCTCATGGGTCAGAATCTAGTGTGACTGCCCCAAAGACCACAAGCTTCTGCTGGAGCGAAGGGCCCCAGGGAGCTCCAGCCCAGAGCAGAGGGACATGGAGGAGATTAAACCGATTGTGTGTGTGTGTGTGCACATGTAAGTGTGTGTGTACACGTACGGATAAACACATTGATCCACATAATGTGTTTGCTGCATAGCCGACTCCGTCAGTTTCCCCTCCTATAAATAATCTCACCAACCTAACAAGTAAACTTTTAATCTGTTGTCTTACAATTTTATATCCTGATAGTTTTGTGTCCTACCTTAAAATGGAATGAGTTTTTGTCATCGTTTTTCTCCAAAACCCGCCCTGCCTCCTTTCTTTCTCCTCTTTTCCTTTCTCTGCTTAAAATGAGAACAGATGTAACCCTGGCCATAATTAAAAGAATTTTCAGAGCTTCAGAGGAGCTCAACTAGTGCAGGCTTGTGGGACATGCGCCCAGGGAGGAGCAATTCCTCTGTAACACTGTCGTCGTGTGCCCTTGCAAGTTAGGTGTGTGTTTTCAAAGGGTTTTCCCATCCTTGATTAAATTAGGTCCTTGCAATGGTCCTCAGCGGTAGGAAGAGCAAGCATTTTATTCCAGTGTCACAGAAGAGGAGACGGAGGCTAAAGGTTGAGAGAGATGGCCCATGATTGCTGCAGCCGAAATTGGGCCCAGATATTCTCTCTCTCAAGCCTGGATTCTTGGCTGTCTCCACCGTCTTGAACACAGGCGTCCCTGTTCTCTGCAGCCCTGACCTGCATCTCTTATCTCTTTCTTCCACTGTTACACAAATTCCAGAGGGCAATTTGAGCATAGCCTCTCTTTTAACTGTCATGTGGCTCTATCAGAGTGCTGGCAGGAGTTAGCGGAGAGCAGAGAGGGAGTCAGCCCAGCCTCTGCCAGTGCGCTCTGGCTGTCTCAGGAGAACAGGACCCCGGGCAGTGGATACAACAGTTGGAAGTAACTGAAGAACAGATATGCTTTGCATGTATACCCTCAATAATTGAGCATTCACCTCCTAATTTAGCTTAAATTAACTGAGAGAACTGGTAAAACTGGATGTGGTCTCAGCATTCCCTATGCATTTCACTTAAAGTAGCCCGGTTAGTTGTTAATAACTTGGTTTCTCTATCCATCCAACGAACCATCCAACCATCATTCATCCATTCATTCTTCATGTCATTTCTTTCTTTTGTCTTTCTTACATTCATATTTCTCTTCTTTCTCCTTCCTTCTGCCCATCGTCTTTTTTTATCCATCTATCCATTCTTCCTTCCTTCCTTCCATCCATCCATCCTTCCATCCATCTTTTTCTTTCTACCCATCCCTCTGTCCATCATCCCTTCTTCCTTCCAGGCAACCTGCTATTGGGGCTGATAGTGACTTGCCTCAAGAAACAAGTGTTTTGGGTTTGGAGAGACTAGGACCCACCACTTACTTGTTGTGGGACCTCGAATGAATTTACCTCTCCAAATCTCTTCCGATATGAAATGTATCTAAGGTAGCACTGACCTCATAAGGGGTTGTCAGGAGTAAGTGAATGCACACAGCAAAGCCCCTTGCATGGGGAGTGGCTCCCCCTGGTCCAGATGCTAGGTTGGACACGTCCCTTTGTGCAATCTCCCCAGAGACACACAGAAACAGCTGTGGCACTGTGCCGTGTATTACAGGTGAGGAAACTGGCTCAGGCAGGTTGTGTCACTTGTCCAAGTTCCACAGCTGTGGGGTGCATTTCCCATCATTATCCCATAGTCTTCCTTTGACTTTCGTGTTTTGTCCTGTCAACACGTGATGGCCTTTGTCTTGAGCCAAGCTCTCAAATGAAAGTGACCACATGAAAGGCTCAAATGAAAGGCTCCCCATGGCCTTGGGTGATCTGGTCCCTCAGCGACTGACTGCATTTTCTCTCCCTGTCCCTCACAGCCGGCCAAGCTCGCGGAGGCCTTCAAGTACTTCGTGCAGGGCATGGGATACAGTGAGTATGGCGTTCCCGGTGTGCAGTGGGCCGGGGCGGGTGTCGGAATTAGAAGTGCTCTGTCCTGAGCCAAGCTTGGATGAGCAATTCTGTATCTTCTTGGCCAGCTTCAGCTTTCTGCAAATGGAGCAGGGCTGAGGAAGAAACGTTTAGGTGTGTGGAGGGTCTAGCCTCTCGTTTATACCAGAGAGGCTCATTTTCCTTCTTTGTTGAACAGAAGTTGTTTCACACCAGGGATTTTGGGGGGTTAGATGAGGACTGTCCCTTTAAACACCAAGACAATGACAAATAGTGAAACAATAATATTTTTTAAGCTTCTGATCACAAGTTTTAAGAGACTACCAGCTGTAGTGATGAAGATGTCGATGATAATGAAGGATTACTAACACATTATTTTCTCTCATCTAACCACACGGTAATCCTTGACATATTCTTAGCCCCATCTTATCCATGTCGAAGCTGAGGCTTTGGGGGTCTAAGCAGGAAGCAGAGGGCAGGTCTGTAGAAGTTCTCTGAAGACTGTGCAGCTCTGTGGAAGTGGGCTAATGCTAATGTGGCTTATATTCAAGGCGAAGCATGTCACAGTCAAGTCATAAGCTTTGGGAAGTGGAGGACACATTGGAAGCGTAATTCAGGAGCTCGCTAATTCTTACTTCATAGTTACCGTCTGTTACATACAGCCTTTTTTCCAGAAGCGCCATCCCAGGACTAGGACAGACCCTGGTGAGTCGCAGCCGGGCTGAACAGCAGCCACGGTCACTGCTGTGGGCTTGTCAGCTGTGGTCCAACCCCGACGTGACTCTGCGCTCTTCTGACCCTACTGCTCAAAACTATAATTTGTGTGCCCTTCCTAACTAGGAAGGTATTGAACTTCTGATCCCTTTTATCTTTTCCTTAAACTGTTAGCCCGTGTAAAATAGTAAGAGTCTACTTGGTACACTGCCTGCAGTCCTGGGCTCAGCCTCAGCCGTGATTACCTATAGCAAGGTGGGGGGCTGGCAGGTTTGATTGATGTGCCTCAGGCTCAGACAGGATCCACATCCCCAGATGCCCTCTTCAACAGAAGATAGCTGCCCGTGGGGCCCCTGCCTTTCTAGCAGGGAGGGCTGGAAGTTGCAGGCAAAGGCTGTCACTGGACAGAGACATGGAGAGAGCCCGGGCAGCCCTGGTTTACCGTGCAGGGTGTGAACTGTGGCTCCCATTTGTCTTGGCCCCGCCAGGGTTTGGATTTCTGCTTTGAGTGTGTTCTGGAGAGAAAGGAAGTGAAAGCTAGACCTCCTCTTTCTCCCCAAATCAGCTTCGATTTGCAGAAAGCCGTAACCTCTTGCAGGTCTTGGGGGGAAAATAACAGGAAGAGCTATGGTCTCAAAGGCATCAGCCAAAGAGAAGGAAAGGAACCGGTCGCTGGGCTCCTGCACGCGGGGGGGAGGGGAGAGGGGCTGGCCTGATGAATGCTTTGCACACCCGACATCAGTGCTCCCTCTATCCTTCTCGTGCTCAGTAGATATCCCAGATGTGCGGGTGAGAAGTAGGGGCTCCCTGAAATGTGAGCTGCGGATGTGGCATTGACCCCAATTCTTGTTGAATTCAAAAGTAGCTCTTTAAGACAGTTCAGCAAGGATGGATTCTGTTTGGGAGTGCCTGCCATCAAAAAGTCCCGCCCTGTGCCTATCAAGGAGATGACATGAGCCCTGCATGCCTGTGTGTATCAGCTGCCCCGTTTCTGATGTCTGTGACTCAGTGTGGCCTCCCAGCCATAATGCTTCAGGGGTGGAGCACTAGTTTCCTTAAGCTGCACTAACAACTTTCCACAAACTAGGTGGCTGAAAACAATAGAAAGCTGTTTTCTCAAAGTTCCAGAGGCTTAAAGTCCAAATTTAAGGTGTGGGCAGGGCCTTGCTCCCTCCGATGGCGCTAGGGAAGAACCTTCTATGTCTCTTTGGACTTCTGGCGGCCCCAGCAATCCTTGACCTTCCGTGGCTGATGGCTACATCGCTCCAATCTCAGCCTCTATCTTTGCATGGACTTCTCCCCTGTGTGTCCGTGTGTGCTGTTTCTATAAGGACATCACAGTCATTGGGTTTAGGGTTTCCTGTCAACCCAGGATAATTTCATCTCAAGATCCTTAACTAATTATGTATGCAAAGACTCTATTTCCAAGTAAGGTTTCCTTTTGAGGTTTCAGGTAGGTGTGACTCTTGTAGGACACTGTCCCACCTGGTACAGGTGGGCAGGATTGTTCCTCCTCATTCCACCCCATCAGCACGTGCCATGCACAAGAGCATTTGAGGCTTTAGAGACGATCCCAAAGAATGGACAGTGCCCTTGTTAGCACATGGGCTGACAGGCTTCTTAGGGAAAGAGACGACAGTGTACAGCCCTGCCAGGAACTTTCTATGCAGCCCCTCTCCCTTTCCCCACCCGTGATGTGCAGGGCTGAGCGTGGCTGACCCCAGCTGTCCTCCCTGCTCCAGTGATCATGGACAGTATGGGGACATGAGCATACACACAGGTGCTGATACCGGGATCAGTATTCACATCCTCACTTTACAGATGGGAATGATGGGGCTTGGGGGATACTCTCAAAACCACACAGCTTTTAAGAGGTGGCAGAGGCTGGGCACGGTGGCTCATGCCTGTAATCCCAGCAGTTTGGGAGGCTGAGGCGGGTGGATTACAAGGTGAGGAGTTCAAGACCAGCCTGGCCAACATAGTGAAACCCCATCTGTACTAAAAATACAAAAAGTTAGCTGGGTGTGTGGTGGCAGGTACCTGTAATCCCAGCTACTTGGGATGCTGAGGCAGGAGAATCGCTTGAACCCAGGAGTCGGAGGTTGCAGTGAGCCAAGATTGCACCACTGCACTCCAGCTTGGACAACAGAGTGACGCTTCGTCTCAAAAAAATGGTGGCATAATTGGGGTTCAGATCACTCACTGTGCAATTGTGGCAATTCCTTCCCACATCTGGGCCTCGTGGTCTCTCTCTGCGAGTGGACACGGAGAGGACAGGAGCCCAGCAGCTGGATGGCCGCAGGGATTAAGGCCTCTCTGTGGCTGGCACATAGAAGGGCATGTGGCTGGCAGACGGGCGTGCCTGGCTCCTGACCTGGCATTCTCCCCTCTAACCAGCTGTGTCTCTTTCCTGCAGTGCCCTCGGCTAGCATGACCCGCCTGATGCGGTCCCGCACAGCCTCTGGCTCCAGCGTCACTTCTCTGGATGGCACCCGCAGTCGCTCCCACACTAGCGAGGGCACCCGCAGCCGCTCCCACACCAGTGAGGGCACCCGAAGCCGCTCCCACACCAGCGAGGGGGCCCACCTGGACATCACCCCCAACTCGGGTGCTGCCGGGAACAACACCGGGCCCAAGTCCATGGAGGTCTCCTGCTAGATGGCCTGCCCAGCCGCTGCCCCGGACTCTGATCTATGTAGCGGCCCCCTCCTCCCCAGACCCCTCTCGCCCCCTACCTGCCACACTGCGCCTAACTTGGTATTAATCCAAAGCTTATTTTGTAAGAGTGAGCTCTGGTGGAGATAAATCGGGTCTATTACGTGGGTGCCCTCTCCAAAGGTGGGGTGTCGGTGGACCTAAGGAAGGAAGCAAGCATCTCCGCATCGCATCTTCTTTCATCAACTAGTGGCCGGCTGCCACTCTCCTCCCCTCCCTCAGACACCAAACTGCCAAAAACGAGACACGTAGCCGTGCTCACTTCACAAAGCCAAGCCTAGGCTGCCTTGAGCATCCTGGTTCAGACGGGTGCCTGGTCAGAAGCCTAGCTGCCCATTTTGGTTTCCTCTCCAACTGAGCAGAAGCTGACCCACTTCCTGGAAACAAAATCCTTTTCCCATTTGTGTGTGTTGGGGGGTAATGGTGACGTGCAGGCACCTCTTTTAAATAGGCAAACAGGAAGGGGGAAAAGGTGGGATTTATGTTGAGGCTAGAGGCATTTGGAACAATGAATCACTGTAGTTAACTTGAAGAAACCGATTTTTAAAGTTGGTGCATCAAGAAAGCTTTGAACGCAGAAGCACACAAGCTTGATTTTTCCAGCATTCTCTTTCTGTGCAGCAGAAGCAGTCAGCAGAGTCTCCGGCTTTCAGACAAACACGTTTCAGCAAACGTTGCGCGTCATGGTTTTTGAAGGCTTCAGTTCTGCTTTCTGCCTCTCCTCCACAGCCGCAGCCTCCCACCCTGCTACGTGAGCCAGTGCTGATTCCTGTTTAGGGAGGAGATCATTTAGATTTGTTTTGCATTCCTTGGAATGGATGGAAACATTCCACCAGCCGCCCTGGCTGTAATGAGTATCCTTGCCGGGGCGGGGTAGGAGCGTTGGGGTGGGGGCGGAATTGGGGTTACTCAGTATAGGGGATTCCTTGTGGTTGTGATGGGATCCAGTGCAGTTGTGATCCCAGCCTGGGTCCAGGAATTTTGTGTTAAATCCAGTTCTCAATCTTGGACAGCTGGGCTAGAACGTGAACTCTGTAGCTGAATCTTTCTGACCTGGTCACATTCCTGGATCCTCAGAACTCTGCTCTTGTGGGGGTGGGGGTGGGGGTGGGAACTCATGGGCAGCGGTGGCTGAGAAAACATAAGGATTCTGGAATACATCTTCCATGGGACTTTCCTTCCCTCTCCTGCCTTCCTCTTTTCCTGCCCCCTAACCTTTCGCTGAATGGGCGGCACCACTGACGTTTCTGGGTGGCCAGCGTGGCTGCCAGGCTCCTGTACTACTGCCTTGGTTCACCGTGGATTTTCTCATAGGAAGTTTGGTCAGAGAGAATTGTAAGTCAGCTGCCGGGGACTGAGGATTTCTGGGACCCCGGAGTTGGGAGAAGGAAGTAGTCCAGCCTTCCAGGTGGCGTGAGAGGCAATGACTCACTACCTGCCACCCGTCACCTTGGAGGCCTGCCTTGGCATTGCACAGAAAGGTCGGGGATCGAGCAAGAGAGGCTGAGTATAGATGGGAAATTATCGTGCACAAGTCTTTCCAGAGGAGTTTCTTAATGAGATATTTGTATTTATTTCCAGACCAATAAATTTGTAACTTTGCAGCCGCTTGTGTCTTTCTTTCTCTCCCTGAGAGATTGTGTGTGTGACATTGCAGTGCAGCGATTGGTTTTTCTCTGGGGATTGCCCGCCCTTGACACCTGGGAGCCCCAGCCCCTCACCTCTGGAATTCTTTGCTTCAGAGCAGCACATCCAGCAGAAATATAAAGTCAGCTCATATGTTAATTCTAATTTTCTGGTGGCCACATTTTCAAAAATGGAAAGAAACAGATGAAATTAATTTTAATACTATATTTCATTTATCTCAAGATGTCTAAAATATTACCACTTCTGTAAAAACTACTGGGCAGGTATTTTGCCTTCTTTTTACATTTTAGGAAATCTAGTATTTCATATAGCGTGTTCAGACCAGCTGCCGTTCAAGTGCCTGATAGATAGCTTGGGCAACACCGTGATAAGGGGATAAACTTTTCAACCTATAATTCAAGGAAAACAGCTTTTTTTTTTTTTTAACATGTATTTTTATTTTTTGAGCTGTAGTCTCACTTTGTCGCCTAGGCTCAAATGCAGTGGCACGATCTTGGCTCACTGCAACCGCCACCTCCCGGGTTCAAGCAGTTCTCATGTCTCAGCCTCCTGAGTAGCTGGGATTACAGGCATGTGCCACCATGCCCAGATAATTTTTCTTTAATCTTTTAATTTTTTTTTTAATTTTTAGTAGAGATGGGGTTTTGCCATGGCCAGACTGGTCTCAAACTCTTGACCTCAAGTGATCACCCACCTAGGCCTCCCAAAGGGCTGGGATTACAGGCGTGAGCCACCCTGCCCAGCCCACAGTTTGTTTCTATTACAAAAAAATGTCTGTGGAAAGATTGCTCCTTTTCTCATGCCCAATGACAACCATGACAGTGCTTGTTTTCTACTCTACATTTAAAAACAAAAAAGATTTTAGTAGAACCTCTTATTTAAACTAAGATTAGTTTAAAACATGCAGTTGCATAGACAATACGGAGTTGTCATATAGCCTGTCCTTGGTGACTGCTGTGACTGATACCTAACGCTACTGTATACTTGTCACAACTGGGGGATCAGCTGTACGTTCCTGTTAACTAAGCCCTGGACCATATTGAGAATTAACTGGGATTCCTCTAATTCTCTCTGTCCAGGATCCTGTCCGGGACACCCCATTGCATTTGGTGGTCATGCCTCCTTAGCTTCCTCAGACTTGTCACATTTTCTCAGACTCCATTTTTGATAGTGTTGAGAAGCACTGGTCGGGCATTGTCGCAGGTCTTGTCATTGAGGTTTGTATGTGTTTTTTTCTCACGGTACGACTGGGGGCTGTGGGATATCCGGGGAAGCCCACAGAGGTGATTTGTCCTGCTTCTCACATTATATCCAGGCCACACACTATCACTGTGGTTTATCGCTGCTGATGGGATTAATGGTGATGACCTGGTTCGGGTAGTGTTTGCCAGATTTCTCCATTGTCAAGTTACCTTTTCTACTTTTTCATACTCATTCTTTGGAAGTGTAAATCCCAAAAATTTGAGCCAGGTCTCCATTATATAGAAAGTTGATTTTGCAAAGGTTGAGGAAACGCACCTGGAGGTCCTGAGGATATGTGCCCAGGGTGGTTGGGGCACGGCTTGGTTTTATACATTTAGGGAGACGTGAGACATCAGTCCATACAGGTAAGAGCCATACATTGGTTCCATCCAGAAGCAGGGACAACTAGAAGCAGGGAGGGGAATTCCTAGTCACAGGTAGGTGAGAGACAGATAAATGGTTGCATTCTTTTGAGCTTCTAATAAGCCTTTCCAAAGGAGGCAATCAGAATCTGCATCCATCTCAGTGAGCAGAGGGATGGCTTTAAATAGAATAGGAAGCAGGTTTGCCCTAAGCAATTTCCAACTGGACTTTTCCCTTTCACTTAGTAATTTTGGGGGCCCCAAGATTTTCCTTTTCACAGAAGCAGGTCACTCAGTGCTGCCCACACTCAAGGACATGCCCCCTCTCAAAACAGCTATCATGCTGTTCTCTGCTGGTTTTTCTTCACTTCCCTTGGAGAGTTCCTTAGGCTGCATCAAGTGTTTAGCTGCAAACACTTTCAAAGTCTGCACCATCCTGCAGCATGTGGATGGTGCCATAGTTCACAGTCCTGCTGTTTGGGATCTAGACTAGGAAGAAGGAGAAGACGTCACCTCGGCACAGAAGCGCTGAGGGTGGACGGTGTGCGTCATTTTTTTTCTTTTTTGGTCGCTAGAATTAGCCTAAATCCATTGGCTTACATATTTATATTGGGCTTCATAGGTTACATGGAAACCCTTCACGGTGTCCCACATGGAATCCAAGAGCAGAAGGAGAGGCTTGGCCTTATGGAGTGGGAGATAGGATTGGGGAGGAGTTAGCCTCCTCTTTTCTAAGATGGAATTTCACTCTTGTTGCATAGGCTGGAGTGCAATGGCATGATCTTGGCTCACTGCAACCTCTGCCTCCTGGATTCAAGTGATTCTCCTGCCTCCGCCTCCAGAGAAGCTGTGATTACAGGCACACACCAAGACACCCAGCTAATTTTTTGTATTTTTAGTAGAGACGAAGTTTCACCATGTTGGTCAGGCTGGTCTCGAACTCCCGACCTCAGGTGATCCACCCGACTCGGCCTCCCAAAATGCTTGAATTACAGGAATGAGCCACCGCACCCAGCCCAGTATGTGTCTTTGTGAGGAACCTGTAGTGTAGACCTGGGCAGATGACGCTGTCAGCTGTGCATGGCGGGAGGTGAGTCTAGAGTGATGGTCTTAAGAGAGAATGGCTCCCTCACAGCTCTGTCCTGTCCCAGCAGGGGCTGAGAGGAAGGCAGAGTCCTTGGGCTTCTTTGTGCCACGGATGATCCCTTTGATAAGTTGGAGAAGGCTTCAGACCCCTTCTCCGAGGAGCTTTAAATGCGTAAAATAAAATACATAAGACTACAAAAGAAACCACTTGTAGCGAAGTATAATTATCCAAATGTGACTATTGTGTGACCTAGTCACACATGCTTCTTCAGCAATAATGTTGAGGCAGATCTCAACATCAACATCGCTGCAATTTCAAAGTCCTGTACTTGGAGCTATCTGCTGCAATTGAAGTAAGAGGATTATCTGTGATTACAACTGCTGATACTATTGGGGATTGTTGCCTACATTTAGATAGAAGGAAATGCTAAGTTGCCATTAGTGGTTAGGAAAAACAAAGATGCATTTTTTTTTTTTCCCATCTGAGAATAGGGCCGTCTGAATTCTATACACAGATCCTTGGAGGGCCCAGGGACCCAGGTTAAGGAGCCCTGTTCAAGGTCAGGGGAGGGAGGAGCATGTTGGCTCATGAGAAGTGCCTTTCCTACTGTGTCCTGTGTATCCGGAGCAAGATAAAGTGGGTGGTGGAGGAACTGGCGAGGAGGCGTCACGGCACAGGGGCTGTGCCAGCTTTGGGGAGTCAGTGTGACATAGAGACCTACTGTGGTCTGGCTTCCTCAAGGAAGGAATGGTGGCAGGTGTTTACATGTATCAGTGCTATTTAGAAATGTACACCCAAAGGCTGTTTGGCCAGCTGGGGATCTGATTCTGGTCTCCTAGCTGCTTGTTTTGGTTTCAAATCTCCCGACTCGGGTTTCAGCAGCACCTGGGAGGCCAAGTGTACACTGAGATTAGCATGTCCAGGTTCCACCCTGGCCCTTTTCAGCAAAGTTTCCCTTAGAGGGTCATTGGATTGGTCCCTAGAATTAGCCTAAATCCATTGGCTTACGTATTTATATCAGGTTTCTTAGACTACATGGAAACCCTTCACGGTATCCCACATGGAATCCAAGAGCAGAAGGTGAGGCTTGGCCTTATGGAGTGGGAGATGGGATTGGGGGGGAGTTAGCCTCCTCTTTTCTAAGATCGGATCTTTCTGTAACTGTGAAGCATACAATGGTGGCCCTAACCCACAGGCTACCTGACCTTTTGGCTCTTGAACCCAAAACTAATCAGGTTTTTGTGTCTCTTAAGGGGAAGAATCTCATTGGTCCAGCTCTACTCAGGTGTCCACTCTCTGTCTAATCAACTGTGACTGGGCTCTCGTTGCTCCTGCCCCCTTTCCCCGCATACATGCAGCAGGTGTCTGAGTAATTGATGCAGTTGTGCTGGTGAGTTGGGCAAATCTGTTGCATGAATAAACCCATTCACAGCCAAGCTCACTGTGGCAGAACATGCCCTTTCTCGTCACTACTTTGAGAAGTGCCTGCTGAATGCCCAGCCCTCCCCAGGACGCAGGTACCACCTTGCAGAGAGGAGACATTTAGCGTTTGTAACACACATCACTGTGGATGTAAGGATTTTTTTTCTTTCTTTCTTTTTTTTTTTTTTTTTTT
>NW_016107328.1:3268319-3310670 GCF_001604975.1 Cebus imitator
TTGAGACAGAGTCTTGCTCTGTCACCGGGGCTGGAATGTGGAATGCAGCCCCCTCCAACCTCCACCTCCCAGGTTTAAGCGATTCTCCTACCTCAGCCTCCCAAGTAGCTGGGACTACAGGCACACCATCACCCTGGCTAATTTTTTTGTATTTTTGGTAGAAATGGGGTTTTGCCATGTTGGCCAGGCTGGTGGGAATTCTTCTGTATCGATAGGGCCAGCATAGAGCAAAGCACACAATGCACACTTCTTTTAATACTATATAGTGTGCTTTACATATTCTTTCCCCTTTTTGTTATTTATTTGTGAGGAGTTTTTCTTGCTTCATAGATGAGGAAACCAGGGCTTAGAGAGATTCAGTTGCTTACCCAGCCTATTCTAAAATGGATTAAATTCCTTGATGTCTTTTACAACAGTTCGCTGAGCACATGACTCATGCCATCACCTATTGATGCCTTGGGATTGTGGAACATCAGTTAGTTCCCGGAACTAACCAAGACTGTGGGTGCCCGTAAGGCTTTTATTGACTGTGACGGGTGTTCGGCCCACTCGGACTTGGGTGACCTGCTTTTGTATCTTTCATCTGGTTTTTAATTTTTCCGCCTCCTCCTCTGCTGCCTGGCTGGCCTCTGCTATCGATAAGCCTGCTTGGGACAGCTTCCTCTCCCTTTATATGGAATGGACTAAGAAATCTACACTGTTAGGGTTGTGTGAAAAATAAGAACAGTGAGGCTTAGGCTGGGATCTGGAGACACTCGTTACAGAATGTAACATATTTAACAGTGCATGGGCTTCGTGCCAGCTTGTCTCCTCAGAAGTCATTTTTGCTCAGTCCTACATTTAGAAAGAACCCAGATTCAACTAGAAATTGGCTTTCTGAACACAGAGGATGCCTTTGCATTCCAATTTTGTCAGTAGGGGTGATTGAGAGCTCTGCAATATGCTTTTGATAATAAAATGCTTCGTAATAAAATGCTCTGGCCGTTTCCCCTAAATCCCATTTTCCCCAAAATTCAGCCATCTGATAGCCTAACACAGTGCCCTAACATCTATATATTCATCTTGATCTGAGGCTCCCACAGGTCTCCACAACCTAAGTTCCAATTCTGAAACCAATATGCTTCAGGATAGTGTTCTTAGAAAGAATGCATGTGACAATTACATTTTTATTGGAATGCTGTCTCCCCTCCACTTCTATTACACTCTCATCATGTGTTTTGGGGTACAGTGGATGAGAGGGATTTGGCCGGGAGGTATCAAAAGAGGCATCACTTCATCACCGCAGCCATCTGCACATCTGCTCATCCAGCTCAGCATATGCTGTGTGCTGTGCCAGCCTTGGGAGACACAGGAAAGTATAACGCACCCTTTCTGCTTTAGCGAAGCTGGGTTTTCAATCAAGTTACAGCATACGTTGAAAACATAAATAGAAAAAAATTAAGGGGCTAAGCAGTCTATAGTTGAGGTAAAAGAGCATTCAACTGAGTATAAATAGTGACACTATAAGTATAGATAGTTTTCTTTACATTTGCTGTTTTAAAGAAGGACTAAATAAATTAAGTATACAAACACACACATTGACATTAATTCTTACTGCAGCCTTGCTGATTAGCCCCAGCTTATGAAGAAACTCAGCTAATAATAGATGTGTTTAGTAAGTGCTTAATGTTCTAAATTTATTAAGTGCTTAGTGTTCTAAGCTCTATTTTAAAATTTTGTAGGCAATATGCATCCCACCGAGGAGTAAGTACTATTATTTTCTATAGCTGGAGAACAGGCTCAAATGGGCCTAGTAAGGAATAAAGTATATCAAGATCCACTTGAGGCCCAACATCAGGACTGCTTCCACTGCATCTGCAGCCTCCCTTACGCTGCTTTTTCCTCCTCCTGGTTCCTAAGGCAGCTGGCAATAGTCACTCTGTCCATCCATCCGGTCCCTGCTTACTCAGTCCTTCACGTGCGCCTGCTTCTGAGCTAGGCCCAGAGGATGCAGTTACAGTCCCTGACCTCACAGTATTCAGTCTCCTTGGGGATGTAGAAAGTCACTAACTACGTGAGTGAGTGAATGAATGAATGCCAAAAACTTCATTTTATGTTTACATGAGGTGTCCTTCAACCTGGATACATTGGCAGCCTTTGAGTTCTAAAATTTGTGTTTCTAAGCCCATTTCCAAACTTTTGAGCCATTTTAATTTCCATATATAAAATATCAGGCCTGATTTCCACCATCTGCACATTTATTGAACGTGCTCGATGCTCCATCATTGCCTCATAACAGCTGCATGTACAAGAGAAGCCACTGAATCCAGTAAGTGACTTTGCTGATGGTTTATTACCTTAAGGAGAAAAATCTTAAAACAGAGAAACTGAGCAATGAGAACCCTTCATACTAAGCAAACACGTTCCACGCTACACAAATCATGAGAAAAATGAAGACTATTGTAAAACATGACAGATTACCCAAGTGTTATTTTTCTTCTATTGGAAAATTCTAAGACATTTCCTCATGTGTAGTTTTTTTAGTTACAAAAATGGCAGTAGGAATATTTAAATATGAAATCACAGTTTGAAAACAGATACATACATACATATATATATATATATATACACACGCAGAGATACATAGTTGACTGTTAGGATTTCCAGATATGCAGGGTTATCACTGTGGCTGCTTTGCATCAAGACAAGTTTGTAAAAAGCAGTGACATAGTTCAACATAATTGGAGTTGAATCACTTCCCCGTAATTTCTGTGGACACACAGTACAAAGCTAGCAAGATTATAGATAATCATATCATTTGAATCCACTTTCTTTGATCACTCTCTGAATCATTTTCAAAGTTAAAATCACAGCTATTGTCAGTATAATGCCTCCTATAAAATCATGCCTTTTGATTTGGAGGACAGAACAGGCATATTACCAGAAGAGACGGCTCAGGTTTCAGACCATCCTGAGTTTCCAGTCTGGGTCTGCTGTTCACTGGCTGGTAAGACCTTGAGGAAACTACTAAACTTCTGAGACTCAGATGATATGCCATGTTCTTTAGGTTTGCTGTAAGGATTAAATGAGATATGGCAGAAAAGCACCTTCCACAAGGCTTGGTGTGAGCTAAGAATTTGTCAAATGTTTATAATAAGGTTTAGCACAATTTACGTTGGTGAATTCAGGTCTCCCTCCCTTTCCCACACCTAAGCACACCTGCATAATTCACTCTAAGTACTCATGTAAATTTCCTCAGCAAAGGATAACCCTTAGTGTACCTTGCCTCTGTCTCAGAACATATAGTTAACAAGGGACCAGAGAGGTGATGATCTACTTGGTCTATCTGAAGCCCTTGTAGATGTGATTCTCCAATAGGAGGCATTCAGGTCTTTTCTAGAGGCCTCTGAAAGAGCAGGGGCTGGTAGAACAAGCTAATGTTTGGGCTCTAACTTTTTGGTGGCTGACTTTTTGGAACATCTGAGTCTCAGATTTAAAAGTCACCATTTATAAAATGGTGAAGAGACACATACTCAAAATTTCTGTCATAATTAAATAAGGTAATGAAGAACTTTGCATAGTGCTTGGCACCAAATAAACAATCAATGAAGATTTTTCTATTATATTTATTATTATAAATTTTTATTGAATCAGGCCACACCATTGCAGGGAAATTCTGACTGTTCTTTCTAGGACTTCGTTAAATTGGATCCAAATTTCCTTCTCCATGGCTTCAACCCATGAGTCTGAGACTTGGCCTCTGGGCTCTGCATAAGATATTTCCATTTCTCAAAACTAGTGGTGCCTGAGTGACTCTGGCCACCTTCTCCTACCCATTGCCAAGAATAATCCCTAGTTTCTCCAACCAGGCTTCCTATGATCTTTGAAAGCTAATTTCAGTTTCCCAAATTGAGATGAAAATTCAGTCAGAACCTAGCTTTTGCATTTCCACTGAATTTCAAATGGAGTGAGCTGTCATCTAGCCTTGTAATTTGTAGACAGTAGGTGTTTTCACTCTAAGAAAATCTAATATGATCCACACTGACTTACAGAAGAGATCATTCATGGGGTGAATTCTCTTTATACAAGAATTCTTGCATATGTATAGACAAATATATGTATATATATATATATATATATATATATATACATACACATTTCTTTAAAATATTAAATGTCTTTTTTGCTATGGCACTTAATAGAAAATTTTGACTACTAAAATTACATTTTCATTTAGCTTTGGAAGAAGAGAGCTTCTGAATAAAAGTAGGAACACATGCATGGCTTCCTGTATTCATCAAGTATTTAATGAGCACCACTGTATATCTTGCACTGGACTAGGCTTTGCAGAGGTCACAGTAAGGAGAACGTATTCCCAGTCCTTTTCCTGTTTAGGAATCTCTCTGCACACTGCACATAATTCCCTGTGAATAATTACACAACATTCAACATGCAGCATTGGGTAAACAGAATCATCATTTAAATGTGTGATGAGAACTGGTTCTGATTGGAAAGAGGAGATAAGCTATAGAGGATTCGTGGATTTTTATCTGTTCCATATGTTTGGATGCCTAAGCACCTAAATTGTCAGAAAATCAGATACTCTTATCTTTTGGAAAGGAGCTGGAAAGACAATAAGAGGAAAAAATGGCAATGAAAAATCAAGCCATTTATTCCAAGATGTGTTCCTATTCTGACACATTTGGAAACTCTTTTAAAAAGGGGGCGAAATATGGGTTATAAAGACAGTCCAATTTCTATCTGAATACTAACTTTCCCACTCACCAACTGGGTGACTCTGGGCAAGCCTTCTCGCCTCTCTGAGCTTCCGTTTCACATTTGTAAAAACAGCAATAATAATGGGAACTTCTCAACATTGTTGTGAAGATTCAGTGAGCTAATATACACAAAGCACTGAGAACAATGGCACAGAAAAGATCCTAAATAAAAGAGTTATAATAGTAAATATTATATTTTACTAACAAAATAAATAATAGCCTGATTTCCATTAACAATAGCCTTTGCCTTTTAGCTTCAACCTAACCAGCTTTAAACCCTTGTTCAGTCTATTTCTGTTTCTAAACAACTGGTAAACCTCTGTCTTCATACCAGAAAACCGGCCATTTGGTCAGCAGAACCGAAGGCTGTGAAATGAGTCTCTGTAATAGATGTGTCCTGAGCACGGGGACCACTGGAGTCCCATAGCCTCCAGCTCTGGAGGCCACCCAGGCTGCTACCAAGTAGACTCACTTCTTAGTTTGACCCACACCCCAACTTGAACTTGTCTTGGTCATTTCAGTGGGTCTGGCATGGTCTGCAGCTGGGCTTCCCAAGGCTCTGTAAGAGTAGAAGAATGCTTCAGGGCACCACTCTCAGGGGCCAGACAGGCCAGTTCAGAGGCCCTAGCAATTTTTATGAGCCCCAAGCAGAACACGAGAGAAGATTCAAGGAAGAGCCCGGCCGGCTGCCCAAAGCCCTGCCAGTCAGCCGCTGATTCAGCGTGAGGGTCAATCAGTCCTCCTGACATGGGCTGACCTTGCCCTGTCTCTGAAGTATTAACTGGTGACTTTTCCCACCAATAAGAATGTTTATCAAATTTTATTTCTGACTGGGATAAACCTAATCTGTACCTCTCATAGCGTAGGGGCGAAGAGAAAGTTAACCTCAACAGTACTCATGTTAATGGATACAACTTTCTGTTAAAAATCAAAACCAAACAACTGTTCACCTCACTTGGCAAATGTTTGATGATCTTGGGGTGCACACATATTTGGAATCCGGATAGTTTGGGTTTGCTGAGGGCAGAATTACCCATTACAGCACCACGTGGCAGTCTCCAAATAATAGATGATTCTATTGTTCTAAATCCCATCTATCCATCTGAATGGGCCCAGAGAGTCTTGTGATATGGCATCTAAAGAAGAAATCAGTGATATTGGAAGTCTACCGATTCCATTTCTTGGGAGTTAGGCAAGATCCAGCAGGACTTCTTGTGATTTGGAAAGGCTGGATCAGGCCTGGATGTAGTCCAGAACAGCTAGCAACAGGCGTTTTTCTTTAGAGTAGATGCTTAATATTGCCAGGGAGAAAACTCATAGTATGGGCCTAGCAGCCCCATCATGGGTCATTTGGGTGGTTAGAGACAGAAAAGGAGGCCAAGGGTCCAGATCAAGGTAACTAGGAATGAGTGGGAAATTGACAGAGCAAGGCTCAATGCTGAGAAGTTATTGCCCCAATGGCTGACTGCTTTGCAGGCGTTGGGCCAGCCCCCACGACCCAAGCTTTGTGCCCACCTAGTTGGCAATTTCTGAGAAGTCAGGGTAGGATTCCAAGTCAGCAAAGATGTCATTGGGATTCCTACAGGTCAGGTTGCAGAAGCAGGCATTAATCCATAGGACCTGGCGGGAAAAGCCAAGCCCATCAGGACACTGGAAGGACACGCTGATGGTCTTGGACTTGTAGGGGATGCAGCACCTGTTGTCCGTGCAAGCCCCGCAGTACTTGGGTCGATAGGAGCGTGTGCTGACACAGCCCGCCAAGGTGAAGTTCGTGGGTGCCTCTGGCTGGTACACAGCCAGACACTTCTTCCCTGCCTGAAGGAAAGAAAAGGAGCTTTTAGTGGGGGTGCTCAGAGAATAGACAACCACCTTCTTCCCTTGAGCCCCACGATTTCCCTTCTCACTATGTGGGAGCATTCGAATTTACTTTCAGCTTCATAGCATTCTCCCAGAAGGGACAACAGCAAACACAGTGAGACCCAGCGTACTGCACAGGGGTAGACGGAGGACCACAGAGAAAAACGTTTTGTTTGGGTTGTATCTCACAGCCTGCAGTTTCTCTTTCATCCTGCATTTTTGTCTTGCCTAGGCCCAGTCATTCATCATGGCTACACCAACACGGGGAGCCTATGTAGCTCCTTCATGCAAGCAAGCTCCCCAGGCTAGCTAGTGGCAGAACTGGCATCAGGACTCCATGCTCAGGGGACACGCTTTGCCCCAATCTCCCCGCCCACCTTTGCCTCTCATACACATCTTTAATATGCAACTTATTCAAATGGATTGACATTATTTAACGGTAGCTCTACCGCTACTTGAGATTTGGTGTTTCTTCTGCGTCTCTGTGGTGTAATTCCATGCCTAGTACAGAGTAGGCACTTACTAAACCCATTGGATTGAGGGCTCTCAGGGTCTACTATGTACCAGCACCATGCTAGATCCAGGCTGTAAGATGGCATAGAGCTTGCCCAATTTGGGAAACCCTCTTAGGGCACATAATTCTGGAAAAAAAAATGGTTGGAAACCAAAATTGGTTTGGACTTGCATTATCTGGTCCAGTAATGGTAGAGCCATCTTACTCAGTTGAGGACCTTTGCTCTCATTTTTCTGCAGCTGGTAACTTTTCCATGTTATGTTTTCAGTTAAGAGGTGTCTATAGAATGCCTACTGTATACCAAGCCCAGAAAATACAAAGGCTAGTATACAGAGAAAAATAATCAGAGAGGAAGAATACAGAGCTGACTGGAGAAGATGTCTGGGGATGAGGAGTGACGTTGGGTGTCTGGAGAGGATCACAGGGAGCTGTGCTGGCTTTTCTACACAAGAGGCGTTTGCTTTGTTTTTCATGTGACAAAAGGCTGACCACCCCTATGGCATGAGCGAGGGGGACTTGAATTAGATAAATAAGACCCACTTCTAACTCTGAGGCTGGGGCTCAAGCTAATGTGGCCCAATTATTTTTAATGCTCTATTTTAATTATCTTGGACTCTCAAAGCTGAAAGGGATTTCAGAGATCAACTCTAATATCTTAATGATGAGGGAATGGAGGCTCAGAGATGAACAGAGATTGGCCACAGTCACGTGCAATTAATGCAAGTAGACATTTGACTCTAGGGTTTCCGAGCCTCAAGTAGGGCTCCCTGTATCACCCAGTGTGGCTGCTCTGTGTAGAGGGCTGGTGTGGGAGTGGAGGGAGGGTGGAAATTGGTAAGGAGCCCTCAGAATCATTATAGAAGACCACTCCTGAGGGTTCCTGAGGGTTCTTTCGAGTGATCCTAATTCGAATAAGATAACTACCAAAGCTTCCATTGAGTTAACTTCACAATGCACCAGCCTGGTAACCTGCATTATCCCAAACAGCTGTCACACCAGACCTACCAGGTGGGCTTAATTATTCCCACTTTACAAAGGCTCCCCACAGGGACGTTCAGGAGCGAGGCCCAAACCCAGGTCTGTCTGCCTGTGCAGTCCAGACGTCCAGCCCTGCTCTGGACCCACCTTAACGAGCGTACGGAGGTCCAGATCGCATGGCCGCAGGTTGCAGAGGCGGCTCTCTTGCTCGGGCCAGCACTGGGCGTTAACATTGGAAATCCGAGTGGAGATCCCCAGGCCGCAGCTGGTGGAACAAGGGCTCCAGGAGCTTGTGTAGGCTATGCAATTCCTGTGCCATGGCTCCACCTCACCCGCAGCGTCTGTGTATGGGGACCAGAATCTGCATGAGTCTAGAGCTCCCAGCAGCCCCAACCCTCCCCTTCACCGCATTGAGGTTTGGGGTCCCCAGAACTCAGAGGAACAGGGAGAAGTTGGCTGTCCCTCCCCACAGGACAGCAAGTTGGTTTCTAACCAGCAAAGATACCCAGGGAGTGGAGGACATGTTCTCAGGTCCTTGTATTTTTCTGATCAAGAGAGGCAGTGTGGAAGCATGGGAGGAAACCCATCTTTACAGACAGGTGAGCCCACGTTCAAATTCTGCTCTACCACCTACAGGCTGTGTGATCTTAGATAACTCACCTGGGCCTGTCTCCTTATTAGAACAATAACACCTGCACCTGCCTGAGGGGCTAGCAACACAGTACAGGTATTGATCAACTTACCACCTATGCAACTTAGGACCATTCGACTTTACGACCACAATCGCTAGCCACGACTGCTCCGCGTCTGGCAGCGCAAACGTTGCCCAGCTGGGCATACGACAGTGCGGACCAGCTTCCGGCAGCACTACCATCTCCGCGTGTACCATTTCAACTGTACATATCGCCTACTCAACTTATGACCAAATAATGTTACGACCGGTCCGCGGTCCTGACCGTGGTCGTAAGTCGAGCACTAGCTGTAATAGGGCCTACATTTTTAGTCAGTACGCATCAAGCCTCTTCCTAGGTGCTGGAGCTAGGACTTTTTTTTTTTTTTTTTTTTTGACATAGAGTTTTGCTCTTGTTACCCAGGCTGGAGTGCAATGGTGCTACCGCAACCTCTGCCTCCGGGATTTTAGGCTATTC
This sequence comes from Cebus imitator, assembly GCF_001604975.1. NCBI lineage: Eukaryota > Metazoa > Chordata > Mammalia > Primates > Cebidae > Cebus > Cebus imitator. The sequence goes on from NW_016107328.1 coordinate 3,277,574, forward strand.
TCTTGCCTCCCCCTCCCAAGTAGCTGGGATTACAGGTGTGCACCACCATGCCCATCTAATTTTGTATTTCTAGTAGAGACGAGGTTTCACCATGTTGGTCAGGCTGGTCTCGAACTCCTGACCTCAGGTAATCTGCCTGCCTCGGCCTCCCAAGGTGCTGGGATTACAGGCATGAGCCACGGCTTCTGGCTGGGAAGAAGACTTTTAAAAGACATTCCCCTGCCTCTGCAGAGATGAAGTTTATTTGGGGGAAGTTTAACGGCAAGTAGCTCCATCCCAGCACCTAACGTTTTGTGTCAGTGATGCGGAGGACATACAGGGCTGGGCGCAGTGGTTCACACCCGTAATCCCAGCACTTTGGGAGGCTGGGAAAGGCAAATCATGGGGTCAGGAGTTTGAGACCAGTCTGGCCAACATGGTGAAATGCTGTCTCTACTAAAAATACAAAAAATTAGCTGGGTGTGGTGGTATGCACCTGTAATCCCAGCTGCTCGGAGGCTGAGGCAGGAGAATCACATGAACCCGGAAGGCGGAGGTTGCAGTGAGCCAAGATCACGCCACTGTGCTCCAGCCTGGACTAAAGAGTGAGACTCTGTTTCAAAAATAAATAAATAAATAAAATAAAGAGAACATACAGGCTTCAGAGTCAAATTCAACTGGCAGCACTGCTACTTGCTGGCTCTGTAACTCCCGGTAAGCTAGCTCACACCTCCTCGCCTCAGGACGCCCCCTGCAGATGAGGTTGACTATAGCATCTCTTTCCAGGGCTGTGATAGGAAAGATGACTTCAGGCCTACGAAAGCACCAAGCTGTCCTGACTTTTAGTAAACTAAGCCCTTGGTTAATGTGAGTCTGTGTGGTCTTTGACTGTCAGCCAACCCAACTACCCACTCTTGGATGGTCCTATTGATGCATGTATCCCCAGCGTCTAGAAGATGGTAGGTGTTCTCTACCTGAAAAATGGAAAATGGTGGTGAGCTCCAGACTGAGGCAGGTAAAAAGCTGTAAAGACAGAGTACTGCCCATAGAAAGATGGAACAAGACGCAGAGGAGAGGAGGCCTGTCCCATCTGAACACACATGTGCATGAGGAGAGGAAGGAACAGGCAGAGAGGGAAGGGAAGGGATGGAAAGACAGAAGTTCTGGGGAAAAAGAGAGAGAAAGAAGGAGAGGAGGAGAGAGAAAAAGTGTGAGAGAGAAAGAAACAGGAGGAAGGTAATAAAAGTAAAAAAAAAAGAATGAAGGGAAGGAAAGAGAGGGGGAAAGAGAAACACAGGAAAGAAGAGAAATCTAACTACGATTAGAAGGAGAAAGAGGAAAGGGAAGTCAGTTCCTCTAAGCTTATAGGTGTCAGGGAACATTGTTGAATGAATGCAGGAATCACTGAGTGACAGAGGGAGAGACTTGAAACGGGAGGATCCCAGGACAGGAGGGGCAGGTGGGAGGAGCTGGGGCTGCAAGCATCTTGGGAGGCCGTGGGGAGGGATTTGCCTAGGATGATAAAAAGGCTTTGGTTTGTGGGTCGCCTCAGCTAGGCAGGGCCTCTGCTTGTGCTAGGTCAGAACGGGGTCACTGGGCCACACACAAAGGGTGGACAGCTTCTGCCTCCCTGCTCCCCCCGTGACCCTCGTGTGGCCCTGCTGGGGAGGCGGTGGTGGGACAGCTGCGTTGCTGCCCTGGGGCTGTTGGGGACAAAGCTTTCCTGGAGGCCTCCTCCTGTCCACACAGGATTACTTCTCCAGCTGGCATCTTGTCTCCTAGGGTGTGCTTGGCAGTGTCTGGAGGTGATTTTGGTTGTCACAGCTCTGAGGAAAAGGGTGCTACTGGCACCTAGTGGGTAGAGGCCAGGGATTGGATTGCTAGGATTTGTAGCCATGCATAAATTGCTGCTAAACATCCTCCCATGCACATGACAACCCCACCACAAAAGTTCTCTCGTACAAGATGTCGGCAGTGCCGAGGCTGAGAAATCCTGCCCGACATCGTCCCTGAGCAATCTCCAGCACTTACAACAATCTGCCAAAAAAGCTACCGATACTCACAGAACTCCCACTCTATTGCCACTTTTCCACTGCTCTCCACCACTTGCCTGGTAAGCACTTTCCTCTAGAAACGTCCTTATCCACTGGTTTTCATGGCATCAGATGCTCGTGGTTTTCCCCACACATCCCTCCTCTCTGTTTCTCCAGGCCTCCTCTTCTCCTGTTCACCCTTCACATGTCAGCATTCCCAGACCTCTGCCTCAGGCCCCCTCTGTCTCACTCTGCATGTTACCCTCAGACCACCCCAGCCATCACCACCAGCAGCTTCAAGCAGGTGACTTCAGAGCTCTCCTATTTCCTCTCCTTTCTCCCAATAAAGAGCAACTGGAAGCTCCTCTTTAAGATCCCATGGGCAAGGCAATCTGCCTTAAACTCAGTCTGTTTCAAACAAAGCAGATATCCCTTGGTCCAAATGTACTCCTTCTCTTGTGTTTGATCCTAGGCAATGGCAAGCTCTGGGAGTCAGTCTCTGGCCCTCTTTGTTTTTCACCCCATGCATTAGATTGACATTAAGATCTTCAGTCTCACTCAAGCAATGGCTCTTGCGTCTGTTCCTTCTTCACTGCCTCTACTCCCTCAGATCCTCATTAGCCCATCCATCCATCCATCCATCCACCCATCCATCCATCCATCCATCCATTCATCCATCCATCCATCCATCATTGACCTATTTGGCCATCATCTATCCATCCAATCGTCCATTTATTTTATACATCCATCTATCTATTCATCATCCATCCATTCTTCAATTCATCCATTAATCTGTCCATCCATTCATCCATCTGTCCACTCATCTACCTATTTATCCATCCATTCATCCATTCATCCATACATACATCTATTCATCCATCCATCTACCCACCCATCTGTCTATTTATATACCTGTCCATCAATTCATCTATCCATCCACTCATCAATTCACCCATCTATTTACACATCCATCTATTTATCCATCCATGTATTAATCCACCCATTCATTCATCATCTATCCATTCATTATCCACCTATTCATCCATCATCTATACATCCACTCATCCATGTATTCATGCATTCATTCATCTATTCATTCATCCATCCATCCACCCATCTATCTATTCATCCATCCGTCTACCCACCCACCAGTATGACAAACATTAATTGTGTACCTGCTAAGTGTATGGCACTGGGCTAGATTTCAGTAAGCAGCAATGAAACCCTTGGACCTGTCCCCACCCTCTTTTTCCAGGGCTTCCTCTTACCTGGTTTGCCTGGCTAAAATCTCGCTGCCCACCCATCTTCCTAGCAAGGGGGAAGCCTCAAGTCATCATGAATCTTCTACTAGACCCGTCTCCTCTTGCTCATGCCTCCTCTCCCAGGTACCCACACATCAACTCTTCCATCACCCATTCCTAACTCTTTAGTAGAATAATAATGGATTGCACTTTTAGGACTTCGTTCTTTACAAAGCACTCCTCATTTTATGCTGGGAGGATCCCACAGGGCAGGCTGGACAGATGGGATTATTTCTGTCTTACAGATGGGGAAATAGGGTCTCAAGGGAGATGTGACTTTCTCAAGGTCACAAAGCTGGTAAGCAGTAGACTGGGGAATGAGTCATTCTGTGGTAGTCAGAGCTCCAGGAGGGTCCATAACCCATTTGTAGGGTCCCAGCCCCAGCCCACCCGGACCCACACCCACCGATGGCTCCTGTGTCACGGGGCGCGGTCTTGCGCGGCCTCCTGGCGTCGTCCTCGCACACCCACTGCTCACAGCAGTGGCCGGGTATGTTCACCCGCCGCGGGTGGGGGCACCAGAGGCGCGGGGGGCGCGCGCGGAGGCAGAGCGGTGTGCAGCCCACCGCGCCGTCGATGCACGTGCAGTTGTACTTGCAGTTAGGCTGGAAGGACTGGCCGTTGCTGTAGCGCACCCCGTCCAGGACGCAGCCCACACCGACCACCTCTGCAAACACAGGCAGTGGGTCAGGCCCAGTGGCCTTGGTGCCCCTTGCCGTCCCAGCTGCCTTTATAGGGGCTCCATGTGGACCATGCCCCAATCCTGGGGATGGCTCCCAGCATGGAGGAGGAACAGATGCACAAGGGCAAGGGCAGGGAGGGGTGAGAGCGCACAGTGCAGGGCTGAGTGTTTGGCTTAGCAAAGGGAGTGCGGGAGTTCCTTTATAGCTTCGGCCAGCACCCAGGGAGCGAAAGGACGCAGCATCCCGAGGGGCCTGGGTGGATTGCTCCCTGCAGGGTCCCCAGCACCAGGCTGACAAATACCTGCCACTAGGGCTCATGGTTCTGAGGGTGACCGACTTAAAACAAGCCAGAACACTTCGAAACACGTGTTCCGTTCATTCCGTACACATTTACGGAGCCTTCCAGGGGCTGGGGACGCAATAGTGGACAAAACAGGCAGAAGTCATGCCCTCAAAGAGCTGAGCTGTGGAAAGGTCACATGGAATGTGGGCAGTCTCAACTGTCCGGGAGGAAAGTGTAGCAGGGAGCGGAAGCTGGGAGTGGGGAGACAGTTGCAAATTTATTAATAACTGTTTCCCTGTTTAGAAAAAAAATTCAGCTCACTGCTAGAGCTCGTTTAATTTTATATAAACACGCTCTTTGAAGTTGTAGCAAATCTGACTGATTTTCGATGTGAAAACAAAATGTAAAAATGTTTCCTGGAGTTTTTTCTAAACAAAACTAACATTAGAATTGTCTGAATCATCAGAATAATCTATTTCAGAAAAATCAGATTCATCAAATGAATCTCAGCCAACTGTTGGAGAACAATTATGCATAGGGATGCCAGGTTTTCTAGGATTCAATATTTTCGGTGATTGAGACTTACTGTATTTTGTCAATAGAAACACCACTACTAAAAACACAATGCAGTAAATGAATGATGTGTTTTGTTTTCAAAGTTCATATTCTAGGATGATGTGACTAGAATAAGAAAAGTGAGGTATTTTGTGGCAAAGTTATTTTGGGGTAAATGCTGCAGCCTCAAGTGCTGCTGGTGAGTATCCTCAGCACAAATGGGAAAAGGGCTAAATCAGGTGGATGGGGAAGTCCTCACCGGGTGTTGATGCTCAGCAAAGCCTGAAAGAGGATGAGGAAGCAAGCCCGTCCAGGGATTGGGGGAGGAGCTTTCCAGGTAGGAAGGGGCCCGCTTAGGTAAAAAGGCCTGGAGTGGGAGCAGGTCTGGACTGTTAGGGATCTGGGGAGGGGAGACAAAAGGGAAAAGGGAAAGAGAGGAGGTCAGAGAAGGCTTCCTGGCGGGCTCAGAGGAAGGTGCAAAGCTGTTAGAGCCTAGAACTGTGCCTGGCACATAGTAAATGCTCAGTAAGCAACTGCTGAATGAATGACAAAGTATGCTCTTCAAGAACACTCATGAGCTGAGTTGAGATCAGAGGGCAAAGGTAGCATGGGGGACCACCCCGAGACCCAGGTGAGAGGGAGGGGTCTGAAGCCGGAAAGAGAAGAGCTCAGCTTCCAGACAGATTTGGAAGGAGAGCTGCCAGGACTTGCTGACAGAGGGGCTGTGCCCGAGAGAGGAGAGGAGTAAAGAAGGAAGATGCTCTGTCCCCCTTGGACAAGCGGGGTTTGGGCTGGGTGGACTCAAGTGATCTTCACTACACGCGAGACACCTGGTTGACAACCGAGCAGCCACGTGAAGTTAATTATACAAGCTTGGAGTTCCAGGGAGAGTTGGGGACTTCTGGGCCAGATGTCACCCTTGACACCACACTCTCGCTGGAGGACAGCTTCTGGAAATGCAGGCAGTGAGCCCCCGGGCATCATGAGTGACCACCCAAGGAGGAGCAGTGTGGAATCTGCCTTCAGAGTTTGCCCGAAGGTGGCTATTAATAGTAGTAACAATCCTAATATCTAGCAGCCATGAGGGCTTTCTAGACCGTCTGTTGTTGGATACTGGGTCTCCCCTGTATTGTGCTTATTGCATTACTTATTTTATTCTATACAGAAACACTATCACATTGTCGTCTTCATCTTTATATATAGCAAAACAAAGTTACAGCAATGTGAAGACACATCGTGTCCAAGGTGACCACAGCAGGAAGCAGAATCCCGGTTTGTGTGAACCCTGCTGCGGCTACTGTTTTTCCTGGGGTGCGGTTATTCATGCAGGAGGTGCAGAAAGGAAAGACGCTAACATCAACTGACCCTCTGATCTAGTGCCAGGCACCATCTGATACATTATCTCATTCAGTTCTCCCAATGACTTCATGAAGAGAATTTTATTTTCCTCCTTTGATGGACAGGAAAGCCCTCCAAGAGGTTAAATGATTCATTTGTTCAAGGTCATGACACTGCTGAATGGTACAGCTGGCACTCAAACCCAGGGGACCTGACTCCACAGCCCATTTCCTTCTACCAGACACCAGTGAAGGAGGGGACAGTGGAAAGAAAAAAAAAACAACAGAGGAAGCGCTGGGTTGAATCACTCATCTTTGCATTCTGAGTCACCCTGCCTCTGCCTGCACACTGTCTCTCCAGGAAGGAAGGGTGTGTGTGTGTGTGTGTGTGTGTGTGTGTGTGTGTGTGTGCGTGTGTTGAGGAGAAGGGAGTGGGCTAAGCCCAGAGCTCTGCCCCTATATCGGGAGACTTTGGAGGCAGAAGTCAGTGCTGGATGCCTGGAGTCCCCAGCACAGTGACTCTCCCCACCAGCTGCACAGGGGAACCCCAAGGAAATCTGGGGTTGTGATGCCGGCCGGGCGCAGTGGCTCATGCCTGCAATTCCATCACTTTGGGAGGCCAAGGTGGGTGGATCACCTGAGATCAGGAGTTCAAGACCAGCCTGGCCAACATGGCGAAAGCCTGTCTCTACTAAGAAATACAAAAATTAGCTGGGCGTGGTGGCATGCACCTGTAATCCCAGCTACTCAGGAAGCTGAGCAGAAGAATCGCTTGAACCCAGGAGTCAGAGGTTGCAGTCAGCCGAGATAGCGCCATTGCACTCCAGCCTGGGCAACGAGAGTGAAACTCTATCTCAGGAAAAAGAATGTGATGCCCATGCTGGACCTCACATGGGTCAGTATTTTTCTTTCATTAATCTCCATAGTTTTAAAGTTCCCCAGATGAATCCTGTTTGCAGCTAAGGTTGAGAACCACTGCATCTAGAAGGTGCTCCAGTCTCTCTCCTTGGAGCTTTGGGTGAGGAAGTGGGGTGCTCCTTCTGGCTCTGACCAGCCTGCTCACCACAGGCTAGTGGGATACATAGAGTTGAGGATGGTCCCGTTAGCCAACTCTTTCACTTTCTAACTCATCAAAAGCTAGATGATGAAGCCAGTTGGGTTTCCTTCAGTACCTCCTATCTCATCGCAGCTTTGCAAGTGCAGGTGTGATCTAGTTAGTTTTCCTCTTATTGAAGTACTTTCAGGAATTCAAGTCAACTTGCTCTGCCATCGGGCCTTCCCTCCCTTCCCACACCTCCCATGGACTATCAGCCCCACTGCCAGCAGGGACAGTGAATCACACCTGTTGTAGCCCTGTTTGAGATTTCTCCCTCATCTGTGTTTATTGTGTGAAGAATCAAGGGATGGGAGCCGGGGTGAGCTCTACTCTATTCAGCTCCTGCCATGTAGCAGGCACTTGACATTCCAATCACGCAGAGATAAAAACTTTCTTTGTCACGAAGGAACTGAGACTTAAAATGTTAAGTAGTTTGCCTAAAGTCATAGTACTAGTGAGAGATGATGCTGGGATTCGAGCTCAGTTGTCTAGGTCCAAAGACTGCACATGACTTTACTACTGCCTCACGCTTCAGGATGGGGGATCTAGGCCTGGAGCTAGACCTGCTCCCTCCTCTGAAGATGGCCGTGGATAAGAGTGAAATAACTTTCCTTGCAAACCAAGAACAGCCAGTTACTTTCTTTTTTTTTCTTTTTGCATTTTCTTATTTACTCTACAACAACCGCATGAGGTTGGTTTTATCAAGCTCCTTAAGTGATGTGCACACGGTCACGTAGCTAGCAAGTGGGAGAGCCAGGATGTAAAACCCAAGTCTGTCTGCCTGTAAATGTCATAATCCTTCCACCAAACCACAGTGCCCTCAGGCCTGACCCAGCTGCATTTAAAAGTAGTGTTTGTACAACTGAAATAGCCAAACGATGTAACTCAGAGGTCACCTTCTGCCCACAGATGTATTTAGTTTGGCTCACAGAGTGGTTTAAAAATATTTCTGAACGTACTGCCAACGTTTACAAATCATACACAAACCTATATATCTAGATTCTCTTGAAAACTAAGCACACCGAACAAGACCTCGCTTTTTTTCTGCTTGGCCACAGTGGCTGGGCCCAGCAGGGTGATCTCTGAGATTGCCATTGCCCCCATCATCCTCTGGTTGAGTTCTATGAGCCAGGGTTGCAATTGCTCATTTTTATTACCTGCCTTGTCCTGATCTAATTACATGCAAATCTTCAAGGACAGATTTAGCCTGCCCTGGGAACTGTCCATTGGCTTAGCTGACCATTTGCAGAAAGAATGTTTTGTAGAGGGACCCTTTGTTCTGTTTTCCCTCTGGCCCAGAAAGCCTTCTTCTACACACCCCACACTCTTCTTTCTTGCATTAGGGTCTCATGAATTCAGATACTACGGCAGGGCTTCTGCGAACATGTTCAACAGAGCACTAGTGAGTTGTGGGCACATGTACGCATGTGATGTCTGTATGTGTAGCTGTGTGTGTGTGTGTGTGTGTGTGTGTGTAGCGTAGCATAATGAGTGGGTAAGAATCTACCAGCATGAAAAAATTTAGTGTTAAATACGTTTGAGAAAAACATTATTATGAAGCTTATGATAGCTCTCTTTTGGAATTTGGCAATGGACATGAACATTTGAAGCCTCCGAGAATTTCTACAGCTCCTGTTTAGCTTTATTTATCTCAGTGTTTGCAAAACTTCGTGACCAGGGAACCAGTGTGTGTAAAATCGATTACAATCTCCCTTGGCCTACAGTTTTGGTTTTTTTCAAATAAAAGGAAAGGAATTACACAGAAACCCATGGTGTTGGGAAGTTAAGTGGCTGTGCTGGGTGAGGGCAGGACCTAAGATGTGAAGAGATGGGGTTGAGGAGGACAGGGCAGGTGGTTTTCCAGGCCACTGGTGGAGAAGGCAGGCAGGACAGGCAGTTTCTGGGTTCACACAATCTCTGGATTCATGACAGAATGTCTATAAACGTATGGTGCCTGGCAGATGACAAGATCTCAATACAGCTTTAGAGATTAATGCAAGGCAGTAAACAGAATTATCTTTTTAATGACCTTGAAAAACCATTTTCACAGGGGGAATAAATTATGAAACAGATCCATATAACAGGAGGTGCTTCTAGTGTAAGAAGACCAGGCCAGGTATCCCTGGGTTACGGGGAGGGAACAGACGACTGACAGTATATTAACAGTAATTCTTGAACTTCAGCATGCATGAGAGTCACCTGGGAGTCTTGTTAAAGGTATAGAACCCCATTCCCATTTCCAGAGAATTTGATTCAACAAGTCTGGGGTGGGGTTTAGGAATAACATTTTTAACCAACACGTCAGATGATTCTGAGCAGCTGATGCTGCAAGTTTTCTTTGAACATCCTGCTTATGTGGCTGCTAATGAATTTCAGTAAAAGAAGAAAAACTAGAAAAATGGGGAAAGTGGAATGGTTATTCACAGAAAGCCGAGGACACAACGATTGGTGTGAAAGTTGAAGTATGAAACAATGATAAAAGAAAAGAAACTGTCAAAAATTAACTATGAGGTTCAGATAAAATAAAATTGTCTGACTGCAAATGATGTGCATAACCCTCATTGACAATCCACCTCGGGAAATACAATGATTAGCTGAGGATGAGACATCATGTTGCATGTGACTATGTGATGGGTGTATATGGAGTCATAGTTAAGGGCAAGGTTTGATTCAGCACTAAGGGAAGAAGGGAGTTTTTGGTTTATGAAGCTTCATGGAAGTTTTCAGAAGTTAGGCTACTGCATCGTAATGCCTGGTTACTTCTCTTAATCTGATGAGTCATGTATTTTGAGTAATGCTTACACAATTCAAGGGAATACAAGTCCAGACAGAAGCAGGAGGTCAGAAAGTTTCATAAAAGAGTTGTCTGGGAAGAAAAAAGGACAGAATACCCATGATGGAGCACTTGAAGACCAAAGAAAACAGCAATCAACAACAATCTTACCTCCAAACAGGAGAATATCATAATAGACCAGACATAAAGAAAAAGCAAAGGCAATTAGAAAGTCCAGGAAAAACAAAATGCATCATAAGTAAGGAAATTCAAACAAGTACATGATGTCATACTGCAGTGTACAATATTTACATAGTCATAATATTATAAATACTGATGATTGTATAACCAAAAATTATGACAATGATATTTGGAAGGTAGGGATATATCAGGTGGTATTGGGGAGCTAAATCATCAGCTATCATAGAAAATTAATAGATTATACAAAATTAATATATCAAGGCAATTAAGATATAGCAGAAGACATGTATTTTATGGTAGTAACTATCAGAAGAAATAACTAGAAAATTCAAGTGACCGTAGTAACTGAGAAACAGAAATGTCAGTAGCTGGTGGAAAGGGATGACTGCAGCCTGCTGGTTTTCATTCTTTCAAGACTACTGGATTTTTAAAACCATATTGTTTTAATTTACAATATTATCAAAATATCTGGAGTTCTGCGGTACACTGGTGTGTCCTGGTAGGCCATGGGCATTTGTTAAAAGGTCCTACCGCTAAGAGAACAAAATCAGGCTTAGGTATTTCATGGCGTCTCCCTCTTCCCTGGGGAGAGCCATGAGTGTGCCTCTAGGACTGAGAATAAAGCAAGATGCAAAGCTCTGGAGGCAAGAGGATTGCAGGCATCCTTCCCTCCCCTTCCCAGGAAGGACACAGCCTCTGGCCTCTGACCATGGGGTATACCTTCTGCTACACAGAAGCCTGGCCAAGTGAAAGGCTGTGGGGGTCCCAAGGTAGAGGGTTTTGGGGCCAGAGCTGGGGTTGCTAGGGGCTGGTCAGAAGGTATGGAGGGACTCACTTACGTGCACACACTCCTATTGCGTACCTCGGGCGGTCCCCACTGTAGTCACAGTAGAGGCCCCGGTGGGGGTCACAGATGGCAGCCTCCGTGCAGTTGTCCCCAAGCTGCTGAGCACACATCTTACAGCATTCACAGCCGTCTGTGATGAGGCTGACCCCCAGCGGGCAGCGGGGTGGGGATGGTGGGCACTCACATGGCCACTTGCAGAATTGTGGGCGTGAGGAGGTGTCCTCCGGTGGAGCTGGGGTAAAGTCCATGGTCGTGAGGGTTGGAGAGAAGGCCTGCAGAGGAAGGGCAGCAGGTAAGGGGGCTGCTGAGGCAGGGGTTTCAGTGCTTGAAGGGCCCTGCCATTGCATTTCTATCCTCATTCTGTTCAAAAGGTTTTCAAAAAATTACTTTTCTATCATGCTTTTGATGGCCAAACATCTCCTTTGTTTTCAATAAAACAAATAAAACAGGAGCCAATGTGCAGTGAAGTTAAACCAGTTGCCCAAATCCCTCTGCTGGTCAGTGGCAGAGCCCAGATTCCACCTCAGCCCCTGCTCCTGTCCTTTCTTGAGTGATTGTCCCTGCAGCCCCGAGGTAAATGAGGTGGCCTCACTTTACAGGGAGGAAGCCGAGGCCCTGAGCAGGTAGAAGCTGGCTGCGAGTCACGTGGCTGCACGGGGCGCGCATCCCATGGCTCTTCTGTGACAACCTGCAGGGATAGCTCCTTTGCTCACTGAGAGTCCTTAGGGCCTCTCTGAGTCAGAGGGCTCCTACCTCACACCGCTTTCAGCCCGCTGATCTATTTTTTCCCCCTCTGAGTATCGGAAAGGGCTGGCATGGTGCAGCAGCAGGTGTCCAGCTTTCTAGCTCCTGGGAGCTGCATGGGCCCTGGCCCCCGAGGAGTAAGTCCTGCTTCCTTTGCCAGCATAAGCCCTGCATGGAGGAGCCCTTTTATTTTGTTGTCAGGGCAATGAAACTCCCCACACCCCCACACACTCCACTCCAGCAACTCGCACTCCTACCCGCATTGCCATTCCCAGCCCCCCCAAACAGCTTCATCTTTATTCTGGCAAATGTGATGAACATAAATAACCATTGGCTAGCTGGGAAGGGAAACCAAGGCCCGAGGAGCTGCCCAGGCCTGGGGAACGGCAGACGGAGGTGCCTGGGTGTCTGAGTGCAGGAGCTTCAAGCTGCCTGTGTCTCCGGCATGCAGTCACCTGCCGTCCCATCTGGCTGCCTCCCTGAATCCCATCTGTGCCCCTTCCTCTATCTTGAAGGAGATCTGGGCCTACGAGAGGAAGAGAATCGCCTGAGGACACAGGCGCGGGGGCTGGAGCAGGCTGTGAGTCAGTCTTCCCACTCCAGAGCGGGCCATGGAGCATTCTGTCCAGGGCTTCTCATCCTTGACGCCTGAGTTCTGAAGCAAGCAGAGGTGAACCCAGGGCTTCTGTGGGGCTGGGGCCGGGGGCTGGCTGGGCTCTGGGCTGCTCCCTCCATCTGAGAGCAGAGGAGCCTGCTTTGTGGGGTTACAGATCTGCCTTCCACTCTGAGCACCAGGCTCTGGTGCTGAGCTGTGCAGACAGATTCATCCCCCCCTTTACAGGAAAGGAAAGCAAGACCCAGAGACCGATGGACACTCCCAGGATGACACAGTTCACAGCAAGGCCAAGACGCAAACTAACCTCCCAACTCGCATCGCAAGCCCGTTCACTTTTGCCACCTCCGGGTTCTTTCACTCAACAAACATTTGCAGAGTTAGCTCATAGTCTCTCTTAAGTTTTAGACATTTGAGGATAAATTTTAAAAGCCCCTATGAGTGGGGAACCCACAGCTTATGGGAAAAGCAAGTCTTAGAGGTGATTTACTACAATCCGAGGCATTGACTCTGCAAATCGCGGGCCTCTGAGGGAGGCCTGGAAGCTCGCTGAGCACCAGGGCAATAATTGCTGTGCCCAGGTGGGTGGGGTCTGCTCTTGCACCTTGGAGGACCGGGGACAAGGAAAGTGGTTGAAATGAATTTCTGAATTCGTCTGACTTGGCTCTGAACCTGGCACACAATAAATGCAGTAAATATCGGTGCAATAAATAAAGTCCTTGCAAGTCAACAGATGAAACCCGACTTGAAGCTTTCATCACCCACAGGCTTGATTTCAGGACTTGGTCAAATCCACCCTTTCCCTGCCCCACAGCCACTGCGATGCAGCTCCCTGTGGCTGAGAGGTTCTTTCTGTCTTTTTTACCTGGGCCCCCTTTGTCTGGGCGAACTCTCCTGACCGCCGACCTACATGTGCCTGGCTTTCCCTTAAGCTGCTAGGCAGGCTCAGCAATTAAACATTTGTGTGTGTTTGGAGGTGGATGCCTGTGAACTCCATGGAATGAGGGCAGGGCGGGGCAGCCACCCACAGAGTGCCTGCACAGTGCCAGTCTTCGTTAGGAACACATGGGTGGCTTCTCTGTTAGGGCCCAGACAGACACCAGAATAGCCAAAAAGATCTTGCCTGCAGCCCCCTGCAGGGAGGAAGGCACTGTGTGCAATGTGGCCTTGGAAGGCCTTGCTGCTGCGGAGCAGAGAGCTCTCGGGGCTGGCAGTGCTGAGTGGCATTCACCTGGGAGGCACTAGTTAGCCTGCCCTTGTTTGTGTTTCCTCAAAACACAATAGGATGCAAACCCCTACATTTCCAAATCAGTGACACATACACACACTCTCTCTCTTTCACACACACACACACACACACACACACACACACACACACACCCCTTTTTTGACTTTGAGGAGAGACGTTTCCCTGTCAGTCCATGACCCTAGAAGCCTCAGAGCCTTGTGAGCACTAGCAGATCATCTCTGAGAGTTCCCAGAATCAGGATGTGCTCTCAGCAGAGGAAATGAAGATGCCCTCTCCTCCAGGAAGCCTTCCCTGCTCTTACCTCGCTCACTGAAATGTGAACTTAGAAAGGGCAAGGCCCAGACCTTGGGTCTCCTGTGCGCCTGAAATATAGTACAGGGCACACAGTAGGGCTCCATATGTGTGGATTGGTGAAATGGGTGGATGGGGGATTGTCAGCTAAAAGGGCTTTGATGTCTTTGATAGTCAAGGCATCATGTACTGGAACCTCTCCTCAGGGCACTAAGTTTGGGTGTCAAGAAAAGAGCATGCAACCTGAGACAGTCCAACGTGAGTTATTTCCACGTGGCCTTGAACAGCATTTTCATCCTTCTGAGCCTCAGCCTTCCCATCTGTGATATGGGCACAATCACGCTCACCTCCCTTTGGGGACAGTTGGGAGGGTGAAGTGGTGTTGTGGATGTGGCAGCACTAGGTAGGGCCTGGCACATGGCACATGGCACACAGAAGCCTGTCTCCTCTTACACTCATTCGGTTGTGGGTCCTCCCTACCCCCACTCTGTCCAGAACAGAGCTGGGGATCTGGACCCTTTGAGCTGAGCTGGCATGGGCTGGAACCGGGTGGGTATTCCACTCCTGGGATCGCTATCCATCCTCCTATCTCCATCCAAAGTTAAAGATGCCTGGAAGGAGGCTTCCTTTCTAAGTGCCTGCCTAGAGGTACCAGGGCAGGCAGCTGGTTAGGGGAAGCTGCAGAGAAGTCCTCCTTTGGACAGGGAAGCCGCTTACGGCATCCCTGGGCAGAGGAGGGAAGGGCTGTGGGCGGTCGGCTGAGCCAGCCTTTGTGGTTGGCACCATCTAGTGGTAGGAAACCTCCCTGACTGAGGCCAGGGGAGAAGGTGCTGGACAAGAGCTGTGCAGGGGGAAAACCTCTGGACCCCGGGACCTGAAGATTCCTGGGTTTGGTGTGTGAGCGTCTCTCTGAGTGCCAGCTGCCTTGCCCAGCATTGACACCTAGGGCGTGTGTCTGCAGGCCTCAAGTGAGTCCAGACTCCTGATAATTGATCAATCCTAGCCTCTCTACGTGAGTACAAGGGAAAACAGATGACTGGCCCGAGGTGGTGTCCGCCCTCACGCACGGACAGTTTAGCTGGGGATGTGCACACTGACTGAGTCATTCTAGGGACAGATGATTATTGAATCCCTACTATGCAGCCGGCTTCGTGCCAGACTGGGAGGAGACAAAGGTGCATAAGACAGAGCCCCTGACTGGCTCTCCACCTAGTGAGGCCAACAGACACATAAACAACCATTGCAATTCAGTGCAGTCACTGCTATGACGATGGCGTCCACTCATTTATCTCCCCTTTCATTTATTTATTCAACACGTCTGCAGTCAGCTTTGATCAGGTGTTGGACATGTAGTGTGAGAACCAAACAGACCTGCCTATGGGATGACGGCGCGGCTGGGCTGTGTGTGTGCTGCGGCTGAAGAGGACTTCCTAAGACACGAGGCGTGGGGAGTGGGCTTTGAAGAGGGGGTGGGGATGGAGCAGTGAGGAAGGAGGAGTGGGAACCCAATGTGCAAGGACCCAGGTGCACAGGCACCGAGCTGGCAACGCGTGCAAGAGCCCGGGGCCTGGAGAGCCTGGCGCAGGGGGCAGGGTGGAGCCAGAAGGAGGTGGAGGCCAGGACGGATGAGGATGGGCTCAAAGCAGTTGAATCGAGGAAGACCTCGAATGCCTTGCTTTGGGCTGAGGTCTGCAAGAATGATGTGTTGACAGATTTTAGCAGGAGGATGGCAGGGTTAGATTTGTGTTTTAGAAACACCCCACTGTATCCAGTCCAGCCTTTGTCCCTGTTCATGTCACTCTGGGAGTTAACCTTCTGAAGCCCAGGCTTCTCCTCTGTAAAATAACATTGCTACCATTGCTTGCCTCCCAAGTGACTGGCCGTGAGCATCAAATGAGGTCACAGCTGGAACTCTGCCTGTAGCCCATCCATTGCAAACCGTCACTCTGATGACCACGTGGGGCCAGAGTTGCCCTAGCCCCCAGTAATCTCATGCGTCTTCTGCACAGTGACTGGTATTGTTATTCCCATTAAACAGATCAGTAAAGTGGCTTGCCCGTGCCTGACATCTAGTAAGTGACAGATCTTGGATTTGAATCTAGAGCTGTTTCATTCCATGTTTTTCCCACTACTGTATATGAGGGAGAATTTTGTGATGAAAAAAATAAACAGTGGAAAGGTAGTGAGTGCACCATCAGTGGAGGTAATCAAGAAGCAACTAGACAATTATTTGGGCTGGTGGTTGGAGAGGGACATCGAGCCTCACAAAGCCCGACACATAGTAGGTATCAATAAGCATCTATTGATAGGATGAATAAACGAGTGAATGTTCATTTCCCCAACTACTCTGTCATCCCTTGAAGGTAGAAGCCACATGCCACCCATCTGTTCCCCCACACGCACAAACTCACAGGCACTCACAAGCAACATACGTAAGATTTACTGAGTGCGTGCTCATGCTATGTGAAGAATTTTGTATGAAGTCTCTCATGTAATCCCCAACAGATCACAGGACAGGCCTGCTAGCGCTCCCCAGAGCGGTGAGGACACAGAGGCGCGGAGAGGTTAAATGACTTCAGCAAGACCGCACGCGTGGCCAGGGGTGGAACCAAGGTCTGCCTCGTCCAGAGCTTTTGAGCCACTAATTCTTCTGCCTCCCGTGATCGCTGCACAGGGAAGACCGTGCACATATGAACTTTGGGGACGTGCTTCCGACAGACCTTGATCAAAACAAATATTTCATGGGGGCTGGGAGCTCAAGGAGAGACTTCGGATCCTGGGGCACAGCCGGGTCCCTGTGGGGGTGCCTGTCCCCTCAGGGCTCTTGTTTCCACCAAAGCTGAGCGGATAACAGCCCACGGTCCTGCTTCAAAATCCCGCTTCTCCTTAAAGCCCAGCCTAAGCTGCCCTTCGAGTGGTCTAGTGGGTGAGCACTCAGCTTCCAGAGACAACAAACGCTGCTCGTTGCTGAAGAGTGAGGGCTGGGAGGGGCCCCATGGCCAGAGCTTCTTCTGGAGGGCCGGTGAGTCGTCACACTGAGAGGCATCCAAGAACTCCTTTGCCCAGTCTGTCCCTGTACAAGCAGTGAATGGCAGAAGGGCCCCAGTCTGAAGTGCTTGGCTCTAAGCCTGTGCTTACAGCCTCCAAGTCTCCCTGAGAAATCATCATGAAAGCCATGGTTTCACTCCCGCCTTCCTGCTGCACCCCAAAGCTGCTCTGGGGCCCCGACCAACTGCAGGTGCATGGTGCCATGGTGGCTTTCACTGCGACTCCTCCTGGGCAGGTGGCATTTACAGTGAGTGACATCAACTTCTAATGAAAAAGCCTGTTCAAGAACCCCCTGGCAGTGGCTTGGGGTGTAGGGGTGGTGAGGTGGCATTGTAGACCCCCCCTTAGTTTTGGGGGCCTCGATTCTTGTATGATCCCTGGCACCTTGTGCCCATCCCATGGTGGGGCCTCCCTCGACCCCAGGCAGGCTGAGGCAGCTCATCCTGTGAGCATCTCTCTAAGGCTTCTCACTGGGGGTTCAGCTACCTGGAAAGCCAGTGTAGGCTCTCTCTCTCACTCTCTCTCTCTCTCTCTCTCTCTCTCTCTCACACACACACACACACACACACACACATCATCAGTCACCTTCAACATCCAGGATGGCATGACATGTCTACCTGTCCTTTGCTTTGGCTCACAGCTCTTTTCATCAAGTACCCGACTCTCTTTATCTACCCAAGAAAAGGAGTGGGGAGGCATCTCAGCCAGAGAAGGGAGATGAGCGTTTCCCACCCACCTTCTGCTCGTGCATCCTGTGTGGGCTCTGAACTCCCCGTCCCTTGCACTTCTGCTTGTGAAGTCATCCAGGGGCCCAACTGCCACCAGCCACACCCTCTGCTGCTGCCTGGGGACCTCCTCAGTGCACCCAGGCCTGTCATGATGGGGAGTCACTGGGGGAACATCTGGGGCACGTCTGTGTGCTGACCTTGAATGGTTGGTCTGGGGCCTTTCTGGGAGTGTCTCTGTTGGTTCAGAACACCAACACACCCTGAAGGAAACGTGTAGTGCCTCTGGGTCAGAGCTGTGGCTCCACATGTAGCCCAGCTGTGTCGTCCCAGCGTACCCTGCTGTGGCTGCTGGTGGGGCTCCCACGCGCACCAGTGCTGCTGTGCAGTGACAGAAGCCCTGGAGCCCTGGCCCCTGAGCCGCGCCTGACCCTCATCTTTAGTGGACAATGAGAGTATGGCCTTTTTCAAAATAAAAATGATAAACCCATTTCTGTGTAAGCAATAGATATTCGTGCAAAACAAGTACCTATTTGCTTGGCTTGCCCGGGTTTGGGAGAGAGAGGTCATTAGTAGAATAGGAATGTTTAGAGGACTCTCTTCACAGCTGAACAATGGAAAAGGAGGCTGGGCATTTGCAGAGGCTTCTCCCAAACGGCACTTTCCTTCCGGGGGCTGGGGCTCCTCCTCGAACCCCAGGATGCTTGCCTGGGCCCCTGGGGCCCTCTGAGGTCTTCACAGGCTTTCACATTCCTTGGGGATTGGAACCTAGTTCTGTTTTCCCCAGCCACAGGCAGGAGCCTCCTCCATGGCCCACCCCCTAGAGCCCCCAGAGAGCCTTGACTGCTATCTTCTTATCCACCATGAGCTACCTGAGCTGGGGTGACTGGGCGCATTCTGCAGATGGAAACATTGATCTTTGCAAACACGCCGTCATAAGGAGCTTGCATCATTCTGTCCAACAACATAAGCCAAGAAGCAAAAGGAGAAAAGATCATAAATCAAGGAGAATGTTGTCTAGGGAAGGACAGAGGAGAGGAAGGAAAAAGAAAGAAAACAGCTTTGGTATTTACATATTGCAGATGTTTGAATGAAAGTCTCTTTTATGATGTACTTGTGGAAATCGACTCTGCAGATACAGAGTTTATGGGGAAGACAGAGGTGGTGGCCATTCCGCAATGCTTCTGCAGACAAGACGCCCAGGGCTCACCCCGGCACAGCCTGGTCCTGCTTGGTTCTGCCTGCTGCAGCCTCTGAGCCTACCCGGCCCCACTCCCCGACTCAGACTCCTCCTGTCATGCCCCTCCCTCCTCCCCAACCCCTCCTGCCTACCCAAGGATTATGATGGTGATTCCCAAGCTTTACTGCAAAGCACAACCACCCTGGGGCTTTAATGGACACTCTACCCAGAGATTCCAACCTAAGGGGCCTGAGGAGGAGCCTGGGCTTGGGAATTTTTCCAAGTGGTTCTGAATGTCTCAAAGTTTCAGAATCACTGGCCTGTGAAACTTGTTAAAATACAGATTCCTAGGCCAGGCATGGTGGTTCACATCTGTAATCCCAGCACTTTGGGAGGCTGAGGTGGGTGAATCACTTGACATCAGGGAATTTGAGACCAGCCTGGCCAACATGGCGAAACCCCATCTCTACTAAAAATACAAAAATTAGCCAGGTGTAGCGGCATGTGCCTGTAGTTCCGGCTGCTAGGTAGGCTGAGGCAGGAGAATTGCTTGAACCCAGGAGGCGGAGGCTGTAGTGAGCAGAGATGGCACCACTGCACTCCAGCCTGGGCAACAGAGGGAGACAGAAAAAAAAAAAAAAAAAAAAAAAGGTATTGAAGGGTTTTAAGTAGGGAAGTGACATGAAGTCAAACCAAAGGAAGACAGAAAAAAAAAAAAAACAAACAAACAAAAACAAAACCAGATTCCTGGATCCTTCTCTGAATATCCACCTTAAGTTGCTCTAGGCTGAAGGCCGGAATCCGTAGTCTGACCAACAACCCTTGGGGATTCTTACAGAAATAGGAACCACTGCCTTACAACATTGGGCAGGGGTAAAAGAAGTGTGGGGATTTTAGACCATCTTCCTTTGTTAACTTCTGACTTTTGCAGAGCCCGCACCGGTGTGCACTACCCACCGACACCGCTAAGCTGCTTTCACGCTGCAGTTCACGGAGACCTGCCGAACACACAGCATCGTGTGAATCACCAGGGCAATGCAGCTGCTCCATAAGCAGGTCTTGTGCAGATAAATTAAAATGATGTATTTTATTCTTGATATTTTTGTTGAAATGACTGAAAAATGTGAGAAAGCCAAAAGGAGTAGCTCCTGATGTTGAGACCCCCTAAGTCCTTAACCCCGCTGAACAGGCATGGTTATCAGTAGGCAGGTGAGCAGTGATGAAATGACCCCTCGATCATACTTATTGGACAAACTTAAGCTGATTAAAATGGGAAGGAAAAAAAAAATAAAGCTCCTGTAGGAAATGCGTATGTATTTTTGAGATAAGATTGAAAGGTCAGTGGTAACTGATTATTATGGTGTATTTCAGCTCTCTGAAAGTGGACGTGGGAAAAGGTAAGTCTATAATTTGACCTTTGCATATTTTAATAAAAATTCTTAGCAATAGACATAGGAGCAGAAAGTGGGAGGAGAGCAGCGGTAGGAGGGACAGCCCAGGAGGCCTGAAACGTTCCGTTTGATGAAGGAGATAGACCCCACTTTCTTCTAAGAGTGTGTGCAGTTTACTGGTGAACAGCTCATGGGATTTGCAGAAAGGGCATGGCGTCTGAAATGAGGGGGCCCCATTTAAAGCCCCCAGTCTCCTGACACTCCCAGCTCTGGGATCTGGAACTGTGCTCACCTGCTCTGAGCTTGTTTCATCATTTGTAAAATGACGGTGCTGTCAACATCCTCCAGCAGCCCTGATGAGCAGTTACCAGTGTCATCCCTAGTTCCCAGATGAGGAAAAGTGAGGCTGCAAGAGCCTAAGAATCTTGCTCAAGATCTCACAGCTGGAAAGTGGTCTATTGCCCCAGAGTGTCCCTCCAGAACCCTTACTGCATGACTCCCTCACTCATCCATATCCATTCATTCTTCTACCCGCCCGTCACACACATGCACCCAGCATCTACGATGTGCCTGCTGTTCCTCACCACCAGGAGGATGGCAGTGGACTTGAGCCCAGGTTGCCAAGCGCCCTCAGAAGAGGAGTGAGGAGCCCGTGTGGGGATGCTCAGGGAGAGGTTGCCCCTTCCTGCCTCCTGGGTGCTCGGCACTGCACATGGTACAGTCTGGTATACCACCCTGGGCAAGTGCTCCACCAGCAGCGTGGACTGTCGGAGGCCTTGGCTTGCCTGGGTTTGGGAGGCCACACCTAGATGCTCCACCAGGGGGCAGGGTTGAGGCAGGAATGGACAGAGCTGGCCCCAGCTGGGCCCGGCGACTTTCAGGACAAGGTTGTCCTGCTGGAAGCAGTTTCTGTTCACTGCTTTGCTGAAAAGAGATGCCCTGGGGGCCGTGAGAGAATGCAGGCCTGGCTGGTGCCCATCTGTCTTCCCCATGCTTGTTGCAAAGTGCATCGAGTGGCTCTGAGTCAGCCACAGGAAACAAACACCTGTTTTCCCTACACTTCCGGTAGGTGCACCCCCAAGGCACCTGTACCCCAGGCCTTGGTGGGTCTGCCCTTCAGGTGGGGTCTGGGACAGTGGTCCTGGGTGGAGCACCTTCTCTGAAAGCTCTTAGCTCCAAACCCGTGAAAGGTGCCTGAGCCAGGCACACCCCCCTCTCTCCCCCACCACCCTGCCCAGAGCCTTCCAAGGATGGTTTCCGGAAAGTTGTTGGCCAGGCTGCGTGTCATGGGATGTAGAAGGTTTTTGAGCTTTTCCACTAATTGGTTTTATAAACATGCAGGTGGGGGAAGTCAACTTTACATGGGGAGGGTACAAGGGGCAAGAAGCCAGGTTTCTTTCCAAACAACCAGCCCTGGTCCATGTGTTCACTCATGCATTCATTCATTTGTCAATCTGTATATAAAGCATCTGCTAAGTCCCACGTGCAGTGCCCAGAGTCAGAGACAAAGCCTCAGAGAACGCCCAGCCTCCAAGCAGACAGGAACGGAAAAAAGGCAACGGTATCATAAAGGTTAGAAACTACAGCCCGTGAGCCATGTGTGGTTCATGACATTTTAATAAGGACGTGGCCCACTGTATGATAACGCTGTTAGTCCCGGGAGGGTAGGAACTTAAGAGTCTTTTCATCGGGAGCTACTCCTTTTGATTTTCTCCCATTTTCAGTCATTTGAACAAAACATCAAGGGTCAAATACATCATTTTCATTTAACTGCACAAGACCTGCTTACTGAGCAGTGGTGTCGCCCTGATGAATTGCAGAATGCTGTCTGCTCTTACATTTTAGAGAGTACTGAGAAAACCGCAACAAAAAACACGGAACGCTGCACGCAAACTTCAACTGTGCTCTTTGCTAGAGATTTTGTGAACATTTAAATATACTTAAATGTTCACAGAAGTTCAGAGAATAATATAATGAACCCTGCATGTGCATCTCCAGCTTTGATAATTATCAACACTTAGTTGGTCTCGTTTCTTCCATTGTCTTCACACATGTATGCCTGCTTGCTTGCTTGCTTGCTTGCTTTCTTTCTTTCTTTCTTTCTTTCTTTCTCTCTCTTTTTTTTTTTTTTTTTTTGAGACTGCAGTCTCGCCGTATGGTCTAGGCTGGAGTGCAGTGGCGCGATCTTGGCTCACTGCAACCTCCGCCTCCCAGGTTCAAGTGATTCTCCTGCCTCAGCCTCCCAAGTAGCTGAAATTACAGGCACCCACCACCACACCCAGCTAAATTTTATATTTTTTAGTAGAGACAGGGTTTCACCATATTGGCCAGGCTGGTCTTAAACTCCTGACCTCAAGTGATCCACCTGCCTCAGCCTCCCAAAGTGCTGGGATTATAGGTGTGAGCCACTGTGCCCAGCTCTATGCATTTTTATTCTTGAAAATCTAGCAAATCCAAGACATCCTGAGATTTTACCTGAAATTCTCCAGTGTGTCTTTAAATTGTGAGGAATTTTTAGAAAAAACATAACCCCCAGGTAATTATCACACCAATAAATTAGTTACAATTTTGTAACTTTCTGTAGTTAGTACCCAGTCCACATTCAAATTTCACTGTCCCCCAAAATTTTTTTTCACAGATGGTTTCTTTGAATCAATATCATCTATATTTTAAGTAGTAATTTAATCCTTGTGATTATTCTAAGAGTCAGCCTGCTTTTACTATTAGCTTCCTCATATTATAGATGAGTAAAATGAGTTACAAAAAGGTAAAGGTCAGATAATTTTTCCAAAGCCACTAGCAAATGGCAACGTTGAGATTTGAACCTCAGCCCTGGGATTCAAAGCATCCATTTCTTATGGCTTCACACCTAACAGCCACACTAAATGTAACTCAGGATAGTCTAGGTAACGGCTACTAGGGTGAGAGGAAGGGGGAAGAGGGCATGGGGGTGGGAGTAGGAGCAGAGTCCTTCCTAGAGGAGCAGGCATTTGCACTGAACCCTAAAGGATGAGTGAAATTGACAAGAGGGAGGGCAGAGAGGGCGTCGAAGCCGGGGACATGCATACTCAGGGGTGGCAGGTAGAAGCAATGTGGCACGACACGGGATGACCAGTGGGCCCTGTTGCTAGGGCTTAGTGTTCAAGGACACGGAGATGGCAGTCAGGGGCCCTGGGGAAGACAGTGGTCTTTCCTGAAGTCAGTCTCCTGATCATCAAAACAACCCCATGAGGCCTGCACTGATGGCCCCAATTTGACAGACTAGGAAACTGAGACCCAGAAATGTTGAGGTGCAGCAAGAAAATGACACAGTCAGCTGTTTTGACTCCAGGTCCCATCCTCCTCCAGCGACCTCTAACCACGCTGTTCTTGGCCACTGTCCATTTCATTCAAATAACCAAATGTAGCTGAGGGCCTTTCATGCTGAGGCCCTGGGCTTGGTGGTGGCTATGGGGTAACCACAGAGGGGGCCAGCCCTGGGGCCACAGTCAACACAGACATGGGTGGAAGAATGAAGCTCTTCGCGATCACTGAGTTCAGGCTTGTTCCACCTACAAGGGGGCAGTGGGCATCTGCCCGTTGGGTAGTGAGGACTGTCTTCCAGGCTCCTGAGCCCCTTCCCTGGAGGGGAGAGGTCCTGGGTTCCAGTTCTCCATGCCGAAGCTGGTGGCCTTGGACAAGTCACTTTCTCTGTAACAGGAGCAGGCTGGGATGAGGGGATTGCTGTGGGCCTTCCACATCTGACAATGGTTCATGGAGCAGGGAAATCAAGCAGGGAATAAAGTCTATCTGTCCTCCCTCCACTGCCCAGAGCACGACTCCATTTCCCTTCCCTCATCCTGCACTGGATCTCTGGCTCAGATGGGGACAAACAGAACAGGCTTAAGGGGCTGACACACAAGGACACCCCTGGGAGCTGGTCTGGCCAGCCTGCTAGGGGCACATGGTGGTGTTCTGGAAGTGATTAAAACTCTCTGTGCCTCAGTTTCCTCCTCTTTAAAATGAGGCTGATAGGAGCTCCTGCCCCACAGGGCTCTCATGGGCCTCAGATGAGACACGTGGGAAGGGTCTTGCCATGGGTCTTGTCCTTGGCTCATACTAAGGACCCAACAAGAGTTGGCTCTTTGATCATTTAAGAGCCTAAGTTTGTATGCATCAGGACTTGGCCTCTGGAGCACAGGGCCAGAAATAGCTGTCAAGGAAGTCAACTGGCATGTGTGCCTGTGTGTGTGTGCATGCCTGTGTGTGCGTGTGCCTGCCTGTGTGTTTGCGTGTGTGCCTGTGTGTGCACGTGTGGGGGACAGATTTAAATACAAATAGCACGGCTGGGAAGGCAGGTGGCTGCAGTCCTGCTGTATGCAGCGCCTGCCCGTTCTGTTGTCCATGAGCTCCCAAAAGGACCGAGAGACCACAGCGTCTAACCTCACAGCACCTTGACTTTCCCTGTCTAACTGTGGCCGCGCCAAGCCCCTTCTTGACACGTGCTCAACACCCAACCTCTTTCTTAGTCCTAAGGTCTCTGTGACATGGTAGTTTATGTCCCTTTTACAGATGAGAAACTGAGGCAAAGGAAACTTACGGGCTTGGGGCTGGGACGTGGTGGAGCTGGTTCTTAATCCAGGATATGTGCTGCATGAGCAGAGGGGCGTTCTTCTTGTTCCTCTTTTCAGATAAAGACATTAAGGATCAGAGATGCAGGCAGCGGCTGCGGAGACCCCGGTCTCCTGACTCCTCGTTCTGCACTCCAGAGCCAAGCCCGTAAGCTGCTGCTGGCCGTTTGGTCCTCTTAGCAGTTGGGTCCAGGGCCCCTTGCCAGATTTCCTCCCTTTCCTCCCCAGCATGAAGCTTCCACTTCAAAAAAATCAGTGGTGTTCCCTTCCTGCCGCCCCCATCTCCTATACACATATTGTCCCCAGCCCACACCAGCTCTGGTTCTCACTTTAATTCATTCAGCACACTGTGAGTACCTGCAATGTGCAGGCATAGACAGTGACAGAGAAACAGAGCAGGGAAGGTGTGTGAGCAAGCCTGGTAGAGGGCACGGCACGTGCAAAGGCCCAGGGCCCTGAGAGTACAGGTGGTCAGGGAGTGGCAAAGGGCTTGGCTTTGCAGGAAGAAGGGGTGGGAGGAAGGGTGGCTCAAATACAGGGCAAGGCCAGCAGAGAGTCCCAGCTGGGTGACATGTTTCCTTCCACGTGGGCAAGAACAAGAACCCATGAGTACCCACAGGACGACATCTGCAGCTTCATTTGGGGAAGGCCACCAGTTCAGATGGCTTCAATTTCATAAATCAGGTAAGGATGGGAAAGGCATTTCAGAGGGAAGGAACAGCTTGGGCATGTGCACATAGGTAGAATCCAGGAGTATTTGACAGTGAGGCTCATGAAGTGGAAAAGAAGGCAAATGGGAGAAGAATCAAAAGATGAGGCAGGGAAAACAGGCTTGGGCAGGAAGAGCAGGGGGAGCACCTCACTGGGAAGCCACTGAGATGGTGGGACCCCTTGGTCATCAAGGTGCCGTCGTGATTTTCAGTTTTATGAGGATGCTGTGGGCCAGAAACCCAGCTACACTTTGAGGGTTGACAGAAGAGATGTAGTCTGAAAGGAGAATATTTTTGGACACTTTAAGAGGTACAAAGCACATCTAAAAGGACACCTCGAGAAAGGGACACACATTTTGGGTGCTGACAAACCCCTTCTAGAGAAGCAGTAGCATGAGTTCCCCTGCTGTCTGTTAAGTGATGGATCTGCCCGATGAATGAATGAGTGGACTCTCGGAATGCATGGCGGCTCCAGCTGGAAGCCAGCTCGAGGATCAAATCCAGTCTCCTCACTTTCAAGATGAGAAAATGAGCACAGAGAAGGCAAGTGGCTTGCCTAAAGCCACAGAGCAGGAGCTATTTCCCCCGGTCTTCTAGCTATCTAGGCAAGGAGTCCACTGTTCCGCTCCGAGGGAAGAGGTATGAGTGCCTGCTCTCTCAGGATCTTCTGCTACTCTTAGCTATCCCCCTCCATCCCCTCCCAGCCATGGGAAGGCTCATAGTACACATGCCTTTCTCTACTCCCAGACTCAAAGCAGGATTCCTAGAGGTGCAGGGTGGACCCCTCCCTTCCTTTCCTTTGAGCCTGGGCTTTGCTTTCTCTCATCCCACACCCCACCCCTAATCAAGACTTAGCAGATCCACACTCAAAGCCCCAAGCCTGAACTTGCCTCCACATTGGAGAATGTGGGGTGGGCAGGCTCAGATCTTATCACTTCTCCTGGAATGCCCATAATTCACATTTGAGAGGCAGTCTCTTCTCCCTTGACTCTGTCTCTCTTCCTTCTTTCACAGATAGGAAGAGGAGGAGGGGAGCTGGTGGGTTAATGGAATGTCAGAGCTCGGGAAGAGACTAGAGGCTATCTCAGTCACTGGTGTTTGAAATCAAGTGTACGTGAGAAGCATCAGGGTGCTGGTTAATGTGCAGATGTGTGAGGGTGAAGTCTTTCTAGAAATTCGGGTTCAGGTTTCCAGAATGTATGTTTTTCACCATCTCCCAAGTTCTCTGAGCTTCCCCCTCTGAGTCCTAAGCTTACGCCTCTCTGCTAATATAAATGTCTGTCTCCACACTGGAACCATCCTCTGGTTTAAACACAGAGAGAGACCACTCACCATCACACCTCTAGAAACTAGAAGTGGCTGGGTATATAGTTGGGACTGTTTGGGTCCACAGAAAAAGTAAAAAGACGGGCTCTGAAACCCACAGTTGGCATTGAGGGACATGTTATCCTGACTCAGGTTAGTAAGAGACACGTCGCACCTACGTCTCACCATCATCATCATCATCATCAACATTATCATCGTATGTTTCTCCTACACAATAACCCAGAAGCGTTTATTGATCCTCTGACTGTGCAAGGTAAGCTGGCCAGGTTGTGGAATCTGTGGGATATTTAGAACACATGCCCAGCACAGAGCCAGGACACCCCCACATCAGCCTGCCCCTCCTCGCAGTCACCTGGTGCTGAGCCTGAGGTCTTTATAAGCCCCTGCTCATCGGATTGGGCCTTGCCTGCAGCTGGTGCATCCACTCAAGTTGGAATCCCCCCGCCCTGCTATTGGAACAATGGAATGCTTGCCCTGGGTGTTCTGGGGCCTTGCACACTTTGTTTCATTCCCCATTCAACACCCCTGAGAAGCCAACAGTACTAATATTAATACATTCCTTTACACAGAAATGATCCTGACTCAGAAAAGCTGGGCTACTTGCCTAAGGGTGCACAGCTCATAAGTGGAGATGCTGGGATTAGAACCCTCAGCATTTCTCCCTCCCCATCTGTTCTCGTGGCCCTGGGCACACTTATGTCTTTCTAGGCCAACACTGTCTAACAAACTACAATGAGCGCCATCGATGAAATTTTACATTTTCTAGTAGTTGTATTGAAAAATAATAAGAAACAGATGAAATTGAGTTGAATAATATATTTTGTTTAACCCAGTATATTCAAAATATTATCATTTCAAGATGGAGTTAATATAAAAATTATTAATGGGAATATTGCCCTCTTGTATTCATACTATGTCTCTGAAATCAATGGTGTATCTCACACCTCTGGAACATCTCAGCTGGGACCAGCAGCATTTCAAGCGCTGAGTGGCCTCCTGCCACACATGGCTACCGATTGGCCCGTGCTGGTCTAGACTACAGCCACACCCCTGCCTCACGGGTGTGTGCAAGGGCACTGTGCCCAGAGTAGCATGGGCACATGCTCAGTGTGAACCCTTGCCATCATCCACATCACAGGGACACAGGGCCCACCACAGTGTCCTTGAATGAGGGTACAGCTGTGCTGAAGCCTTGCTTTGAAACCTCCACAGTGACCCTGCCTGGCTTGTTTTGCTTCCTGGCTGGGGCTGGCACCCTTCTCAGCCCTTCCAGACACCCACCTGGACCACACCTGCTTTGTCATCCTTGCTCCTGTAGCAGAGCCCACCTCCCTTGGAGTTTGCCTCCTTGCTGCCCAGAGGATGGCTGAGGTTCCTGGGAAGATCCCTGGGTTGCTCTTTATACAAAGCCAAGGGCAGCCCCTGGCATGTGGGTTCTTTACTGATACAGGGCAAGAGCCTTTTCTAAAACCCAGGGGTGGATGGGTGGGCTTGCTGTGAAACCCAGAGTGCTGCCCAGCCCACAAGGTAGTATTTTGTCTCCCAAGCAGCTGGGTGGGTGGAGATCTGTTCCCATGCTCACTCCTTCTCCAAATGCCTTGCCAAGGGGGAAATGCCTTTCAGTGCCATGCTTGTGCCAGCATCCAAGACAAGCTGTGGGCACGAGGGACCCTGAGCTGGCAGCAGGGAGTTCAGGGAGCCCAAAGAGGTTCTGGGTGGGGAGTTGGGGGGTGTGGGGCCTGGATGGAGTTTGAAATCCTCCCTCAGATTCCAACTCTAAACAGGAGATGTGAAAAGACATATTGTTCACGTACTCTGTTTTCTAAAGGGGATATTTTGTGATATACCTTGACCCACATTATTCTGCAGTTGCTTCTGGAAGCAGAGAATGAGTTTGTGTCTCACATCCAAACGTTCACACACACACACACACACAGAGACACACCACACACACACACACACACACACCACACACACACCACACACCACACACAAAAACACACCACACACACAAACACACCACAAACACACCACACACACATCACACACACACAAACACCACACATATACCTACTGACCACATACACACCACACACACACCCACACACCACACACACACCACACACCACACAAACACACTGCACATAAATACACCACACACTCACACATAGCACACACACCACACAAACCACACATACACCATACACACATCACACACTCACACATAGCACACACGCCATACAAACCACACACACACCATTCACACGAGACACACCACACACATACACACCACACATCCCCTCCACAGACACTCCACACACTTACCCCCTACACACACCACAACCCCCACACACACCACAACCCCCACACACACACCATACACACATATACCATACACACCACACTCACACCACACAAACCACACACACACCACACACATACACACCACACATCCCCCCACAGATATCCCACACACATACCCCACACACCACACACACACACCCCCAACACACACACACACCCCCCACACACAGTGCATCTGTGCTCACCCCACACACATTGATACGGGAGGAAAGATGTGAGCTTCACCTATAGACCTACACATAGACCACCACAGACCTAGTGCTTGCCTGGGAATTCATCACACAGCATTCGCTTGCTGAATTACATGCTTCTAACAGGCTTTCCTCAGTCACATTTTCACGTTCAGCAGGGAGCCGTGTGGCATGAGACTGTTAGTCCCGATTAGCAAATGAGGAAAGGGAGGTCGGAGGTGGCAGCAGGACTTACTGAGGCTGACATGGCCAGGGGCAGAGCCTGATTCCCGCCACCCTGGCTGACGTTGCCCCTGTCATTTGTCCCACTAGCTAGTAAGCTCTGTCGAGTCAGGACTACATGCTCCTGATTTCTGCACAAGTACTTGGACCAGGGAGGCAGGAAGCTACATTGTCAAGAGCTGGACCAAGGTTCAAATGTCAGCTCCCCTGATTACTAGCTGTGTGACTTTTGACAAATTACTTAACCTCTCTGAGTCTCAGTTTTCGCATCTATAAAGGAGGATAATTGCACTTGCTTCATAGTATTGCTATGGGAATTGTAGAATGTGTCTAATAAATGTTGTTGGGTGAACTGAGGTAGGCTTATGCATTGGCTGGTTCAGGACTTGGTCATGATGTTAAATGGAGTCCCTTTCTCTTAGCACATGGTGGACGTGCTCCACAAATGCAGAAGAAAAGAATAAAGAGATGAAAATGTAAGTCATATCTGCAATACACCTTCAGCACAGAATAGATTCCCAAATGCGCTGGGCTGTTGCTGAGAGCACCCTGGTGCTTCCTCCTCGGGTGATCGCCTCCTGGGCTGGCATCTTCCTCCTTGCACCTCAGAACCTTTACAGAACGTTTGCATATCTCCGAAAAGCCCCCCCAGTAACTCTACTTCCTCAAAGTTTTCTTAGCAATTCTCACATACATTTTCTTCTATATAAACATTTATAACCTTTTTTTCCATTAAGATCTCACTGGGCCCCTGGCTGCACATATTAATTGGGGAGGATGGCCACGGATGGAATTTGGCTAGGAAGCAAGGCTGGTTTCCGAGTGGAGCCCAGCTCCTTACTATCAGCCTCCTGGCCACACAGTGGGCGGGGCTTCAGGATGCCCTGAGAACTCAAGTGCCATGCATTCCTTTGTCCCAGAAGCATGAAACAAGCATGGGGTGGGTGGTCTGGGTTCCCCAGGCAGGGGCTGCCTAGCATAGAGGTGCCTGTGCTGGTCCCGGGGCCTGCCCTCCATCCTGCTGCCTGTGTCCCTCCGAACGCTCTGCTCTTTGCTGGTCTCCTCTGGCAGAGTCCTCAGTCTGCCCTTCGCTCCTCAGCGCCGGCTGTTCTGGAAGCTGCCTGGCGCTCCGGCACACTTGGACTCATGCTTAAACCGCTAGTCTCCTCTGCCCACGCAGACTGGGCTTCTCTCAAACTCTCACCTTTTCTCCATCCACTCCCTGCCCTCCCAGACATGGCAACCTGCAAAGCTGTACCCAGATAAAGGCACACCCATACCCAGAGCCTGAAATAAAGGCCCACTTAGCTCCTTCTGGGCAATCCTTTAGAAAACGCTCAGCTTCCCCTAAGTAGGGATGGTTAGAATTTGGCATCAGAAGATCTAAGTTTGGGCCCTGGCCGCTTGTTAATGAGGAGACCCTCGGCAAGTCCTTCACTTGCTCTCAGTTCCCATTTCTTTCATTTGCGAAACGGAGCTAATAACTTTTTGGTAAGGTGGTTTTGAACCAATGACAGGTAGGCACCCTGCCAGGCATGAGGATTTAGCCATGGATGAGACAGACTCACTCCCTGCCGTCCTCAGGCACACTGAGGCGTTGGAGGTGTCCCCATTCCCCAGCTCTCCGTCTGCTGTCGGCTCTCAGCCTCAGTGCTGGTTGAATCAGACCCAGGGTCTTTGAGTCCACAGGTAGGAGGCTTAATGCCAACTCTCAGTTTCCTCATCTGTGAAGGGGGTTTCTTCATCCCCAAGGACGCCGTCAGTATCAACTGGTGATAAACACCCTCTGTCTCTAGGCTGTTCTGCCTGCAGCAGGCCCTCACCTGGACTCTGGACTCTGGGGCCCAGAAGCTGCCAGGTGCCCACCTCCTGCCCTCACTGCGCTGCCTGCCCCTGCCTTTCCCTCACCTTGCCTGGCCCCAGCAGGCTGGCTCTATGTGGCCACGTGTGTGACTCCCCTGACTTTTTGGAGGTGCAGAACTTTGTCCCTTCCACTTGGTATACCCTGGGATGCAGCTGAAAGAGAGAGAAACCCTGGGGTGCCCACATCACCCCCACCCCGGAACAGCAGGCTTCACAGTCAGGACCCAAGCATGCACACCCTACAAACTGCAGAGGCCTATGCAGACCCAAGGGGGCCACAGCTGGGGTTAGCCGTCACCCTGAACACTGTTTGCTGGATGAGGAGCTTTTGTTGAAAGCTGATATTTCTCTTTCCAACTTTTTGTGGCCTTTTCCATCTCCCATCCTCGTAGTATCTCCAATGCTTAGAGTCTTGGAGTTTCCAAACTCAGAGACTCTGGATGTCTCCCCACAACTTCCTTGCTTTACACTGCTCCGGGAGGGTGAGTGACCCACCCAAGGCCACACAGCCAGTCCAGGCAAAGATGGGTCTGGAACCCGGGCCGCTGACTCCCAGTTCTGCTGAGGTGCCGTTCTTGCTGTGCTGTGTGAGGTCGGAAGAGGCCAGGCTGGACCTGTGTGGTTTGTCTGCCAGCTTCAGCCAACCTGGGCAGCTGACTCCTCACCCTGGGCCCTGCCTTTGCCCTGTAAGTGGCCACCTTCCTGCCCCAAACCTTCCCGGCTCTTTTCCTCCTGCCCACCAACCCCCATGCAGCAGGACCCAGTGGGGAAGGGAGCTGGGTCTCCCTCTGAGCCCCTCCAGGCAGGACTCACCGTGGCCAGGACGCTGCTGGCGGCTGCTGCTGTCACTGCTGCCAGCGTCCAGGGCAGGAACCACCTCATGCCTGGACGTCAGTGGCACAGGCATCGACCGAGCAGCAGAGGATCCGACCACCTCTCGGGGGAGCTGGACCCAGACTGGCCGGCCCATCAGGAGCACCAGATATGCCTCTTCCGCAGCCCTTGGGGGGTTTTATTAAAGCAAGTTCTGACGTCAGGGTGAAGGACAAACCCTGCATTTTCCTCTGAAAAAACTTTTCCTGCCTCTCTCTCTCTCTCTCTCTTTTTTTTTTTTTCTTCCCTCTGTCCCCACCTCCAGCCTGAGCTTGGCCAGCCTCCCCAGCTCTGACAGTTCTTAAAGGGAAAGTTACAAGGCTATGATTTTACAAGGGCGTGAAATTCTCACAGCGGAACTGGGGTCACCCTGCCTAGGTCTTCCCAACAGTGGCAGGGGGAGCGTGGGCTGGGGGCAGAGATACTGTTACCTCAGGCAGGCGGGTGTGTGGGCTTTGAGAGGGCTCCCAGTGAAAATCAACTCCATGTCATTTCTCTAGGCTGCTCCTACTTCTGGTTTTTTTTCTTTCTTTCTTTCTTTCTTTCTTTCTTTCTTTCTTTCTTTCTTTCTTTCTTTCTTTCTTTCTTTCTTTCTTTCTTTCTTTTCTT
>NW_016107328.1:3310745-3435978 GCF_001604975.1 Cebus imitator
GCCAGGCCAGAGTGCAGTAGTGCGCTCTTGGCTCTCTGCGATCTCTACCTCCCACGTTCAAGCAATTCTCCTGCCTCAGCCTCCCAAGTAGCTGGGATTACAGGCATGTGCCACCACACCTGGCTAATTTTTGTATTTTTAGTAGAGGCACAGTTTTAGCATGTTGGCCAGGTTGGTCTCAAACTCTTGACCTTAGGTAATCCTCCTGCCTCGGCCTTTCAAAGTGCTGGGATTATAGCATGAGCCATCGCGCCCGGCCCTACTTCTGGTTTTCATTTGCCCTCTTGCACTCCCCTCTCCAGGCAAGTGAAGGACAGTTTTCAGTTCACCCATCTAGAAATGATAGGAATTCACTCTGAGGATATGATAGGAATGAGCTCTGAGGCTCAGGTGACAGCATCACCTTCATGACACATGAAAGCCACGCATTTGCTGTTTCCCTTCTCTGCTTATCCGTCAGAGGCTGGTTGGTGCTGGAGCTGTCCCCACGCATCTCTGGGCGCTTGTTCTCCCTGGGGGTTGGGGTTCCTCACCTGCACCCTTGCTGCTTTGCTGCCACTGAGTCCCTTCCTTGTGCAAGAAAGGAGATGAGAAGTCTCCTACAGGCTGTCCCAGTCCAGCCCTGTGCTCCCCATGAGGACCACTGCCACAGCTTCCTGATTGATACCCAGCCTCTATCTCTTTCCTATGCCAATGTAAATGAGACGGCTGCCTTCAGCCTGCCCCAGTAAAACCTTTCAGCCTTCCAAAAGGTTTGAAATAACAATTTATAACTTTCCCTAATATTTTCCAAAATATTTTGCCAGCCACCCCAAGTGAATTCCAACAAGTTTTAGAAAATATGATTGTATCGAGCAATTGAAGCAGATACCCCAAAACATGAACAAAGTGCTGACCACTCCACCCAGTGGTGAAACTTCACGTGACCCAGTGGGCCTCATGGGCACCTGCCATTCTTCAGTGTCAGTGAAACTGAAAAGAAATGGCCCAGTGACCAGGGCAGGATAGTGGATTTGGAGGCAAAATGCCTAGGGTGTCCCCAGCTCTTCTATTTACTGGGGAGCTTCGGACAACCAACAATCTCTCTATGCCTCAGTTTTGTTTAAAGAAATGATGTCAGTGTCTACCAGATAGGGTCCTCAGGAGGCCAGAAGGGAATAATTGATGTGTCCCCACCTTCTTGATTGGAGGAGCCAACATGGGCTGCAGCCTCGGCTGCTGTGATTGGGTTGTTGTGTGTCCATCCCCACAAGAGCCAGGCCAGTAGACCAGAACAATAGCTGCCGTGTTCCAGATGCCACTTACCATCCCACTAAGTCCTCATCTCGGTTCCTTCTCACAACCAATCTCCCATTAGACATTGTTATCCCCGTTCCACAGATGAGGAAACTGAGACATGGAGAGATGAATAACAGTTCTCTGCCATCTGGCCAGTACGCAGCAAAATTGTGATCTAACTCAGATCTGTGCAGCTTCATTTTTTTCCCCAAGTAGATCCAGCTTCCTCATGTGTTAAACAAATAAATGAATAAATAAGAAATGAATGAATTCGGTAGATGATGGATGGATGGGCAGATGGATGGATGGGCAGAGGGATGGATGCACTTAAGTGTGGAGAGATCATAGCACTATTTGCAATGTTCCATTTCCCAGGACTTCCCGGGGCAGTCTTGTGCAAGGATGTTCCCCTGTCCTAATCACTTCATTTAAATAGGCCCTCCAGGTTGGTATCTAGCTCAGTCACCTGCTTTCCTCCTTCATGGTTCTAGCCCTGTGTGTCACTGTTGGTTTGTTGAGTATTGATCATTTCCCTTATAGATTTTGAGGTCTACTGGTGAGACCAGGCCCACCTTTACCATCGATACTGAATCTCCAGCATCAGCACAGATCCTGGCATGCAGAGGGCATTTGAGACATATTTTTTAGTCAATGACCAAATGAACCAATGAAGAAGTAGCTGAATGAGGTGGTGAAGGGATGTATGGGTTGTAGAATGAAGGGAGGAAGGAGGGAATACTTGGAGAAGACAAATGTGTCCTCAGGTGTTCCTCAAGAGCCAAACTCTGCTCCCTCAGGGTGCCAAGAGGAACACAAAGCCCATTTCAGGTCTCCAGGAACCATTTATGGAGGGAGCATCAAGGGGTAAATGAAAGACAGAGGTGGGCATCATTCAGCTGAGCCCAGGTAGGAGTGTGTGGGTTGCAGGGCCTGAAGGTGATTATCTGCCCTTTCTCCAGGCATCAGCCCCATGGGCATCACACAGGGTGACTTATTTTCATTGTCAATGGTGATCTATTGGAATCAGTGCTGTAGAGGGTTCATGGCATGCTGCCAAGGCCACACAGGGTCCCTCTCTGAACAGAGTCTCCTCTGAACTTAATTTATCCACATACTCCCTGGATTCTAATTCCCCATGCCTCTCCTCTGCTCCCCGCTGACAACAGGATCTGCATCCTTGAACTTGGTTGATTGGTCTGCATGTGTCCTTCTAAACACACAGTGAGGCTGTTCATTCAATAATCACGTATAGAGTACATACCATATGCTAAGTACCTTTGAGGTAGGTGTTCAAAGCATGTACTCCTTATATTTGGGGAAATCAAGGCACAGAAGGCTAAAGGAACTGGCTCCAGGTCACACAACTAGCAGGCATCTGACTACAGACTTGAGCCAGAGAGTAGGCTTCTGAGTCCTGAGCCTTTGTGAGTTGTTAATATACGTAAATGGTGGTTGCAAAGCCTCCTTCCATTTTTCCTCTTTTCCACTAGGTTCTATTTTATCATATCTGTCTGGCAGCCCCTTCCCTAGTGAGTGGCTCCTGACTGCTGCCTTAGTTTCCCCAGTGTGACCTCATCCCATCCTCCATAAGGGGCTCTCAAATTCCTCCCAACTCCCACCAGCAGACCCAGCCACTGCTCCTTTCAGGCCTGTTAGGGAATTCTTCTGGGACTCAGGGCTCGTCTGTTGGTTGCCACCTTGGCTGATCTCATTCTCATGTGGCTGATGGTTCAATGCTGTCTACAGAGGCCTGGGATGAACTTCTACCTCCTGCTATTTACTGCTGTGTGCCCTGGGATAAGTCACATAATCTCTCTGGAAACAGAGAGCTTGTCTATAAAGTTTCTACTTGTCTATAGAGTGGAGATGAGAGAGGTACTGATCACTCTTAACTGCTCCTGGCACTGAGTAAGAGATTTAGAAGGATTTATTAAACAGCTTAGCACATAGTACGTGCTCAATAAAACCCCTCCTCTGGGATGCATATTCTTGTCACTTGCCCTTGCACCTTGAGGGTGGGGTCCAACCTGGGTCACTCCCATATCCCACATTTGAGACTACCATACAGTAGATGCTTCTGCTGTGTATGGCAAGGACTGGGGAGCCCATGGTGGGGACATTGTTTGGGCTCCAGCCTGCATTCAACCATAGTGGTGGGGCCTTACACTTCCTCCTCTTTGCACCTGGGGTCCCTGCATCCAGCTGTGAGCAGGGCTTCCAGGCATGTTCTGCAGCAGATCTCCCAGGGCAGCTGTAAATAAATTCCAAAGAAGGGCTAGTGGAGGGGGCTCAAGAACATAGGCCAGGCGAGAGCATTCCTCTACCAAACAGTAAGACTGCCTTGACCACAGCCAGATGTACAGAAGATTCCACAGGCTTTATCAGGACCAGGCACCCCAGAGGCCCCCACAGGGGCCATCTGCACCAGATTTACTCACAGTCTATTTGTTTGTCATTTATTTGTCCCATGAACATGGACAGAGCCCGCACTGTACAGGAGGCAAGGTGCCCATTCCCGGATGACTCAGATGCACACAACACATTTCTGCTGAATCAATTCGGCTGCTCTGGAAAGGCAGAGGAGTGTGGGAGTGGGTTCTTCTTAGACTTTCACCTCCCTGCAGTGCAGGCATGGTGGCCCAAGTGAGGCTCCGCCTCTCTTCCTGGGGCCCAGGCAAGAATGGAGGAACCATTGAAGGGGCACCCTCAACACTGGGCCTGCCTAGAGGCCAGAGGGGCCAAAGTGTATCTCTTATGCCTACCTTAAACAGCTGGGTCCACTCTGGGAGGCTGGTGGCACTAGGAAACCCCTGACTGGCTCTCCTTCTTGCCACTCAGGTCCTGAGCCACAGCTTACTTGGGGAGAAACTCACCCACAGCCCCAGCCTCGGCCACAGGTGAGGTCTCCCAAGCCTCCCCAAGAGCTTTGGCATCAGGCTGGCCTCCACTAGAAGGAAACCCTTGCCACATTACATGATAGCGGGGAGATCCTAGAAAGCCACGGTCCTCTCTGAGCCTCAGTCCTCCTCCCTGTAAAATGGAGGTAATGATAATATTGGCATCCTAGGTTGCAATGGGGACTAATTTAGTGCTTAGCTTATAACAGAAGCTGAGCATGGTTACTATTTATTTTCTTCTTTGCGTTTGTGTCACAGGGGCTCAGCCCGCGTTCCCAACCTGGGCCATCTTTATTGCAACCCCCACCTCTGAGTCGTTTCCCTGAAACATGGCTGTGAGCTGGGACATAGTTGCCTCGACTCACCTCCATCCCTGTCTTTACCAGTAAAAGCCCACAGCTCTCTATGTGCTAAGAGTAAGTATTTCTGCTGGTATCTTGAGTAAAACTAATTTGAGGTGTGTGCAGATGAGCAAAGAGATGGAAAGAATGAGACAAAGACAGAAGTGGTGCCTTGGTCTTAACTTGTTCCAGATTGGCCCTGGCAGCCTGGGACTTTCTGTGGGGGGCAACTCAGCTCACTTAAACTTCAAAACCCAATGGAAGGCTAGGCACAGTAGCTCATGCCTATAATCCCAGCATTTTGGGAGGCCGAGGCGGATGGGTCGCTTGAGGCCAAGAGTTCGAGACCAGCCTGGCCAACATGGTGAAACCCCATCTCTACTAAATATACAAAAATTAGATGGGTGTGGAGGCTGAGGCAGGAGAATTTCTTGCACCTGGGGGGCAGAGGTTGTAGTGAGCCGAAATTGCGACACTGCACTCTAGCCTGAATGACAGAGAGAGACCCTGTCTCAATAAATAAAAGCATAAACAAACAAAAAAGCCTCAATGCAATGACTTCCTAATGCATGCAAGGCACAGGGCCAGACTACAGGGCACGTAGAGATGAAAGGGCATTATTTGGCCCTGGTGGCTCATGGCAGGAGCCTCGTATTCAACGGGGAACATGTGTGACACCCAGAGACCCCTTCCCACCCCAGACCTACAGAGTCTCTGGGGGCCCTTGATTTGGAGCATCCCTGGGGTCTCAGGCCTTCAGACTAGGACGCAGATCCTCACTGCCCCATGGGCAGTCCCTGAAACAGACAGGTAGTTAGGCTTAGTCTTCTTTTAAAAACTGAATTTATTAGGTCAAGACAAAAGAATTGCTTGAGACCAGGAATTCAAGACCAGCCTGGGAAACGTGGCAAGACCACATTCTACAAAAAATTAAAAAGTTAGCCTGGCGTGGTGGTGTGCACTTGTAGCCTTAGCTATTTGGGAGGCTCAGGCAGGAGAATTGCTTGAGCCCAGGAGGTCCAGGCTGCAGTGGGCTATGATCACGCCACTGGGCTCCAGCCCGGGTGACTCCCTGTCTCTAAAAAAAGGATACTATTTATTAAAGAATAGCTTACATTAAATTGCACACATTTTAAGTGTACAACTTGATAAATTTTATACATGATTTATGAGTACCCCGTGTGCCCCACTCACCCAGTTCAAAATAGGGGGTTTCCCTCATGACTCCCTCACTGCACATTGCTCCCCATCCCCACAAATCACAACGATGACTTCTGTCACCCTAGATTCATGTTGCCTGTTCTTGAACTTCACAAACAGACGTGTACAGTCCATGCTCTGCTGCATTTAGCTTCTACGACTCGACATGGTGCCCGTGGGATTCATTGGCGCGGCTGCTCCAGCCAGGGTAGTTTGGGTTTTCAGGGCTGCAGTGGAGGAGTCCACTCCTGCTGTCCAGTTCTGGTACGCAGTGGGGCCTCACACTCTAGTCTTGGGATCTTGCCCTTTCTTCTGCTGTGGGGGACTCAGCTGGGGCCCTGTGTCCAGCTTTCACCCCTGTTGCCCCAGGACTTCAGCTCCAGCCACGTAGATTCCCAGCTGGATGTGAGGCTCCTGTGCCGGCCACTGTGGCAATATCACGCCCTTTCATCTCTGTGTGCCCTGTGGTCTGGCCCCATGACTTGCATGCGGTAGGTGCTCCATAGATGGTCAATATAAGAATAACCTGTTCCCCCTTTTTTGTAAAGGGAGGATGGTGCTGTCTACCTCACGGGGCTCTTGTGACTTTTAAATTACAGAAAGCATGCACCTCTCTGTGTCTCAGATCCCTGTGACAAGAGCACCACTGGCTGCTTCTAGAATACGTGCTGGGGCCTCCACCAAGCCCACCACGGGTTTTGATTCATTAGTGCAGACCCACAGATGAAGCAGGTGCTAACATCCTCCCCATCTTACAAAGGCATAAACAGTGTTTCTGGGTTCACCTTTGGGCTCACAGAGGTAAGTCATTGTCCAAAGTCAAGGGCCAGGCAGGGGCTGGGATTGGATCCCTGACCACGGCGGCGCCATTGCCCAGGTCTGGGCCTCTCTGAGTGAGAAGCACGCAGGGTTCCAGAGCTTTCCAAGCGTTCCGAGAAGGAGTCGAGTGTGGGCTGGAGTGTTTGGCAGGCGTGGTGGACGATCTGGGTGCACGTGGGGCTTGGAGACTGCACTGGTTTGGGTTGGCAGCAAGCAGGAAGCAGGCATTCCGGGCTGGGAAGCAGCGAGCAGCTGCCATACAGCTCTGCCACGGGAAGCAGAGTGATATTGTGCTTGTCCTGGGTGTTGAGTGTTTCCAAAGCACCTGCGGAGAAAACGGGAGAGTTTTCTCCAAAACGGTAGTTTCAAAGCCAGCCTGTGCCAGGAGCCTAGAGTGACCCCAGCCCCTGAACCATGCCCAGGGAGCCACCTGGGGGCCTGGTGGGTCCCGTGATGAGAGAATGTCTTCCTTCTTGAGCTCCTAAGGCTTAGCAGCTGGCCCACATCAAATGCAGCACATTGCTGAATAGACATTCCCAAAGCCCTGGTGCATGGAATTCACCTGGAAGCTTTTAAAACATACAGATTCCCAGGACTGTGACCCAGAGGTTCTGAGTCAGCGTGTCTGCTAAGGGTTTGCAAATTTGCTTTTAAACAAACACCTCCCAGTGAGTCAGAGGAAGAGCATCCTTGGGGCCTGCTTTGCAAAATATGGCAGAGTGGAAGAGTATGTGCTGTGGATGCAGGCGGGCTGGAATCAGACTCCACTTCCTGCCAGTGTTTCATCACAGGGGAGCTATTTATCTTCTCTGAGCCTCAGATTTCCCAACTGTAAAATGGGTTGATGACATGTTCCACTGGAGGCTGTGGGGATGAAATGAGGCAACTAGATGAGTTTCCTGGGGCTACCATAATGATTCCCATAGCCTCATGGCTTAAAACAACAGAAACTTGCTGTAATCCTGGTTACTCAGGAGGCTGAAGCAGGAGAAGCTTGAACCTGGGAGGCAGAGAAGCTTGAACAGTGAGCAGATATCCTGCCATTGCACTCCAGCCTGGGTGACAAGAGTGAGACTCCGTCTCAAAAAAAAAAAACTAAACAAAGCAAAAACAAAAAACCAACAAAAACAAAAAAAGAAACTTGCTCTGTCACAGATCTGAGGGTTGAAATCAGAAATGGGGTGTTGGCTGGGCAGCATACCCCGAGAGCGCTAGAGGAGCCCTTTCCTTGCCTCACACAGGTCCTGGCAGTTCCAGGGGTTCTTAGCTTGCGGCTGCATCACTCTAATCTCACTCGGTCCTCACATGGCCTCTTCTCTGTCTGTCCCCAATGTGTCTCTTATAAGGACAGTTGCCTTTGGACTTAGAGCCCGCCCAGATAATCCAGGATAATCTCACCTCAAGAATTTTAACTTAATCCCATCTGCAAAGACTCCTTTCCCAAATAAAGTCCCATGCGCAGGATCTGGAGGGTAAGATGTAGCCATATCTTTTTGGAGCCACCATTCATTCTATTATGTCAACATATTTGAAAACCCTGAGGACAATACTAGAAGCCTAGTAGATGCTCAGTACATATTAATCTCCTCCTTCTGTCCTTTATTTTTTGTCTGTTGTTAAATCCTGTCTTCCCCACCTTAAAATGCACAATTTGATCACTTATCACCTACCCTGCCACCATGTAGGCATTCTGACCTACACCCAGCAGGGATGGTGTCACCCCAGGAGAGTACCCACCCTGAGAAGAGCTGAGTGGCTTCTCTCATGACTGAGTAACCTGCTGAGTCTGGATGCATAGGTTCGGGGCAGTGGCCATAGTAGAACTCAGGGCCTCCCCAGATACAGGGATGGAGCCTGGCTGGCCATTGGGGAAATCAGGATTAGAAGAGTCGGCCCAGCTGCTCAATAGTTCCTGAGGGGCATTGGGCAAATCAGTGGCCCCCCTGGGCCTCAGCATCCCATCCATGTCTGAAGAAGAGGCCACCACTCTCTGTATCTTTGCAGCCACATAGCTCTGTAGTTGAATGGCTCATGCATACTGTATAGGCAGGAGTGGTTCAGAGAAAAGGGAGATTAGGGAGGGCTCCAGAAGAAATTGGGGTTTTCTAGATGTGAGAAACGAATTTCCTTAGCCTTATACCCCAGACCGTCTTTGACTACCTCCTGTCTCCTGTCGCACCACGCCCACTTTTCCCTCCTGTCAGCTCAGATAAGGCTTGGCGGATCCAGAGTTCCCATAGGAGCAGACTCTGCCTATGCACCGACTCTTCCCACAATGCCCTTCATCACTTGCTTTGTTGCAAACTCTTACACATCGTTCAAGATTCTGCTCAGAGCTTTTGTCCTCCAGGAAGCATCTGTGTCACTCAGGATTCCATGAGACAGGAAGGGTCAACGTAAAGGGATACTGGATTCCATTTATTGCACATGGCAATTTATTTATGAAACTTATTCCATATGGGAATTTTAAGCATCTGGGCTTACACAAATGGGAAACTGGGGCAGTGAAGATCTAGGAGGAGAGAGTAGGGGTGGAGTCAGAGAGCAGTCATTAATCAGCCCACTGAATTTTTATTTTAATTTCGCTTCCCATTTCGGTATCCATACCCTCCTGATCTCTTGCAGATTCCAGTCTGGAACTTTATCATCTTTGGTGAATTCAGGGAACCCATTTAATAGGAGCACACCCCACTGCAAGCACCAGCCTGCAGAGGATGACCCCAGCAGAGGCCTTCATGGTTGCCCGTGTTCCCTTCACCAGTGTATCCCAAAGGCTTGGGAAAAGGAGTGTCCTCTGGACCTTCCTGGGGGTGTAACCCAGGTGTGTGTGAGCAGAAAGTATGAAAACTCATGCTAGTAATCTGACCTCACTAAGTCCGTTATGGAACACCAAGGAAGCACTGCATCTCCGTTTTATTCCACAGTGGCCACTTTGGGGTCCAGGTTTCAGTGATTTACCAAAGAAACTGTTAGAACTACTCCCAGCTGCTTGAGCTGATTGATGCATTAAATCCAGAATCTCTAGCTAGGGAGCCCATGTCAGTGGATATGGCCGGTGCCAACATCATGTTCCTTTTACCCTGTTCCAACATTCTTATAGATTATTTAAATTCATATACTCCAAGTGTCTGTTGATGCAAATTAGCAACATTTTGTAGGTAATGTATTGTATCCCCTGGTGCTGCTGGAGATTGCATCTGGTGATAAGTCTAGGTGCAATCAAAGGCAGTGGGGTGGATCTTTGGAAGGACTGGCTCCCTCAAAAGGCAGCTATCTTAGGATGTTTCATAATAGGTTCTATGAACATGGAG
This sequence comes from Cebus imitator, assembly GCF_001604975.1. NCBI lineage: Eukaryota > Metazoa > Chordata > Mammalia > Primates > Cebidae > Cebus > Cebus imitator. The sequence goes on from NW_016107328.1 coordinate 3,320,592, forward strand.
AACTCAGCTTCTCAGATTGGGAGGAAGTGCTTTCAACGGGAAAGAAAGCTCACAGAATTCAGGAGTTCCAGGTCCTCAAATTCATTTGGAATCCATCCGTATGTTCCCATCTCAATAGTGAGGGTTCCACTCTCCCAATTCCTCCTTCCTTGCAAATTTGTGAATTCAACTTGCGTTATAATTCAGCCATGCTGGGACTCGGTGTTGTGTTTGGCTTTCATAAATGTCAATCCTTTGGCTACAGAAGACAAGGATTTCTTTCAGGACCACAGTAGAAACTTTGTGGTTCAGTATTCAGATTTTGAGCTGGGAACTTAAAGTCCGAAGAGCAGTTTCTTTCCCTAAGTTCTCCAGTGTACTGGAGAGCAACCAACGGACCCGAAAGTACTTAGATTATTTATCACTACTAAAATATTCTAGAGAGCTGGGCCAGGACCTTTCATGCTTTGCATGTTCTCGGTTCTTGACCCAGGTAGAAGTTAAAGTAATCATGTCCATATTCTAGAGTGATCGCTTCCTCCTTACTTCTGTCCTTCTAAAATCATTCAAGTTTCACTTTTGGACACATAATTTTGCAATGACACAGAGAAGGGGGTTCTGGTTGTTGTCATTCTCAACCTCAGCCGAATTAGCACATACAATCCAACTCACCTTCAGAGACCCCAGAGACAGAGGCAAGCGCCCTTTCTCAACACTTTCTGAGAATTGTTAATGTGTTAGTTCATGGCATTTTTCCATGTCCACTATGTGCTGCTCACCCGCCTAGATGCTCCTGCTGTCTTACCTTCCCACACTGAATCCTGCTGGTTTCCTCACTCTTCATCCCTTTTTACCTGTAGAAGTGAAGACTAATCCTTGTTCTCGTCCTAAATAGTAATATTAACTCCTAGTTACCTAGAACTTACCACAGGCCAACCCTGTTCTATGTCCCATTGATGTGATAAGCCATCTAATTTTAGAACAACCTTATAATGTAGGTTCTTTTGCTATCATCCTTGCTTGGCAGACAAGAGATGTGAAGCACAGAGGGGTTACATAACTTGCCCAAGGACACCCAGCTAATAGACAAGAAGCTAGGATTAGAAGCCTGGGAGGTCATTCTGGGTCCACTCTTCAGCATCTGTAGTCTCCAACATTGTGCTCTGACTGGATAGCACAGGGATGGGGAGATAGACGGAGGAGGAGAGGGATAGCAAAGGATTGAGAAGAAGCTTGAGATTTCATTAATGAGGGCCAGAATATCCTAGATGAATGTGGTGGAGGGCTAAGAAAGGGCCCAGCATAGAGTGCCTATTGGCCTGTCTTTAGCAGCAGGCCCAAGTAGACAGGTTTTCCCTATTCCACATTTAGGTGGAAAAATATTACATCTGTGGACTTCAGTATCCACTCCTGCCTGAGGGTCTACAGTCTGCAGATCTGCCTATGGATTTTGGACTTGCAAGCCCTCATAATCATGGAAGTCAATTATATATAAATCTGTATCTGTCTCTATCTCTGTCTCTCTCTATTTCTGAATGTATATGTGTATCTATAGATGTCCTACTGGTTCACGTCCTTGCTCTAGTGAGAACAACATTCTAGGCACATGATATTCTATTATAGGTCCAGTTCTCCCAAGCTCTGGATGGGGAATGTGGTACTTCCATGGGTGGTCTTGTCTGTCAACTGCTGGATGCATGGGACCAAAGGCTGGGTGTCATTGCTTTATTAAAGCCACACCCTCCCACCCCCCTGCTTCCTGGAGACGACTCAATAAACATGGGAAGTCTGCACGGCGACACACCTCCTCCCAATGTAGGCTGGGCAGCCCTTCTGCAGAACAATCTAGCATTGCTTAATAAAATCAAGCAAGCATGTGCCCTGTGGCCTGGGAACACCTTCTGTGTATATGCCCCTGAGACATTTTCCCAAGGATCATAAAAGGACATGTGGGACAATACTTATCCAGGTATTGCCTGCAGTGATAAGGAGGCAGCCTAGGTGTCTGATTTGGAGGAAGGAGGAGTAAATGCAGCCATTCAAAGCAAGAGGATGTGCATAGAACAACAGGGAATGAATTGACACCCAGAGCTGAACAAAATAAGTAAAATGGGCAGGAGGCCTCCAGCCCCCAGCAATGATGTAAATTAGAATCAGATGTACCTCATCCTGCAATGTACATGTGCATGTACAGGGACGACACATGTTAGAGACGCTGCCTATGGCTGTGAAGGGGAGGTTTGGAGAGGGACCGGGGTGGAAGGGCAACACAGGAACAAACAGGTGAGTGCTGGATGGATGATAACAAGCTGTAGACTGGAAAATTCAGGTAGCCTCACTCCTCTGCATCCAGGACAGCGCAACAAACTTCAGAGAAGGAAAAGGAGGAGGGGCAGAAGAGGAGGGGAAAGAGAAGGAGAAAAGAAGGAAGAGGAAAAGGAGGACGATAAAAGAGGAGAAAAAAGAGGAGAGGGAGGAGGAAGAGGAAGAAGAGAAAGAAAATGAAGAATAGGAAGGAGGAGATGGGGAAAGAAGACAAGGGAGAAAGAAGAGGAAGGAAGGAGAACTTATGTCTGCACAGGAGCATTTATAGGATCATTCATTGCAGCTTTAACTGTATAACCAAACGCTGGAAGCAACCAAGATGCCCTTCAGTGGGTAAATGTTTAAAGAAACTTTAGCACAGCCATGCCATGGAATACTATTCAGCAATGGAAAAGAACAAATTAGAAATTGGTCACAGAAAAGAAAGGGAAAGGAACTGAAATCTGGGGGAAATCTCCCATGTTCCAGGCACTTTAAGTTTATGATTCATTCTATTTTCAAAATAATCTTACAATGTCAGGTATTATGACACCCATTTTACAGCTGAGAAAACAGGAAATCAGGGAAATAAGCTGAGGCTCAGAGAGATTCCATGGCGCGTTAGTTGGCTAGGGCTGTCGCAGTGAAGTACCACAGACTTTGTTGGCTTAAACAACAGAAATTTATTTTCTCACAGTCCTGGAGGCTCGAAGTCCAAAGTAAAGGTGTTGGCAGGAATTGGTTTCTCCTGAGGCTCCTCTCTTGCCTTCGAGATGGCTGTCTCTGCTCTGTATCTTCACGTGGTCTCCCCTCTGCACGTGTCTGTGTTCTAACCTCTTCTTATAATGACACCAGTTATATTGGATGGGGGCCCGCCCACACGACCTCGCTTTATGTAACTGCATCTGTAAAGATCTTACCTGCAAACACAGTCACATTCTGATGTGGAATCTGACATAAACTGAATTTGGCCAAGGGCTCTTGAGTTTTGAGCACCTAGAAGGTCTAAGAGGCAGACATCATCTGAGGCTTGGAGACTTTTCCTGCCAGCACCATCTGGGACTTTTGGACATGGCTGTGATCTCTCCCTAGTTTCTCTGTGCAGTGATGTTCTCTGGGGTTAGGGTCATTGAGTGCTGGATGCCTTCAAAGTTCTTCCCAACTCTATGTCCAGCTTCCATGTCACAGATAAGATGCTGATGTCACTGTGATGAAGCCACATGATGTCCTCTTGTCCCTCAGCACCAGTCCAGACACTTGCCTCTCTAGTGTCTACTCTCTCACTAGTGTCAGCATAAAGTGAGTCAATTTAACTTCAAGAGGTGTCAGCAGACCCAACTGTCTATGCTGGTATGGAAGGGATGCAAACATGAACAAAGGGACAAACTCAGGTCCCAGCCACTCCAGGGCCTTGGGGGATCTTAGCAGGTCCACACACAACTTCTCCATATGCCAGATTGGGGTGGACCAAGGTCATGGAAGGGCCACAAAAGGCATATAAAGGATGAATAGGAGTCTTGTCTCTGGGTAGGGGGATATGAGGGGACTAAAATTTAGGTAGAGGAAAGAATGTGCACATTCACAATACAAAGTAGCATTTACCAAGCTGTTTGTATGTACCAGGTGTCATTTAAAGCACCTTACTTGTATGCATTCATTAATCTTCATCATGAAACAAAAACATAACTTTCCTTCTTTTAGCTCCATTTTATATGCAAGAGAACAGAGGCGCAGAGAAATCAAATCATCTGCCATAAATTCCATGGCTGGAAAGTGGCTCAGAATTCACTCCTCAACTCTATTCCAGTCTACCTTTCTATAATGTTGATGGTGAATCTCCCATTTATCATACACAGTTCACTTAGCACCTACTATGGGCCAGACGCTGGAAGGATCTGGGATTACAGTGGTCAAATAATTATGGTCTTGGCACCCAAGGACATTAATATATAAGCAAATAGTCAATTTCAATCCTATGCCATAGAATTGCAGTTGAGGCAAGCCCAAGTTTTATAAGAATACAGGAAAGACCCTGACTCAGCCAGGGGTAGCTGTGGAGTATGAAGCCAGAGATGGGTGAGAGTTTGCAGATGAAGGAAGCTGAGACTTGAAGCATAGAATCAAGTTAGGTGGAGAAAGCAATTGTGGCTTTCCAGGCAGAAGGAAGAGTAGGTGGCCCAGGGTGAGAAAAAATGCCCCTTGATCTTGGGGCCAAAGGAGTTCAGCCTGGCTGTGGAGGACACTCTGGGAAGAGGGTAGACAAGAGAGCTACAAAGGGTCCAGATCCCAAAACTCCTATGAAGGATTGGGGCATCCCTCTGAGAGTTGTGGGAATCATGGAAAGATGTCAACAGGAGGCTAAGGTCAGATCTTCTAGAATATTTCCTATAGCTACCTCAGGGAAGGAGCATGGTGTGGAGAGGGTTGGCATCTGAGAGTCCAGGTAGGAGGCTGTTCCTGGGGAGGGTTTGGAGATGGGATGTGGCGAGGGCAGCTGGGGCTTAGGGTACATCAGAGGAGTAGTAAAATAGAGGTTCCACTTCGAAAGGAGGGGGTGTCAGGACAAAGAGGACTTCATCCTCCGGGAAGTGGGATCTCCAAGGGCTTCTGTGAAGGAGACACAATAAGCGATGGATGAATGAAGTCACGATTGCAGGATTAGATGAATGGATGGGTGGACTGGCCATGCTGGAAGAAAGAACAGAAGTGGGGAGACAGCCTAATTGTCTCTGTACTTCCACATTTCCCAGCATAACAGCCTGGAGAGGTGACATCTGATGAAAGCACGGTTTCCAGTTGCTGAGTTGATTGACTTAAGAATCTGAACATTCTGCCCATGTGGGCTCAACTCTACTTCTGTGAGAAAAGTAGGCACAAGTGAAGAATGAGAGGAAAGATGAAAAGCTCACTGTCAGCTGTCGAACAGTGTGCTTGGCGCTGAGTACAGCTGGGGAACAAGCCAGCAATGGCCCATGTCCTCACGGAATGGACATTGCCTGGGGGAATGACAGGCACAGAGATTTGGTATTAAAACCCAAGGCAGAGTTGGGGACAGATGACTTCTCTTTATTGGGTTTCTGTCATAATTCCAAACATCATGATCCTGAAGGTTGAAATTCCAAAGGATCAAAATCTCTAATGCCTAAATCCCTAACATCTAAAATTCTTAACATCCAGAAGACCAAAAATCACAATCACAAGGTAACTGCCTGGTGTTAGGTGGAACTATTGCCTTGTTACTGTCTTTGTTTGGAAATTAAGTGTGGTGTAAGGAGATGGGTATGGGTGACAAGTTGACAAGGGGTGGACTTAAGTTTAGGTGCCAACCTGACTGGATTAAGGAATATCTAGAAACCTGGTAAAGCCTTCTTTGGGGTGTGTCTGTGAGGATATTTCCAGAGATTGACATGTGAGCCTTAGCGGACTAGGTGAGAAAGATCTGCCCTCAGCGTTGGTAGGAGCCTGGAGGGAAGAAATACAGAGGGTAATTGATCTCTTTCAGAGCTGGAATGAATTTTTCCTCTGCTGTCTTGGATATCAGAACTCCAGGCTCACTGGCCTTTGAACTCCATGACTTACATCAGCGGTCCCACTGGTCCTAAGGATTTTAGGCTCAGGATGCAAGTTACACCATTGGCCTCCCCAGTTCTGAACATATAAACCTCGAAGCTTCCTCAGTAAATGAAGAGGTTTTCTTTTTGAACATGCACATTTATGAAAGATAAAATTTCTCCAGTTCTCAGCTCTGGACAACTGCCTGTGCAGCAGCGACCCATTGTAGTTTTTGATTGCTGTTATCAGAAGACAGGTTGTTCATTATAATATTTCAGATGACCACAGTTATAAAGCTGGGTGCATAGTTACCAACCATAATAATGGGCATTTTTACATTTTGCTTTTTTACTGATTTCTTTACAAATATGTCTCATCTGCTCATAACCCTTATGCCGCCAGACTGTGATTCATATACCTGTTTATGCTTGCGAATATATGTATGTTTTGATTACTTATTTTATTGTGTAAAGTGGCCTATGAAGTGTTCTGGCATGTTTTTATGTTTCTCAAATAAATCTCCTTTAATTTATTTTAATTTTTTTGTAGAAATAAGGTCTCTCTCTGTTGCCCAAGCTGGTTCTGAGCTTCTGGCCTCAAGTGATCCTCCCACTTCAGTTTTCCAGAGTGCTGGGATTACAGGCACGAGCTACCACACCTGAATAAAATCTCCTAAAAATGTAAATAAGTGTCTTTAAAATAATTTTTTAATTTTTTTTCAGAATTACATTTTTGGGATTTTGATACTTTGGGATTCCAGCATTTAAGATTCTGGCATTCACAATTGTGTCAGGGATTACGATTGACTCCTCTCTTTATACAAGTTTCCTGCTGCTGTGAGTGCTTTTAGGTCTTCTTATGCCCAGTATTTCTTCTTTACATGGGTTTCCCCAAGCCTCTAGCCAGAGGTTTCTCTCCTCCTGATTTCGGCTTTCTCTGTACAGTTCAAATGACAGGTACAGATTTCATACATAAAATATACATGTGCCCCACATATATTATAATTATTTGGATATACCGTCAATACTCTCAACAGATCATGACCCATTTGGGGACAGAAACAAGGCGTCACTCACCCGTGTATACCCTGTGCTGCATGTCTGACCCATGTTCAGTTAAGTGTTTACAGGAAGGAAGGGGGAATGGAAAGAGGAAGAGAGGGGGCAGAGAGGAAAGAGGAAAAGGAACAGAAAGCATAAATAGCAAAAACAAGTGAAAGCAGAATGAATTGGGAAAATAAATATGCAGATACAAGAATGGATAGATGATGGACGGATGGTGAGTGAATGGGTGGATGGATGGGTAGATGGATGGGTGGATGGATATATGGATCGATGAATAGTGATTTCATGGATGAGTAAATGAAGGAACACAGATCTGGGAAACTGCAAAAGATCAAATTCTGGGGTTTGTAAGCCAGGGGATGGCAGGGCCTGCCCTGCGGTCTATGGTCTTGGGGTCTCAGAGAATGAGAGGGTCACTTGGCTGTTAGATTGACCCAGGCCTAAAGACTGACTCTTGACTGAATTTATGGGTATTTCTACTTATCAGTCGCTGTGTGTACAAAGACAGTACAGAAGACCTCACTATTGCTGCTTACGTGCTTCTGGAGCAAACTGCATAATCTGACAGCACTCAGTTTCTCTTTCTGTTCAATGGGCACACAGTGCTGATCACCTGGGTATGCGGCCTCTATGTGGGCAGTGGCCTGTGTACCTCACCCAGTGCTGCTTCCCTGGTGCCCAGTATGGTGCCTGGTGTAGAGTCCACAGGCCTTCCCTCTGGGTCCAGCCAACACGGTGTTTGGGTTCTGCAGCACACTCTACTACCTCACTGTGGGTCCCTGGGCTGGTCCCCTATCTCTGGGCCTGTTTCCTGTTCTGTAAACTGAGAGGTTGGACAGACCCTCAAAAAGATCTTCTGTCTCCAGCTCTCCCTAACATCACTCCAAACGTCAGATGCCTTCCCTGAGTTGAGGGGAATCGGGGGCAGCATCTTACCTGGCTGTGGCCTTTGGCTGGAAGGCACCTGATCCATTTGCCTTTGCAGACTCCTGGGGCATCTTTGGCTCTGTGTGGGCAGTCTTTCTAGGGAGGTGCCAGGCCTACATTGCCCCCGGTCTGCATGCCTCCCCAGGGGACAATGCTGTCAGTCTTTCCTTTTCAAGATCTGGGTTAAACTGTCTGCTTTCTTCTCCTTCCTTCTCTTCTATGAGTTTCAGCAAATTCTGCCCCATACAAAGCTGTCGGGTCAGTGGGAACCTGGCATTTGTCAACAAGCTGAGCTCAGTGTGATCTTCCATGGGAACAACAGCTGAGACTACTTTCCAAAACAACTCACCCCACCCACAGGCTCACTCAGCACACGTGGCAGGTTCCTGGGTATGAGGTGTGTGGTGTGGGGAGTGGGGACTCAGGCTCAGGGCCAGGCACTTGCGGCTTGAAGAGAAGTGAGACTTAACCTGAACTGAACTGATTCAACTGCTCCGTTGCTGGGTGTCTTTAAACAAGCTCCTTGACCTTCAAGTCTCTTTATAAGTGAAAATGACTAGTAATTGGCCAAAAAGGGCTTTTGTGGAAATTAGAATAAAACATTTATAGAGTCTGGCCACACATCTGGCACATGCTGGCTATTTTTAATTTATATTTGTGTGTGTGTGTGTGTGTTTAGGTACGTCTGTAAGCATATTCATAAGTATATTTTTAAATATATTTTAATTTTTTTTAATTGAAGAAACTTTTTAAAGAAAGAAATCAAAAGATGCCCATATACTCATTCTCAGAGGTAAGTGTTGCTACATTCGGAGGGACTTTTAGTATTTTTTCTGTTTTGATGTATGTATTGGATGCATGTTTAGAAACTGGAGTCATGGCCCCTGTTTTTATTTGCTTTTTACTTGACATTATAAACTAAGTATTTTTGTGCCTTGAAGACCCTGTGGGCACCTTGTTTGAAATGGCTGCATGGTATCCCATGTATGGACCTGCTGTGATTTATGAGAATGGTCCCCTGTTATTGGACACTTAACTTGCTTCCAGCTTTCCACCACTCTGGCAGGGAAGGCTCAGGATTTGAACCCAGTTCTGAGCCCAAAGCACATGACAATTCAGTTACCCAGGAATCGTTCCTATGGAGCTAAGGTGTCAATATCCTTTCAATGTACCTGAAGTTTCCATAGCTCTATCTTTGCTTTCTGTTCATTCTCCCTATCCCCCTACAACTACGGTGTCCCTCTGGGCCTTTTTCCAGAAAGAGTAGCCAGGTCGCCACCCACATCTCACTAAGGAGCTATAGATGTGCACTTTTCAGAACCTGCGGCCAGTCCCTACCCACATGGCCTGCTTGGATGGGAGGGGAGATGGAATGAATGGGAGGGGAATGGGGCTTAGGATACAGTGGGCAAAGGGAGATGCCACAAAAAATGGGCAAGAATCTTTTTCTATTTCTTGAGAATCTTTGTTTTTTGATCCCTTAGGGTTTGGCCCAGAGCTTCAAAGCACAAGTTCAGACATTTCTGTTGTAAACCCTCAAGTCTGTTGTTGTTTTTCTAAGTGAAAGAAACTCAGCACCATGTGTTTCTCATTCCGTTTACTCCACAGTTAAGAAAACATTGCAAAGGATGGGGGAGAACTCAGGTCTAAACAGATGTGGGTGTTGCATGAAGCCCCCTTCTTCCTCCTGTGCACAGACATCTCAGGAAGGCTCAGCAAGCCTGGCATGTAAAGGTGAGAGCATCCAAACATGCAACTTTTTTAATGTTTTGAGATGGAGTCTCTCTCTGCAGCCCAAGCTGGAGTGCGTTGGTATGATCTTGGCTCACTCCAACCCCTGCCTCCCACTTCAAGAAATTCTCCTACCTCAGCCTCCCAAGTAGCTGGCATTAAAGGCACACACCACCACACCTGGATAATTTTTGTATTTTTAGTAGCAATGGGATTGGACTTGAATGCCTGATTTCAAGCAATCCATCCGCCTCCACCTCCCAAAGTGCTGGGATTACAGGTGTGAGTCATTGTGCCCTGCCCAAATGCACGCCTTACAGCAAACTCCTCTGTGATCCCTTTGCAGGAGTCCTTCTCTAGTTCATTCTCCCAGCTGCCATCGTGATTGGTCTCAAATAGGCATCCGACTATTTTACTCTCTTGCCTAAAATCCATAAAAGTTGTTTTATTTTCTTCCATTATAAGACAAAGTTCCTGAGCTTAGCTCCCAAATTCCAAATTCCTATGAGGTGTGTCCTCTGCTGAGGCCTCTGCTCTCGTGTCTTCTCACCCTCTGGGCTCCACCTAAGCACCTAGGGTCCTGCAGATTCTCCATTCTGACCCTTCCTCTGGACTCATCATTCCTCACCTCTCAGCCCAGAAGATGCATCCCTGATTTTATCTTCTGTAGTGGGTGAATAGTGTCCCCCCAAAATTCATGCCTACTTGGAACTTCAGAAAATGACCTTACCTGGAAATAGGGTCTTTGCAGATGGAATGTGTTAAGAATCGCTAGGCAAAATCATTCTGAATTTAGCTTGGGCCCTAAATCCAGTGATTGGCATCATCATAAGAAAAGAAGAAGGCACAGAGAGATACAAAGGGATAAAGGAAGGCCATGTGAAGACAGGCAGAGATTGGCGTCATGCAATACAATGAAGCCAAGGAATGGAATGAACAAGCCCAGAAATGTCAAAGATTTCCAGCAACCACCAGACACCTAGAGAGTGGTGAGGAACAGGTTCTCCCTCAGAGTCTCCTAAAGAAACCAACACTGACCATACTTTGATTTTGACTTCTGGCCTCCTGCACGGTGAGAGAATAAATTTCTGTTGTTTTGAGCTGCCATCCGTGGGATGTGTTATGGCGGCACAACATAATGCATCTACCTTCTTTTCCAAGCCTCTTTGCCTGGTCCGTCCTAAGAGTAACACTACACAGTGCAGGCCCTCCATCAGGCAGCCTGGGTTCTAGTCCTGACTTCGCCACCATTTATATCTATAGCATTTGGCAAGTTACTCAACCCCTCTGAGCCTCACTTTCGGCAACTTAAAATGGGGCTAATAGTTATACCTATTTCGTAGTTATACCCTGTCATGTCATCAGGCTCCAGGGGAATTTAAAGGAGTTACCACATATAAAGTGCTCAGAAGTGTCCTAGCGCACGTTAGCAAATCCTTGAGTTTGGACCTCACTCTGTGGCCAGATTAATGGTGGTTGTAAATTCACTGATACTTCTCCAATGAGAGATGGGGTATAATTCTACTTCCACTGACTCTGAACAGGCTCCATCACTATTTTGACCAATAGAGTAAGGTAGAAATAATTCAGTTCTGACTTGAGCATTGAGAAAGACAAGTAGCTTCCTCCTTGGTCTCTTGGAATCATACAGGAGAGATCCTAAGCCTACATGGAGGAAAGAGATGTCCATGCAGGCCAGGCTTTCCAGCCATTTCTGCAAGATACACAGATGAAGCAGCCATCTTGGAGGTGGCTGCTCCGACCTCAGCTGTCCCAACTGATCCCACGTGGATTATAGGTGAGCCACCTAGCTGAGCCTTCCCCAGGTTTCTGAACCATAACATTGTGAGCAAAATAAAATGATTGTTTTAACACACTGACTTTTGGGTAGTTTTTTACTGCAGCAAGAAATAGCTGAAATGCCTCCTCTAAACAGGCTGCCTGGATCTTCCAAGTCTCAGATTCGCGGCTTTTCTGTGTGCTTAGTGCTGCTGGCTTACACAAGACTCAGTCTATATTTAATCATAGAACCTATGATAATAACAACTGATATTTCGCTGAATGGATGGTTCAGGTCTACCTGAAATGACGGGAGAGGTGACTTGAATTGTCCATGGGATTCACATGTTGGCCTTCCCCAGATAGTTGGGCTTAGAGAAGCCAAGCAGGTTGCCTATTCCCAGTGAGAACTCACTCTCCAGAAGAAGCGGGCAGGAGCTGCACTGAGCATGTCCAGGCATTCCTCCCTGAGAGGGACGTGCGAGGGGCCAGGGATTCCAGGGGTGATTTCCCGAAGGAGGAACAATCGGGAGTTCAGAAGGAATCAGGTTCTAACTGCAGCTGCCACCTCCTCCCGCCATCACTGCACCTTTTTTCTATATTCTACAGGTTGTCTTGGCATGGACTCAAATTTGGACCTCAACCTTTTTCTCCACAAGCATGCCTACATACACGTTCACGCACATGCACACACAGCCTCTGTTTGTAGCAGAATTTAGTATACAGCTTAAAGTATGAGGAACAAAAGTTATTCCCAGTAAAACAAACCATTTAGAGTTGTACTTGTCTGGCTTCTTTGTCATGATTCTCGGTCTTTCTTCTCTTTTCTCCCCACCCCTCGGCCATGAATCCATCTTTATTTTTAATACCTTCTGATTTATTGTCTCTTACTCACGTCCTCGATATTCCAACACCAATCTCATGTTGCTGCTCAAAGTCATTTCCTAAACAAACCTCAATAGACTTCTTAGACCGTCACATCAAAAATAGACAAGTTCCTCCTCTCTACTTCTTTATTTTATTAAAGCACCAATCCTTACCTGCTTTTATACATATTTTATGATTTATAATTGTCCTTCTCTGCATCAGAATGTAAATTTGAGTAGGACAGGAACATTGCTGTCTTTACTGTTAAATCTGTACAGCCCAAAAGAGCACGAGCACATCCCAGGGGCTCAATAGATGTTTGTCGTAAAAACGAATAAATAAATGAAGTGAAGTGATTCTGGTGCCAACTATTTATATCTTTAAAAGATTTATTTTGTTACATAATAAATAATTGGGAGATTGCTTATTACTGAAAATTGAGTGTCCGCTGGCTGGGTCTGAAAGTGGAGTCAGAATTAGCAGGATCAGGCCTGGGTAAGGGCCTTGGGCGAAGATCACGTGGGCCATGGCACCCCTCCTCCTGCATCAGCCCCTGCCCCCCCCCGCCCCCGTTCCACGATGAGATGCCCTTTTCTCTCCCTCTCCTGCTGCCTCCCCTGTTTTCGGCCTAACCGTGGCCAGGGCTGAGGTTTGGCTGATAATGCTTCGGGGCTTTTGCGTCTTTACAGCAAACCCATAGGCCAGGGATATTCCATGGATCTGGAAGAGGGAAGTTCTGTCTCGTGGCTGGACAATGTGCCTGAGCAATCTGTGCTGGTCCTGCGGTACCCACAGCTCGCCCATATGAGCTCACTCACAAGTCCTGCAAGGCCCCACAAATGTTGGGTAAGACCAGCCTGCCTTGGGCTTGGGATAGATTTGTGGTTGGTTAGATGCATCCAAAGCCAACATTGAACCTCAGACTTAACTCTCCTGGACCTCATGTTCTTCAGTTGTTGATTTTGTTTCTCTGCCATGAAGAACCCTGGAAGCATGACCAGACATTCCAGGAACGGAGTGAAAACCCGCCTCAGCCTTGTTTGTCCTTACAGCCCAGCCGTGGGACATAGACTTGGAGCTGGGAGGTTTCAGGCACTATCTAGATCACTCACATAGTTCACAGATGGCAAAGCTGAGGCCAGGAGGGGCTAAAATCAAACAAGTAAGACAGGTTCGCTTAGAAGGGGAGGCCTCCGCAGTCTTGTTAGCCTCAGACAGAGCAGGAGCAGATCCCGCTTTGACACTTTCAGTATGTGTGGCTTCCAGGGGTTCAGTCAGCTGCTCTGAGCATCAGTACTCTCATCTGCAAAATGGGACAAAAACACTCATTTCAAAGGAGCTTGGGAAGACTGAGTGAGAGAACTGTCAGTCTGAAACAATCCAGTTGACCTTCTTAACTCCAATGGCCTTTGCATCCTCACTTCCTTGAAGAAAGGGCTGCTGTTGCTCCACTTCACTCAGAGATAACAGTAGGCTGGAACAAACACAAAGCAAATACAGGGCAAAACAGAAACCTGAAGTTCAAATTCCCCCAAAATACCATCTCTCCCAGTATACAATGAGTGGTTATTAAACATTAGTTCTCAACATTACCATTAATAACCACTCAACAATGATTTATTAAATGTCTACTATGTGCCAGGCACTTCTCACACTGAGGATATGATAATGTCAAGGGCAGACTGAGCCGGCTCTTACAAAGGAAATTCAGATCGTAAATACCTACCAAATCAATAAAACGGGAGGTCTTGGTAAGTACTATGATGGCAAGAAAACAAATAAGGGAACACGGTAGAGCATGACTGGGAGGCAGGACATTCCCTAGCTAGGTTCGGGGAAGACCATGCAAAGCAGGCGCCCTTGATTTGGTATCTGAGTAACGAGAAAGAGGCAGAATGAGATCGTCCGTGGGAAGAGCACTTTGTGCAAAGAGAACAGGGGGTACCAAGTCCTGAGATGTGACTAGGGGATGTCTGAAGACAAAAGAAAGGTGGCTGCAGAGAAGGACAGTGAATGGAGGGGTTGGGGAGCAAGGCAAGGAAGGAGAATTAGGCAGGAGCCAGATGCTCAAGGTTGCAGTGAGCCAAAATCACGCTGCTGCACTCCTGCCTGGGCAAGGGAGTGAGATTCCATCAAGGAAAGGAGAAAAGAAAAAAGAAAGGGAAGGGAAGGGAAGAGAAGGGAAGGGAGGGGAGGGGAGGAGAGGGGAAGGGAATTTATGGAAAGCTGTTCAAATGCTGATGGGAATTTTGTTGCTATTGTTATTACGGTTCTCTTCTCATCACTGGCCCCCAATCCTCTTTATCTTGTTTATTTTCTTTACTATACCACTTCACACATTATAAAATTTTATATAATTAGCTTGTTTACTAAGCTGATTGTTTATTATTGCCTCCCATTAGACAAGAGTCCTAGAGTAGGTGCATAATATATGCTAAATGAATGAATAAATACTTTTTTTAAATTAACTTTTTTAAGGAGATGGGGTCTCACTGTGTTGCCTAGGCTGGTCACCAATCACAAACTCCTAGGTTCAAGTGATCCTACCATCTCAGCCTCCCAATGTGTTAGGATTACAGGTGTGAGCCACGACAACCGGCATGTGTGAATCTTATTCTATAGCTGTGAGAAGGGAAAGAATGAGAAGATTTAAAAATTGCTTAAAGGCCTGGCACAGTGGCCCACACCTGTAATCTCAGAACTTCGGGAGGCCAAGGAGGGTGGATTACTGGAGGTCAGGAATTCGAGTCCAGCCTGGCCGACATGGTGAAACCCTGTCTCTACTAAAAATATGAAAATTAGCCAGGCATGGTGGCACAGGCCTGTAATCCCAGCTGCTTGGGAGGCTGAGGTGGGAGAATTGGTTGAAGCCAGGAGGCAGAGATTGCAGTGAGCAGAGATCAGAGATCGTTCCACTGCACTCCAGCCTGGATGACAGAGCAAGTCTGTATCAAAAGAAAAAAAAAAGGAGGAACAAAATAAAGAGGACATGGTTTAGCCATTCCTCTAGAGACATTTAGCTGAAGGATTTTAGGGGCGAAGTCTGGTTCCCTATTTCCATATTAACCCTGAGAAGGCAGAAAGGCCGAAGGGGACTTCAGAAGGGTTTTTCTCTGGCTGTCCCAGTTATCTCAGACACTTGAATTCTCTGAGTTCTCTACTGGGGCCCCAACTTTCAGCGGCAACTCCTTGTGTTTATCTGTGTGTGCACTCAGTGATGCTGCTCTTTCGGTTTGAGAGGCAGGATCCAGAGCTATGCACCCCACTTGGAGAGAAGCACATCCAGTGAAAACTGAATGTTGCATGAGTGTGGTTATTTTGGGACAGGGGTGATCAGCTCAGCCCTTGGTGTCTCTTTTAGGGAAGCTCATGGTAGGTAAAGAGATCACCATCCTGGAGTGAGTGGTCTTAGGGAATCAAGAGGATTCAATTAATTAATTAACTGAGACTTACCCAGTGGAAGACCTGGTGCTCAATTCTGGGGGTCTAGAGATGAGCAAGATCTGGTTTAGTAAGGATCCCACAGCCTCCCAAGGAAGACAGGCAACTAGGCCAACAGGAATGATCCTTACGTGCTGGGTGGTCACCACGGGTCCTGTAGCTCCTGCTGTGCAGAGTGGCCCACCCTCCACAGTCCAGCTCCTGCCCCATTCCAGTAAGACCATGCCCTCTGCTAGCCCCCTTCACAGAGGTGGAGTGATGCTGTGCACTACTGCTGAGTCCCTGGTGCTTCCACATCCCGTCTTTACAATTCAATCAACTGTCCCTCCATGGATGCTTCTTGGAGTCCCCTCTGGATGTGCTTCCTGTTTCCTTCAGGTACCTTGCCTCACGTGTTCAGGACAATGTTATCTCAGTCATTCATTCTCTCGTTCCATAAGCATTCATCCTGACCCTGACTCTCTGGGTGAGTCCCTGTGGGAAGCACTGGAAGCAAAGTCCAATCAGGTACAGATTTTACCTTCAAAAAACATGCAGCTGGGTTGGCAGGACGGAGGGGCGGGCTCTCATTCCATTACAGAACAGATCACAGGATGAAAAGGGTCAGGATGGCATAATAATGGGATCACAGAAGAGACAGCGCAGCAATCAGAGATGAGGTGATAGGAGGGGGAGGGAGCCAGGGAGGGATGAGAAGGTATAGCAGGATGGAGAAAGTGTCTGGGCAAGAGGAACAGCATGTGAGCAGAGAATTAGAGGAGCTACTTGAACATCACTAAGATGGAAGGGAAGGTGTAGGAGGAAACTGGGGAAGATTAGACTGAGAAACCAGTAGGGGCCATGCCATGAGGCCCTTAGATAGCTAAGGAACTTGGAATTTCTTCTAAGGGAATGGGAGAAGGCTCTTTGGGTTTTATGGTAGAAACAGAATCAGATTTGGGATTTGGAAAGATCAGATATGGAAGGTAGATTGTGAGGGAGTAGGAGGAATCAGATGGTGAGACTCCAGGAAAAAAGAGACAAGCAAGGATTGGTGGAAGCATGGGCTAAGGTTGTGACAGAAGATGAGCAGAGGAGAGGGCATTCATGAACAGAAACATTAGAAGTTGGAGACTGATGGTAACAGGCCACAGAGACGAGGAAGGGATGTGTGTTGATTATCCATATTTTCCTTCTGATTTAACAAATTTGATGAATGATTTTATTAACGGAAATTAGGAAAGTTGAGTACAAGTCAGCTTTGGAGAAAAAAAAACACATAAAAAATCTTGTTTTGGTAGTAAGTGAGAAGCCCATGAGACAACCTGAGAAGGAATATTAAGCAGACGCTTCGGGAGGCATCTGTTCTGGAAAAGAGCTCAAGGGACGGGAGGGGCAAGGCCGAGGGGAGCTAGTTTCTGCAGCCATGCCTTATCTGAGTAAGGGGCTCACATCGCCTTTCATCTTCTGTGGCAGAAGGTAGAATCTTATACAATTCATAGGTCCTTTCTGGGATTCCAAGACCGAAGTGCCATTGCCTCATGGTAGAGTTAGAGTGAACAGGAAGAGAGAAGGGGGAGGTGGGTCATGGGGCCTTGCATGGGACCCTTGGAGGAGATGTGGTTTTCGAGCTGGTGTAGCATCTTCCTGTGAGTGGACCAAGGCCTGGACCAGCAGCGTCACTCTTGCAGCCAAAGAGGGCGAGGGGAACCAAGTGCCAGGGGAGAAATTCTTCCAAGTCATTTATTTTCCAAAATCCTCAGAGATCTGGGTGTTTTGTTTGGAAATAACTGCATTAAGTTTTGAACTTTTTAAGGGTATCTTCTCTGCTCTGGTGACCTCATAAATTCCAGTGGTTTTAAATACCATGGCATGCCAGCAACTTCCAAATGTTTACCTCCAACCCAGGCCTCTCCTTGAACCCTAGACTCATATGCCCAACGGATGTGTCACAGACACCCCAGGGACAGTATGTACAAAACTGAGCTCTTGGTGGGATCTCCAAAATGTCCCTCCCACAGTCTTTTTATTTTAGTAATGGTAATACTATTCACTTGGTTACTAATGCCAGAAAAATGGGGATGTTTCTTCATTTCCTTATCTAATCTCTTAACAAATCCTCTTGACTACAAGATCCTCCTTGGATCGTGAGTCTTGTCATTCCTCTCCTTTCCACTGCTGCCACTACTCTGGTCCAAGCTTCCTCTTTCCTCCCTGCAAAATGCCAGCACCTGCTAGCACAACAGCCTGTTTCTATACTTCCCACCTTTAGCCTAGATCGCACCCAGCAGCCTCCATATGGGGTCTTCCCCTGCCCCACCATGGTGATCTTTTAAAAACATAAGTATGATCTTGTAACTCCCACATTTAAAACACACCAATGGCTTTACGTTGCCCTGAGAATAAGGTCCCCACTGCTGATGATGGCCTGACTCCTGCCTGCCTTTCTTCCCGTTTGGCCAAACATCACCCTATTTCCTCACTTTGTTCCAGCTGCCGGAAACTCCTGAGTTAAATCCTCAGGTAGGTCAAGCTCCCTCCTGCTCCAGACCTGCATCCTGAGATTCCTTCTGCCCAGAGTGCCTTTCCCAGCCAAAACTTTTCCATTGTGGAAATGCTGCCTCCTCCAAGAGCCTCCCTGACCACCCAGTCTACAGAGGACCACCCCTCAGTCCCATTGTTGTTACAGCTTATTTCTGACCACAATGTATAATCATTTACTTCCCTGTTCATTTTCAGCCTTCCACAGTGTTCTCTGGGTTCCACAGGGCAGAGACCATGCAGTCTTTTTATCACTGTTATCTCAGTAGACTGCTTGCTAGCCATGGTGGGCCAAAGAGCTCTTTCCCCTTTCTCTTCCACGCCTAATATTTTATTGGTTATATTTAATTTAAAATATAATATTTATAATATTATACTGTTTAAAATTAAACATAACATTCATTTAGAATTAAAAATATTTTAATTTTTCATTCTGTTTATTATGATTAGAGCTTTATGTGTTATCCACTTCACGCTACTATTTTTAAGCCATCGAATTGACATGAGACCTATTTATTTTCTACTGTGTAGAATAAGAAAATCAGCACCTCAAAACTTTCCCTTACTTTTCCTCACTCCTTCTGCTTCTCTCTCTCCATTTCCTCACAACTTCTGTTGGCCATTCCATCACAGGAAAGGTTTCTTTTTTTGTGTTTTTAGTTGCACCCTTGCAATGATCTGCCCTACCTCCAGCTTCTCCGAGTACTGCCTGCCACAGACCTGTGTCTGGCTCGTTTCTTTGTGGGTCTGTCCTTTCCATAAGGCACTGGAAGTTTAAGTCTGACTCATTGGCATTTTCACTGTCATTGTAACTTCATTTTACTCAACAATGTATAATGTCCATTTACTGAGTCATTAGGTTATAAATCTGATGTTACCTTTAATTTTCCCTGAACTTTTTAATGCATGTCAACACACACACATACATGGGATTCTGTTGTACATGCTTCTAGTCTCATGGTCCTGCTTCTTGTCTTCTTTTCCCTTTTTGCGTTCTTTACCTTCTTCCTGTTATATGATGAGACCCTTCCTCCACCCCAACTCTTGAACCCACTCTGAGTAAGTTGTTTCCAACCCAATGGTCACGTACTCCGACTTTTCACTCTGCTTTGCACAAATGTGTCCATCCAAGTATAGAGTTTTTTTCTAAATTATATTTGCTTTGCCAAAAGCGACATCATATGATAGGAAAACAACCCTTTGCATCTAATTTTAGTGCTTAATAACATGTCACGGAAATCCAACTAATATAATCCAAATACAGTCTTTTGAGTAATCACATAATGTGCCACGGCATAACATAGCATTATTTATTTAAACCTTCACCTGACTGTGTCTGTGTGTGTATCTTGATGTGCTAATGCTTTAATTTTTATGAAACTGAGTCACAAAAGTGGAATTCCTGGATAAAAGAATATATGTGTTTTAGTTTGTTCTCACACAGCTACAAAGAACTACCTGAGACTGGGTAATTAATGATGAAAGCAGGTTTCATTGACTCACAGTTCTTCAGGCTTAGTAGGAAGCATGGCAGGGAGGCCTCAGGAACTTACAATCTTGGTGAAAGGTGAAGAGAACCCAAGGCACCTTCTTCACAGGGCAGAGCAGAAGGAGGAGTGAGAGAGCAAAAGGGGAAGGGCCACACACATAAATCAGCAGATCTCATGAGAACTCACTATCACGAGAACATCATGGGGGACATCCGCCTCCATGATCAAACTGCTACCCACCAGGTCCCTCCCCTGAAACATGGGGATTAAAATTTAAAATGAGATTTGGGTGGGAATAAGAGCCAAACCATATTAATGTTTTACAATTTTAATAGACATTGCCCTATCGATTTATACAAATGCTGTGACAATTTGCATTTCCACCCGCAATATATGCAAACATTCTTTTCATTGAACATTTACCAGCAATAAGTGTTAATGCTCTTTTTAGATATGCCAGTCGGATGAATGTAAAATAATGTCTCGTTAATTACATGAAATTTATATTAATTTTTATTTTCCTGACTTCTGATGAATTTAAGTATCGTTGACTATGTTTATTGCTCATTTAGATTGCTTTATTTTATACTTTTCCTATTTTTTTTATTGGTGGTTTGTGTTTTTCCTGTCAATTTGTAGTCGGAATCTTTGTCTATTACAGCTCTTCATTCTCTACCTGTCCTTATTGTCTGTGGCAGTAAAGTTTGTATATTGAATTAAATTAACGCTTTAGTAACCCTCTGCATGGGTTAACCAAAGAAAAATGCTGTATGCCTCAATTCTCTCTGTCTCTCAACTTTCTACCTATGCTTCTCTCTATTTTCCCTCACTCTTCTGGGAAGTATCAGGGTAGACAGAAAGGAGGAAACAGATATTTA
Organism: Cebus imitator; assembly: GCF_001604975.1. NCBI lineage: Eukaryota > Metazoa > Chordata > Mammalia > Primates > Cebidae > Cebus > Cebus imitator. Next base: position 3,341,124 of record NW_016107328.1, read on the forward strand.
TAAGCACATTTTATATCCCAGTGAATTAATGGGTAATTTACATGTTACATTACTTAATTAAATAAAATTAAAACATTTTTAATCCCCATTTTACTGATGGGAATACAGAGGATCAGAGTGGTTAATTTACTTCTCAAGGTCGGGTTAAGGAAATGTCAGAGACAGTTTTTGAACCTGTATCTGCCCGGTTCTGAAGTGTTCTTTCAGATGCCCTCCTCTGGCTGCTAGACTCACAGGAGATTCACAACCACCCTAAGGGATCCTGGGGCAGGCTTCCTCACCCTCTTCCCACAGGCAGGAGCCCTGTGCTCAGAGCAGCGGAATGACATGATCAGGGATGCAAACTGAGATTGCGAACCGCAAACCTATGGCTTCTGTCATTAAACCTAGAACTGTTTTGAATCAGGTGTCTGCTAACCTCTGTTCTCTTGAGTTGGGAGCATTGGAGCAGGTTGGCATGGGGGAGCCACCGGGCATCTCATGTCCTACAGTGAATTCTCTGCTATCCAGAGCCACAGAGGTAGCACCTGTTTTGCCAAAAGACTGCAAAAACTTCCCTCTCTTCAGCAGACCTTCCCCTCTGAGAGCTCAGGTGGGCAGCAGAGAGAGGAGAAACACACATAACAGAGGGTCTCTGAATCTCCAGGCCAAAAATAACCTCCTTTTCCTCCACCTCCACTCCCACCCTCCATCCAAAGGGAGTGGCAGTAAAGTTTCAGAAAGTCTGAAATGACTCGAAGCAACAGAAGTGTTCTGGTTGCCCGATATTTACATAAGGACCTGCTTCAGTTTTCCTTCCCTGCTCTTAACATCTGAGCTGGCACACAGACGCAGACGCCTGCCTGCATCCACACAAGGACGTACACCTGGATGCACGTGTGTCACGCAGGCAGACACAGTGTGCACGGCACCCACCACCACACACCTCAGACTGCAGCACAACAGTAAGGGGCAGCCAGGGTGCTGGGGCGTGTCCGTCTTCAGGTTCAAGCTGCATGTCTTTGTTCTTCACACAAGAGTGTACTTTTGGATTTCTCCAGAAGCAGCCTCTATAGTAAGAATATGAGTGCATGGGATTTGTAAGGGAGGTGATCTAAGCAATGCCACTAAAGGAATGGGCAGGTGAGGAAGGGACTGAAAGGAACCAGTCAGGAAACCTTGGCAACCCGCAGCAGTGACCATGGGCAACCAGGTCTCAATTACACTGGGGAATTCTGGGAGGAGGTGGATGGCACATCTCAGAATTGCCTCACTCAAGGTGGAGGAAGCTGAAATATGTACCAACCAGCTCTCTTTCTGCTGTGGTTGAGGGCTGCTGCCTGGGGATTACTGTGGCAAGAGAAACATGAGCTTCCATATTAGCTTGTCTAGTGCACAGGGCAAGGACCCAGCCAGGCCGAGAAACCTGCCCTTTACATTCAGAAAAAGGCTTTGATCCCAGTTCTGTTTCCTGCTCATTTGACACCTTGAATAATTTCTTTCTTCCCTCTAAGTCTCTATTTCTCTTATCTATAAAGTGGGTAGAATACTTTCCCCAACAAGATTGGAATAGGGATTTGATAAAATAATGAATGTCAGTGAACTTGCCCCAGGTTGGCTCTCAAAAGAGACAGATATTCTGTCTCATACCTAAATTGTCTTCAGTTGCCTTAGCTGCTTTCCTTTTGTCTTTCCAACCTCTGTGTTAGGATGCCCAGGGCTCAGGGCTCAGGCCTCTACCCTCATCTAGGACACAAGCCCTTGGGGATCTCATCCAACCTTAAAGCCTTAAATGTCTATCGTGACCCTCAGCACTCCCACCCTCATGCATCTCCTTTGCTGCCTTCAAAATAGACCTGGAATGTGACCACAGCTCACATTCCCTGCTGGTGCCCCGGCCCATTCCCTCACCTTTTGCTTGGATGCTTGCATTAGCTTCCTGACACTCCATCCTTGCTCCCTGGTTAGCTTTTTCTCTACACAAATACCAGAAGTGTCCTGTTAAAATCCAAGCTGGATGATGCCACTCTATTCAGTCAGCTAATACCTTCGCATCACTCTTAAAGAAAAAGCCTACATCTGTACATGGATTTACAACGTGACTGGACCCAAATCTCAGATCTCCTCTCCTCCATGCTCTCTTCTGCTCACTTTGTCACAGCTACTCTGACCTCCTTCTGCTCCTCACACAGCCCAAACACCCCTTTGCCTCAGGGGCTTTGCACAGGCTGTTCCCTCTGCCTGAGTGTTCTTCCCTCAGACATCAACCTGCTTCACTCCTTCACCCCCTTCAAGACTTAGCTCACATACCACCTTCTCAATGAGGTCTGCCTTATGCATTCTATTTCAAATTGCATGGCTGTCCCATCACACCCCCCTGTTGTGTTATTCTCCATAGTACTTGCAGACATTTACTGTATTGTAACATTTCTGCTTTTTCTTATTCATTGTCTATTTCCTGCCCACCCAACCCCCAGTAGAATATAACTCCATGAGAGCATTTCTTTTTGCCTGTTCTGATTATAGATGTAATCTAGAATAATGCCTGGTAATAGCAAGTACTCAACCATTTGTGGAATGAATAAACAAATTAATTGATTAATTAGCTAATTAACCAGTTAATTAATTAATTGATTAATTAATGTGGTGGTTAAGATCTTCATTTTGGGAATCTTATGTATCAATTCAATTCTTATTTCCACAACTTTCTATCTGTTACCTTGTACACATTACTCATCTAAATCTTACTTTCCTGTTGTATAAAATGAGGGCGAGGATAGTACCTACCCCTTAAGGCTCTTGTGAAGAGAAGTGAGATAAAGTATATCAGATACCCAGACAATGACTGGCACATAATATGTGCTCAAGAAAATATAGATTTTCTTTTTTAAGTTTCTCTTATTTCTCTTTCATCAATGGCTTCACAGAGATTTTAGTGAAAAATTGAAACAGCTCATGATGTACAAATAAAAAACCTTCCCCACCAAAAAGAAATGAAAGTATATATAAACATTTAGTGTTATCTTTAAATGCACACACATCCACACATAGAGACAAAAGGCCGGAAGGATACATCAAAATATTTACAATGGCTATCTTCGGAATTTCTGTTGGGATTACTGGTGACTTCCAATTTTTTAGTTATATATATATATATATATGTAATATATGTATGTAATATAATACATGCATGTAATATATATGTAATAATTTTTAGTTATACACATATGTAATATATGTGTGTATATATATATATGTAATATATTTCTTGAGCACAAACTATGTGCCAGTCATTGTCTGGGTGTCTGATATACCTTATCTCACTTCTCTTCACAAAAGCCTTAAGGGGTAGGTACTATCCTCTCCCTCATTTTATACAACAGGAAAGTAGGATTTAGATGAGTAATATGTACAAGGTAATAGATAGAAAGTTGTGGAAATAAGAGTTGAATTGATACATAAGATTCCCAAAATCAAGATCTTAATCACCACACCATTAATTAATTAGTTAATTAATTAGCTGGTTAATTAGCTAATTAATAAATTAGTTAATCAATTAGCTGGTTAATTAGCTAATTAATCAGTTGGTTTTTTTATATATATTATATATATTATATGTACATATATACATATATATGTAATATATATATTTTTTACCCTTTAAATGTGTGACTTTTTGAATTAAAAAGCAGTGAACTTTTTTTAAGAAAAAAATAAAGACCTTCAATAAAATGTGACTCTAAAACTGATTCACTTATCTCCATCAAGAGTATTTATGGAGGCTAGAGTGGCTATCCATTTTATGCTTTGTGGGAAGCATTTGTTAAAACTGTCATTATAGCAACCTGGAAAGCAGATCATGTGTCTAGTGAATTTATAACCCTAGGGGGAGAGTTCAGGAAACAACGCTATTTACATGTTTTGGTTACAATTGTCTACATTCAACAAGGAACCATAGGGATGGTGTGAGCTCAGAGCAGATTCAGCTGGTTTGCTGAAAGGAGGAAAAGAGAATTTCGGGATTTACACAGTGCAGAAGGCAACTGCTTTTCAATCTTAAACAGTAAAAGATAACACTGAAGAAGTCCGGGAAGAAGAAGGGCCAATTAAAACAGAGTTTGGGGACAAAAATGCAGACAAAAGTATGGATATCTGAATTCAGGGATAAATACCTTCAAATTGATTAGAGGCTGGGACTAAAGGTTGAATTATCAGTGTGGTAACCAAGAAATCATTCACTGAAATAATGGCTCAGGGGAAAAGATACTGTATCTGTCTAGGATTTGGAGCTATTTTTTAAAATGCAAGTTATATATATTTGCTCACATTTACAAAAAGAAGGATAAACCAAAAACTTTTTTTAATTAGTTAATTATTGGAAGGAGAAAGGGGCAGTGTTGGAAGCAAGATTTATCTCAATGTACTGCATTATATGGTTTTATTTTTGAATCACATAGTTGTTTTCTATATTCTAAAATAGATAATTAAGTTAAAAAGCAGATTATATGTCAATTGGTTACATAACATAGAGAAAAGTGTTATTTCAAGTGACTTTTCAATACACTGGTTTGATTGCATTATCCAGTAGAATATATTCTGAAGACAAATGGGAATGAAAAACCTTTAACCTCATCCAATAGTCTTAGTGCTAGTATAATATTTGCTATGATTATTTTGAAACTAATATCTTCTATAGGATAAACCAAATAAAGACTTACATTAATATGAAAAAAGCATATTTATTGATTACATTTAAACTTTGATGAGTCAGAGAATTCACTCTGACAAAGCTGATCTGTCCCCTCCAAAGCCCGTATTCCTATTCCGTATAGGTTAAGTAGCAGTTTCTGTATGTCAAGGCAAAGTTTTCTTTCCCAGCGATTTCCTTTAAGTCACCCAAAATAACATTGGAAATTAAAAATGTATAGCAACAAAAAATAGCATGCATCATGTTAATAAATCACTCATTAATTATCTTGTAATAGCCAAAAAATGGTGGTTTGGGGTCAGGGGAGGGGCTATAGTTCTTACTCTCACCACCTTGAGCAGCCTCTGCAAAGCTGTTATTTCCCTGCCACCCAAGAGGCAAAGACCAAATCCTAGAAGAGAATATTAACATCACGTTATGACATTGGCAAACAGCTGGGACAGGGAGCAGACAGCCACTCTTCATCAATGCCCCAGACCCGAGAATTCAGATGTTACTCAGTGAGAGAGAAGTCTCTTGACTGTCTATCCCAAAGAGACTGCACGTGTACACGCAGTGACTCCATTTGACAAGAAATGACTAAATTGTGTTTTCTGTTATCTGGCAAGATGAGGGCCCAAGGTACTTTAAGCTAGACTTTTGTTTGTTTTTGTGACTGTGAAATTTACAATCCACTGCACTGATAATCAGAAGTTCCCTCTGGTAATGAGCTTCCCATTTGAAAGTTGACTGAAAGGGATGACAGAGCAGAAATAGGCACAAGGACGCTTATGGAACCTTGAAGGCACTCCCCAGGACCCCTTGGGGAGAGTACAGAGGCTTCAATGGGGAGATCTTTGGATACAGAGTCTCCAGAAACGACAGTGTGAGCTTTATTCCAAGGAAGAGGACCAGGCAAAAGAGAGAAAGTAGACGTGATGGATGTGATAAAGGGTCTCCATGGTCCCTCCCACAATTTTGGAAAGGAATACGGGGCCTCAGAGGCACAGCCTGAAGGCAGGGTGAGCAGATTCAATTGTGAGACACACTGTAGTAAGTGGTGGGCCCACACGCTTTTGGAATGAGTCAGGGACTGCTTGCTTACAGTGGTTATTTTCCACCCCAGCCCGTATGGGCTGATTCTGAGCTTCAGAGGAAACCACTTGGCAAGAGGCAGCCTGAGAAATCTCAAATGCTATACAAATCTCTTCTTCCTCTGCACGCTACCAGACCTCCAGCCCCAGCACACATAAGCACGTGTGCAGAGCACACACGTGCACAGCACATACCCATCCCTCCCAGAACAGCACAAGGGAGTACATCCACACACATTCACACATGCGAGCGATCTTCAACTCCAATACATGTATGCCTGCTCCCCTGACACACACACAGAAACACAGCATCCACTCACTCACCCACTCATTCACACTGCGCTGGAGTGAAAGGAAGAAGTCACACAACATGTGCCCTGGGGAAACTCCACAGCAGAGGGATACGGGACCCTGTGTTATCATCAGTAGAGTTCGGAGGGGCAGGAGTGAACCTGCTGAAGTGCACACTAAGGAACTACTAGAATTTCAAAGCCTCTGAAATGTTTTGGTGGGGCTAAAGATGGAAAACAGGGGTGGATGGCTCTTTGATGTAGAAAAATGCCATGCAAGCCATTTGGATTAAGAAAACTGAACTTTTCTCCCTACGCTCCTCAGGGTATGAACATAAGCTAGTTACAGATGAAGACAACTTTCCCGGTGACATAATCATAATTTCAGATTTTTTTTCTGATGGGAAGAGGGAGGGAGAGGCCACAGTCTGCAAAGAGGAGAGGAGGAGAATATAGATACAATTCTTACTAGTTAAGTTCCACAGGCTAGTGGGAGGCTGGGCTTGAGGAGAAGAATGGACATTGTACTGGTCCAGTGGTATGGTGGCCGAGAACTCAGAATGATCTTGTGTTACATGTCCAGTAGTTTCCCGATCTTTTGTGTGTCATGTTTATGACCCAGACTTTAGAAAGACTCTACCATGCAAGCAGTTGTGTTTGGGAAATGGAAGGTAAGAGTCGAAGCCATGGAGGTGTGAGGCATTTCAGGGAGAAGGCAGCAGGAGCAGGAGGCAGATGCTGAGTGAGGAGGACTGGAGTTTAGAGGCCACACTCTGGAGGTGGGCACGGGAGGATGGGCCTGTCTGAGGCATCCTTCATTGCACACACTGGGTCATCACTGGGCATCACGAATGGACAGGCATCAGTGATGGGAATGAATTCCTGTGTTGGCATGGTGCTGGTTTTCTTGCTAAAAGGAAACTCTCAAGGTTGGGTTGGCAAGAGGAGAGGACACAGGAAACTCATCCTCCCATCACCTCTGAGAGGCAAAGAGTGACCTCCCAGGGGAGGGGCACAGCCTCTGCTGTGAGAAAGCAGCCTTCTCAGTAGAGGGGTTAATTGCCAAGCTGCTCAGTGCATTTTGGTGTGACGTGTTTATAGCTGTTGTGTGGGAAATGGGCTGCTCCAGGCTTGGATATCTTGGGCACCATGGAAAGTTGCAGTCCCTGCTGCCGGGGATGGAGGATCCAGTCTAGCCAAAGCTCAGCTCAAGGGCAGCCCCTCTAGCTGGGAGGAGAGGGCTCTTGGCACCTGATAGTTCATTGTCCAGGAAGCACAGAGTGAGTTCCCTAGGACATCGCCAGACAATCTCTCTCATCACTCTTTCCACAGTTCCAGGGGAGGGCAATTGACTTCCCAAGGTATAAGGGATGGAGATTGGAGCCATCTATTCTCATTAAAGGAAAAGGTGACCGCAGAAAGGACTGGAGAGAGTCTGGAAAATTGAGGTCATTTATATGGTCTCCAGAGTCACAGATATCTGTATGACACATTGCAGACCTTGAACGACTCAGTGTCCAGGGAAGGAGACAGGCATGTAATTGATTACAAAAGTCAGTGTTCTAAGTGATAAACGACACCAGTGATATTCTGTAAGAGAGTAGAGAAGAGAGTTCCCAGCTTCCTAGAGAGGCCAAGCAGGGTTCATAGAAAGGGAGACATGACGAGGAGGTCACCAGGGAGAAGAGAGGAGCATATGCCAGGCAGAGCAGGAATACTACCTGAGCAGAGGTGGGAGATGTGAATAAGCCTGACCCTGCAGTTGGGGTTGACCTTGGCAAGAAGCTGTTCCGAAACAGCATTCTTTCTCAACCTACAACCAAAAACACTAAGGTTTCCTCCAGGAGGCGCTGGCTTTGCGTGGTAAACAGGCCAGGTTCCCCTACTGCCTTCTCTCACTGTCCTTGTAGGGTTGAAGGGGAGGCTGGCTAGTTGGAGGAAATTCTGTATCTTTCAGACACAGTCAATAAGCTGAGGATAGGTAATGAGCACCACAGCAATGTGACTGGCCAGTGTGGTGGATAAATGTCGTCATCAGAAGAGAACTCGGTTGAGTAAGTAGAGATGAGGCTGCCGTAATTGGCTGAGAAGTTCTGTCCTGCACAATAGCATCGGCTTACTTCCTGTTGGGGAAGCATTGTGGTGGAACTCCAGCCCTTGCTCTGTCCACCGAGCCATGAGCCTAGAGGTTGGGCCTCCCCAGAGTGGGGCCCCTTTTCTAAGTGAAACAACAAGGGCTCTGTGTTGATGAGTAAAGGTCCCGGGACCGCTGGCCTGGAGCTAAGAGTCCTATGTTCTACTTCTGCCTTCACTCCCCAGTAGGATCTGTCCCGACTGGAGAAATGGTTCTACTTCCCCACTGACTTGTGAAACACAGTGTGACGTCGTGGGTCAGAGGAGGAGTACTCTGAAGAAAAAAAAGTCCCGGAGTTGGCCTCAGATAGATGACTCACAGGAGACCCCAGGGGCCAGCTTTGTGACCCTGGTCAAATTCCTCTCCCTTTTTGAGCCTGAGTGTTTCTATTTGTGAAATGGGGATGATAATCTGTACTCTGGCCAACCTGCCGGAGCTGTTGTAAGGCTCAGACAAATCACGAGCATGCACAGCCTGTGAGTACTCGTGGGATGGTGTGTGTGTACATGAGTCCAGGACTGAAGTGTGGCCTCTGAGGAACTGTGTGTCAGGCCACCTGGTGGGGCCGGGTTATGTCACAGCCAAGATTCCTGCCAGCCCCGCCAGGAACTCCAAAAGCAGGTGTCCATGTTACGTGGGCTCAGGTCGGCCAGGCTCAGCCACTGCCAACCTGTTAGGTGCCCTTTCCTCCCTTCCAGCTTCAGTTTCCATCTCTATAATGGGAGAGGAGGGAAGTGAGATGATCTTCAATGTTCCTTCAAACTCTGACATCTTCCAAGAACTGAATTGCTATACAATTCAGCCTGTGGTGTGACTATTTGGGACCTTCAGAGCATCTGTTTAGTTCCCAGTGAGGAGGTCAAAATGAGGCTGAGGAATGTCCAGCAAAAGGGAAGGCCCACAGCATGAAAGATGGTGACATCGTAACATGAATATTTAACTCCACGTGCTAGGCATGATGCTAATGGTAAAAATATGTATTTTTTTGCATCAAATACCCATAAATGCAAGCTAACTACTTTTTCAAATAATGAGCAAAAGAAACCGGGGCCTGCTCCAACACTGGAGAAAAAAGCAGATTGTGTTAGAGTTGACAGGCTGTAGTCTACACCACAACTATTTGTCTATTGGACATAATAGACATTCAACATTAACTTCGACAATATAGGATTTTCACTTAAGATACCAGAACTTAACTTCCTCCCAACAACGCAAGATTCAGTACTAGACAGTAAAAAATGATCAAAAATGGTTTAGAATAATTAATGACATGGTAAATGTCCATATTTAATTTAAAAGTTTTTTTTAGAAAAAGCAGATCACAAAATAAGAGCAGATGAGTCACTTTTGTTTACACATGGAAATAATTATATACTATAGGAATATGCTTTTAAACATGCCAAGTCTGTGAGGACTATAGGTAACAAAAATTGTACGTATAGTGCCCCTTGGTGTCCATGGGGGATTGGTTCCACAACCTCTGCCGATGTGAAAATTTGTGATGCTTAAATTCTTTATATAACAGTTTATTATTTGCATATATACTACACACAGTGTCACATAATATTTTCTTTCTTTCTTTTTCTTTGCTTTCTTTTTAGAGCTGGAATGTCCTACTACGTTGCCCAGGCTGGTCTTGAACTCCTGGCTTAAGTGATTAGCTGGCCTCAGCCTCCCAAGTAGCTAGGACTGGAGACGTCCATGCACCACTGTGCCTACTTAAATCATCTCTATGTAAAGAGCTGTTTCATTGTATTGCTTTTCATTTGTACTGTTTTTTGTTGTTGTATTTTAATTTATTATTATTATTAATTCAATTTTTGAGAATTAGTTTTACTCTTGTTGCCCAGGCTGTAGTGTGCAATGGTGTGATCTTGGCTCAATACAACCTCTGCTTCCTGGGTTCAAGCGATTCTCCTGCCTCAGCCTCCAGAGTAGCTGGAATTACAGGCGCACACCACCACACCTGGTTAATTTTTTGTATTTTTAGTAGAGTCGGGGTTTCATCACGTTGGCCAGGCTGGTCTTGAACTCCTAACCTCAGGTGATCCACCTTCCTCAGCCTCCCCAAGTGCTGAGATTACAGGAGTGAGCCACTGTGCCCAGCCTATTATTTTAAAATATTCTTGATCTGTGGTTGGTTGAATTGATGGATGTAGAACCCATGAGTATGGAGTGCCGACTGTTCGTGGGATTCATGCTAGACGAGTAGATTTATACTGCTCTTGCCACAAGAACAAAAACCAGATGCTAGATATGTTCCTTTGCTTCATGGTGGTGACCTTTTTACTATCTAAATGTGTGTCATAACATTATGTTGTATACCTTAAATATACACAATGACATTTCTTTAAAACATAAATAAATATGCCATGCCTGGAAGGCTATATTTCAAAATGTTATGAGAAGCTCTCCCTGAGGGTTGGGGTTTGGGTGATATCACTTCTCTCCTTTTTGCTTGTCTGCCTTTTTTAAATGATCTTTAATGCCTCTGCAATCAATGTTATAAGTCAATCCAAGAAGCCATCTGGGGAAGGATTCCCAGAAGGATTCCACAGGGCATGCCAATGGCTGGGAGGAGAGGCCATGCAACCCTGCTCATTCTCCTAACTGCGAACACATGTCAGAGTTATTTGGGGTCCTGATGTCACCCGGCGAGCCAGCTCAGCTGTGGTTATGATGTCATTCACTGCCTGGCTGGCGGCTCTGTGGCCAGTGAAGTCACCGGGGAGGAGAGTTCCTGGTGGCCCCTTATTCCCTCCAGAGCTGTCTCCCAGCCTCTGGCCACAGGAAAGCACAAAGAGATAAGGGGCTTCACGGCTCTGCAGCTGTGTGTGGTGCAGCTGCCAGGAGCCATGCCTGGGCCTTGAGGCCTGGGGGACGTGTTCTGGCCTTAGGCCTAAGCCTTCTTGGTCCTTCCCAGCCTGCTGACTTCCTGCCACTGCACAATCGACAAACAGTGCTCAAATCACAGTTGAATCTCCTGGGCTTTACAGGAGAGTTTCATGGTCACTTTTGACTATTCCCCAGCACCCTGGAGAGCTGACCCCTGACATTGCCTCATCCTCCTGACACCTCTGCCCGACAGTAGCCCCTTGGTGCCCTGCATGGTAACATCAACCCATCCCCAGAGGGCCTGGGCAGATGTCCTTCCTCCTCTGACTGCAGAGCTGATGGAGTTGGACCAACCTCTGTCTTAAAAAAATGCCTTTTGTCATGTAACTAACAGAACCCATTCATAGGCCTCAGGCATTACATGAGGGTATGAACAACTTGTGGGGCCTTCATGCCAGACTGTTTAGGTCTAAATCCCTCCTCCAGCAGCGTGGCCTCCGACAGGACCTCTCAGGAAGTGGATGAAATGGATTTTTCACTGTGCATTTTTTTGTGAGAATGAAATGAGGAATTTTATGAAGAAGTAAGTGGAGCAATATCTGAAACAGTTTGGCTTCTTCGGGTAATTATTTACTGTTTGTTACACAAATCCTCCACTTCTCCTGCATCTCAGAGCCCCCCCTCCTTCTGGGCATTTGGGAGTGCTCTAGCAACTTAGCTTTCCCTCTTAAACGTCCCCAGTCTCCGTTTCTTATTGGGGAAAGGGGAATGAAGAAAGTCATTAATAACAGAACAAATATCTAAACGAACACTAGAAATGAACTCAGAAAGAAACATCCAGCTTGGTCTCCTTTCCCAGGTGCCATGGAGATGTTTACAGAGGAGGGCACTGAAAAGCCAGGCAGCTTTTCTGGGTTCTTTTTAGCCCAGCTGATGGAGCTGCACCATATCTCTGTCTAAACCATCATGCACCCACATTGTGACCTAGTTTCAATTCTTGTGAGCGAGAAAAGAGGCCGACAAGGAGAAGCATGGCAGGTTTTGACTTTCTGGCATGTGAAACCATAACTAAAAGATTTTGAGCCCAAAGTGTTTAAGTATGATCTTCTGGAGATATCAAAGTTTAAGAAGGGACGAGGGACAAGATCTCTCCAGTAGTCTCCTCCACCAACTCCCGACCACCACCAGCCACCTCATGGCCCATGAAATGGATGTGGGGTGTCACACAATTGTGTGGGGGAATCTGTGGGAATTAACTCAGGACATTCTTGTAACGTGGAGTTAAAAGAATCTTCGGGGAAAATCTCAACTTCGTGTGGAATATGACTGGACTCTCATTGCATGGGATATTCTTTGTGGCAATACTTTCCCTACATATTGTCCCAGCCCAAAGACCTTGGTCATAATTTATCCTGCCTGGCTCCCTGGAGGCCAGAGTCTCATGGGCCAGGAGCCTCGGTAGCCTCAGAATAAGATAATTTGAAGGGTGTTCCGTGGAGCCTCCAGCATGGTGCCTGGCTCAATGACATCTATCCATGGTGGTGACAGGTGCACTGCTGGTGTGCTTGGTAAATGGGTGTATTTGCCAAAGAGGTGGGTGCTTCTGTCCTCTTCATAATCTGGAGGCTTGTGTATCACATCTCTATTGCCAGTATGAAACATGGCCACACACTTAGTGGTTTAAAATAATCCATAGTTACTATCTTATGCTTTGTGTAGGTCAGAAGGTTAATGTCAGTCACGCCAGGTTAAACTCAAGGTGTCGGCAGGGCTGCCTTCCTTCCAGGAGGTTCTAGCAAAAAAATTTACTTCTAAGCTCCTTCAGGTTCCAGGTAGAACCCAGCTCCTTGCTGTTGTAGGACAGAGGTTTTTCTTTCTCTGCTGGCTGTCAGCTGGGGGCCACCCTTAGCTCCTAGAGGCCTCTGTCTGGTCCTTGTACATGCACTCCTATGTCTCAGACCTAGCAATGATGTGTAGAATCCTTCTCAGGCTTGGGATCTCTCTACCCTCCCCTTCTGCCTTCCTCTTTCCCTGACTGCTCTGACTTTGGCCAGACAAAGTTCTCTGTTGTTAAGGGATCATGTGATTAGACTGGGCCCCAACTAGATGATTCAGAAATCTATGTTAAGGGTCCTAAACCTTCATCACATCTGTGAAGTGCCTTTTGTCATGTAACTAACAGAACCCATTCATAGGCCCCAGGCATTAGGGCATGAACACCTTGTGGGGCATCATTCAGTCTCCCATACACCACAGTGAAGTCGGTCCCGCTAGGAGAATGGACAGAGACTTCAAGTTGGGGATATCTGAGCTCTTCTTCATTCTGTCAGAAAGATCCATCGAGCACTCATTGTGTGCCAAGAACTTTTCTAAATGTTTGGGATACAAACTGGAAATGCTAAGACCACTAAGAAGAAGGAGGAAGAAGAGAAAGAAGAACTGACTCTTGAACATCTACGACTGCCATGCACACTTTCTGCACTCTTTCTAATGTCCAAAGGGCATCTCATTACACACATGAGAAGGCTGGGGCTCTGGGGTAAGGGGGTTGAGAACTTGGCCAACATCACCCGGTTTCTATGTTGCACAGTCAGGACTCACCCTTCCTCTTCTCTCTGATTCTCGAGATTTTTGTCCATCGGGATACCTCCAGTCCAGTCTACAGAGGGAGTACCACACCTGCTAGGACCAAGCCTCGGCTCCTCCCCACCAGCCTTCATTTTCCTTCTTCCCCCAGGGCTGAGTCTGTATGGAACTGGAGGCCTGTGACTCACCCTGGTCTGAGTTTGTTACCTTTCAAGGGACTCATAGGGGTTTCCGGAGATGTCTGGAGGGAACAGCTGTCTGGCCTGTGGTCCCTCACCTGGATGAGCAGAGTTATTCTGCAGAAGACAGGGGAGACTTCGGCGACAGGCAAGCTCTGGGCCCTGAAGTCTCCTCTGGCCCAATTTACATGTGCTTGACTGTCCAGGTGCACTCCTTCCTCTTTTTAATGACCCAATGTACTATTTATAGCTTCTCCTTTAAAGGGCAATGAGCTGTGGGCTTCAGGCCTCAGAGTAAAGTCTTATAAAGAGCTTGGAACAAATTAAGTGCTTCATATACGCAGTGGAACAAAGTCAGAAAGGCCATGGTGAAAAGCCAGCAAAACTCCGGATCAAAAGTGCAGAATCATGAGATTCACCTCCAGTTTCGAATGTTCTTCTTCATTATGACAATCACCTCTGGAGTAGTTGCAATGTAACAGATACTTTTGTGTACATTTTATGTTCATTAATTTATTTACTCCTTACAACAACCCAGAGAATTGGAAATTGATATATTTTGTCACTAACGGAGGACATGCTCAGAGATGTTAAGTAACTTGTTTTAGGACACAGAGCGGGAAAGGGGCAGAGGCTGGCTTCAAACATAGGTGTGCCCTCTGCCAATGCTCGCTCCTGCTCTTCTCACCAGGCCACACAGAGGGACCAGCAATGCCTCCAAGTCCATGATTCTATTCTTTTTTTGTTTTTGAGACAGTCTCACTCCGTCACTCAGGCTGGAATACAGCAGCCTATCTCATCTCATTGCAATCCCTACCTCTTGAGTTCAAGCAATCCTCCTGCCTCAGCTTCCCAAGTAGCTGAGACTACAGATGTGCACCCCCATGCCTGGCTAATTTTTGTATTTTTTTGATAGAGATGGGGTTTCGCCATAGTTTCCAGGCTGGTTTCAAACTCCTGAGCTCAAGCGATCCACCTGCCTTGGCCTCCCAAAGTGCGGGATCATAGCTGTGAGCCACTGTGCCCGGTCCATGCTTCTGTTTCATTTCTGCAACAACTCTGCACAGATAGCAATTTTCTTTCCCCATGTTACACTTAAACAAGCCAAGCCTCAGGAAGGCTGGAGAGCCTGGCCAAGGGCCACCATCAGGAACCATGGTGAGGAAGGACACCTGAGGAGGAAGCAGTGGAGGAGCCTGAACCCAGAACTTGGGCATTTTCATGCTGTTTTCCTTCTCCAGGACCAGATAGGTCCAGACACCTGGACTGATTTCTGAGTTCACACTGACTCTTCCCCACTAATAAAATAGGTGAAATCCATAGGTTTTCTTTCTGCCTACAGAAACTGGTGTTTGCTTACTCTTCCTTGCTTCCTGTTTTTATTCTATCCAGATACCCTTTTCCCAGCTCTTCCATGGCTGGCTCCAGCTCCTCAGTCAGACACATGGAGATGTCATCTCCTCAGTGAGTGTACCGGGGCTCCTCCACACCCATCACACCCTCCTACGGCCTAGCAGACAATTAAACTCCATGAATGTTTGGCAACAGCTGGGCTAGAACAGGGGAGGAAGGGCTGTGAGTTCATTCAGATGGCAGGGGAGACACGAGCTTCAGCCTGAATGAGAAAGAGACAAAGAGGATGGGAAAAATCCCACAAGTTGGTTATCTTAGAAAAGAGCCAGCAAAGGCCTGGGATAAACTCTGGCCCCTGCTACACCTTTCAAAGGAGGTAGGGCCCCAGGTTGGGGGCAGGACATTGGCAGAGCCCAGGGATCAGTCAGGTCCCCATGGATGTTGGTTGGCTGCTCCCCTGTCTGTGTCTCCATTGTGACCATCACTCACTTTCTCAAAGGCCAGAGCATCAATCACATAAGCATGATTTGGATGGGGAGTGCAGGGCGATGCCTTAAAGCTTGCAGTCTTGTTCTGGGCAGGAGCTTTGACAGTACCCCTGGGCAAGCACTGCCTTAGAAACTGAAGTCTTTTTCTGGGCAGAAACCTGGGATCACTGAAGGAGGGAAGGATGGACAGGGTCCTGGAAAGTACCCCTGGGAGGATGGGGAGCAGTTGGGCAATTAGGCATGGAACTCAGGTGGGACCTGGAGCTTTCCCAGCAGGCTGAGGAAGCAGCCACTAAGGCTGTGGAAACTCACCAGATGTTTTAAGGCCGTAACGCTCCTAGTCTCAGTACTGGTACCTAGAACATCATCCCCACTTGCTCGAATGCTCTATGCCAAGCTTATTTTTATTTGTCCTTTGGTCTTCAGCTTGGGGTCTCCTCTCTGGAGAATATTTTCTGATATGACTTGGGTGCCCTTCTTCTGCTCCTGAAGCCTCCCCTTTATTTTATCCCTATTATCATACGTATTCCACGGAATTGTGGTTGGCTGTTTACTCGTCTGCGTCTCCCTCTAGACTTGAGGCTCCCCAGCAAAGGCAGCTTTAATCATTGCGCCTTCAGCACCAGTAGGGGGCCTGGCCCAAAGTGATGAATGAGCTCAACAGAAGCAGATGCTGGTCATGAAAATGTCTTCTAATTACTGTTCAGCAATTTCTAATTATGCAGGGCATTTAATTCTCTTGCCTCCTAAGAACCTCACAATAGTGTAGGAGAGGAGTTCATTATCTACATTTTCCAGGTGAAGCTAATGCCCAGATAGGTGAAGCGGTTTGTTCTGAATCATCCAGGTGGTGAGTTGCTGAGTCAGAGCTCAAAGGCCTGTCAGGCTCCAAAAATCCATATTCTGTCCTTTATATCAAAAGCCCTAAAGCAATGATACCACAAACCTGGCAAGATCATTTATAGGATGCTATAAAACATGCAAATTCCTTGAAGATAGGATAAAGGCACGGAATTCAAGGAATTGAGAAAAAAAGGAAGGAAGGAAAGGAGGGAGAGAAAGAGGAAAGAAAAACAATTATGAAGGCTAGATAGAACAATAAGATGCATCATAATGTTACATATATTATATAATATTACACTTTCATCTTGAGGTAAGCAATGTTCCTCCTTAAATGCCCAGGGGGAGAATACAAACTATGACTTTAAACACATTGTTTGGCCTGTAAACTCTCTATCTACCTATCTATCTATCTATCATCTATCTATTTATCTATATATAGAGATAGTTATATCATCAAAGAGAAGTTGTGAAGTAACCCGGCAAGACTCCCCAGCTTCCAAGCCCCTTTACAAAGGCAGCAGAAATGCCCAAAGCTCAGGGATTCTCCAGGTCCCAATATATCGAGATATATATATATATACACACACACACACAAAACATTGGCAGAGCCCAGGCACTAGTCAGTTCTCCATGGGTGTTGGTTAGGAGAACGATTATATATATATAGCCTTAATACAGCAAGTAAGGTTAACTAGCCTTCAGCTGTTGGAATTCACTTATGGAACAAAGCACAGAAGGCTGATGTGAGACTGCAGGACAAAGAAAATCTAAGAGTGTGGACAGTAAAGAGAAAGGGTGTTAAGGAGTGAGGTCAATGAGGGAAGAGGTGGGGGTGGGGGTGTAAGAATGGTGCCATAGCTTGAATGTCTCCTCCAAAACTCGTGTTGAAATTTAATTGCCAATGTAATAGTATTGGGAGGGGGAGCCGTTAACAAGCCTTCATAGTACCCCTCATGGATGGATTAATGCTGTTGCCATGGGAATGGGTTAATTACCTTGAGAGTGGAATCCTGATAAAAGGATAAGTTTGGGCCCATTTCTCTCTGTCTCACACTTGCCTTTGCCCTCTGCCAGATGTCAGTGCCATGCTGTTGGACTTCCCAGCCTCCAGAACTGCAAGCCAAATAAACTTCTGTTCTTTATTAATTACCTAGTCTGTGGTATTCTGTTATGGAAGCAGAAAATGGATTAAGATAGATGTAGATATGCTCATCGTTTATTTAGCAAGCCAGGAAATAATTAGAAAATGTATGGAATACATAACAGAATTTGTTTTTTCAGAATTAAAAAGAAATCTCAGAAAGAATAAAAAAAGTACTGTTGGAAGTATAGGAGGTGGGTGGTATAAGTGAGCTAAACCCTCATTTTTCTCAGAAGGAAATCAATAGGTCTAGATAAAGCTAATAAATCAAAAATTGAGGCAAATTCACACTATCTAGACCTCTGGGGTGACTGAACTAAGCTGGAAACTGTTAGAAGTTGCTTCTGGAAAATAGTTTTATGGCAGACAGGAGGACCACATGAGACAATTCCAATGTAGAATCATTATTTATTTGAAATGTTGGCTTAAGTGCTATACATTACATCTGTTTATTCTAAAAAATTAGAGAATAGGAATCTGCATTTTTAATCAGCTACTCAGGTAATTTTTATGCTCTCAGCCCTGTCTTGGAACCATTGCCTATGGCTTTGGATGGCCTGGAGGGCCCTGTCTTCCCAGCTTCACTGAGGACCTGGAAAATCCCTGAGCTTTGGGCATTTCTGCTGCCTTTGTAAAGGGGCTTGGAAGCTGGGGAATCTTCCAGGGTTACTTCACAACTTCCTTCATCTTTCTGTACTTCCTGGTTGCTTCCAACGGAGGAGGAAGCTGACTCAGTCCCATGAGTGAGGTTCTGGATCATGTCTTCATTTCCTGTCTTAATTCCTGCCTCAGATTGTGAATATCACTCTGGTTCTCAATGCTAGGTGATGCCTCATTCACCTCCTGACTTTTGGTTGACCCTAAGCTTGATGTGGGTGTACTGTGACCTTCCTGTCCTTTAAAGATTCAGAAAAGAGATTATGACATCTTTACAGTTGCCCTGATGTACGCTCATGTTGGCCCATCGAAGTTGGGAATGGGTTATGCAATCCCACATGACTTCAAGAGGAATCTCTGCAACACATGAGAAAGAGCATGAAAGATACAGTGGATTCAAGTGCCCAGAGTTCTGAAGCCAGCTCTGAGAGGGCTGACCGTAGGGCCTGGAGCATTACCTTCCTCCACTTGTCTTAACAGGAACTCTGGTCTTCTGCAGCTCACACACCTTAGCTACTGTAGACTTTCTCTTTCACCAGAGGTTTCTGAAGGTCATTCCAGGAAAGGACTGTGATCGCCTGCCCTCTAGGTCCCTCTTATTTCCCATCTTTATCATTCTCATGGATTGGCACATAGCAGGTGCTTCAAATCCATGGTTAACTTCAAGAGCTTTGTGAACAGCACTTTGCTGTTTTCTGTTCCCATACATTCACACCCTTCATCACCAGGGTGAATCTGCAGAGTAGGCATTATTGTTATTATTATAACAGGATGTTAAAATGAGGTGTTTTCGAAGGCTGAGAACAAAATAGCAGGTGTCATCCGGTGGTGCTAGACCATACGTGCAGGACTTGCAAAGGGGCGGTCAAAAATCAGTTCACCAACAGTAACCTGTCACTAAACTCCATGTGAAGCAATGTGAACAATTTGTTTTCAGGGCCAATGCTGGTGAATTTGGGGATGCCTGTATTATACCATAGTGGACTTTTCATTATCAGAAAAACCATGAGCTAGGTATCTGAGGTCTGGTCCAAGGGCAGGATAAAGTATACATCTGTAGAGGTATAATGATGCATAGTTTTCTATGGCTGCTACAACACATTTTCACAAATTTATGGGCTGAAAACAACACAAATATGCTGTCTTATCGTTCTGTTGGTCACAAATCCAATATGAATCTCAAATGGGTGAACATTAAGGTGTCAATAGGGTGCATTCCTTTCTGGAGGCTGTAAGGGCGAATCACTTTCTCTTCCTTTTCTGCCTTTTAGAGGACACCTATATTCCTAACTTCAGGGTCTCCCTTCTCTATTCCAAAGCCAGCAGCAGCAGACCAGATGCTTCTCATGCTGCCTCCCTCTTCTACTTTTAAGGACCCTGTAATTACATCAGCACCACCTGTGTAATCCCAGCTATTTTTAAAGTCAGTTGATTAGCAACCTCAACTCCATCTGCTACGTTAATTTCCTCTTGCCATGTCGTCCTAGTTATTATCCTGTCTACCACAAATGGAGAAGGGTGGAAAAGATTACATTGCTTCCAGCTTGCACCTTGCTAAATATTGCTCACCCAGTAAATGTAATTGAATCTATTCTACAGGTGGGGAAACAGCAGATCAGAGAGATTAGGAGTGGTGTCCACTCCTGACATGCATAGCAATCTCTTAATGCCTGGCCCCGTCCTCCAGGGATTCTGATCTAATTGGTCTGGGATATGGTGGGGGATTTTGTGAAAGTTTCCAGGTTATTTCAATGAATGGTCAAGGATGGAAAACACTGGGCCAAGGAATTACTTCAATTCACCCAAACAGCTGGAAAAACATGGTACTACAGCCCAGTCTACCTCACTTCAAAGTGCCAATAAGGGGCTGGTGGAGGAGAAACCTCGTACCCTTTTGCTGGAGGGAATTTTCACTTTAACTGAAAACAGACATTGAGATACCATCTCACACCAGTTAGAATGGCGATCATTAAAAAATCTGGAGACAACAGATGCTGGAGAGGATGTGGAGAAATAGGAACACTTTTACACTGTTGGTGGGAGTGTAAATTAGTTCAACCATTGTGGAAGACAGTGTGGCGATTCCTCAAGGACCTAGAAATAGAAATTCCATTTGACCCAGCAATCCCATTACTGGGTATATATCCAAAGGATTGCAAATCGTTCTACTATAAGGACATGTGCACATGAATGTTTATTGCAGCACTGTTTACAATAGCAAAGACCTGGAACCAACCCAAATGCCCATCGACGATAGACTGGATAGGGAAAATGTGGCACATATACACCATGGAATATTATGCAGCCATCAAAAACGATGAGTTTGTGTCCTTTGTAGGGACATGGATTAACCTGGAAACCATCATTCTCAGCAAACTGACAGAAGAGCAGAAGATCAAATGCCGCATGTTCTCACTCACAGGCGGGTGTTGAACAATGAGAACACATGGACACAGGGAGGGGAGCACTACACACTGGGGTCAGTTGGGGGGAAATAGGGGAGGGATGGTGGGGGGTGGAGAGTTGGGGAGAGATAGCAAGGGGAGAGATGCCGGATGTAGGTGATGGGGAGGAAGGCGGCAAACCACACTGCCATGTGTGTACCTATGCAACAATCTTGCATGTTCTTCACATGTACCCCCAAACCTAAAATGCAATAAAATAAATGGGAAAAAAAAACAACAAAGGAACAGAGCTTCAGAGGTAGAATATCAAGCACTGAATTCCCGTTGGCAACAAAAGAACAAACTTTCCTTTGGGAAAGAAAAGTGAGACAGTGTTCAGAAGACAGAGCCTCACATAGGGCTTGAGACCTTGGTAAATGGCATCGCTGTTATTTTATTTCTATAATTATTAATAGAATAATAATTCTATTAATTATTATTAATAGAATTATTAATGTTATTAACATAATAATATTAATATAAGTGTTATTAATATAATATATTATATTATAAATATAAAATATATTAATATAATATAATAATTATTATTATTAATAATTCTATTAATTATAGGGCCAGGCTATAGAGAGGGCTATGCCAGAAAGGCCTTCCAGATACCCTTCCTCTTCCTCTCCTTAGCTGGTCTGATCTGAGGGCTTTCCCACATCACTGCATCAGCTTAGCTCCCCACCCCTCCCTGACATGCTGTCCAGTCCCCAAGCCCTGGGTCCCAGAGTGGGTTAAATTGTGACCTGTCCAAAAGACACATCTAAGTCCTAACTCTGTGGATGTGAACTTATCTAGAATTAAGGTCTTTGCACATATAATTAAATTAGGGACCTTGAGATTAGATGGCCCAAATCCAATGACTAGTGTCCTTCTGAGAGAAAGGAGAGGGAAGTTTGATGCACAGAGAAGGCCAGTAAGGACAGAGGAAGGGATCAGAAGGCAGTCAGGAGCTAAGAAACACCACTGGTCACCAGCAGCCACTGGAAGGTAGGAGAGAGGTCTGGGCTGGATCTCCATTCAGAGTCTCGGAGGGGAATGGCCATGGTAACACCTCAGTCCAGGGCCTCTGGTGTCCATAACTAAAAAAGAATATATTTCTGTTGTTTCAAGCCACCCCATTTGTGAAACTTTTAACAGTAGCCACAGACAACTAATAGAGGTCTCATCCACCACCATCCCCCACCCCCATCTGGATACCGCAGGAGAGCCAAACACAGTGAGAATGCAGGGCACTGCCTCCTGGAGCCATGTCTTCTGCCTCCGTCTGAGCACTCAGATCCTGAAGCCTCACTTTGGGTTAAGGGTATCGAGGAAGGACCAGGGCCATGACCTCTGATGTCAGGAACTTGAGAACACTTCCAAACATAGCACGTGATTTTCAACCCACACTGCACTAAAGGGGGAAAAGGGTGTTTGAGGCCAACTCCAACCCTGGGCCATGCCAGGACAGCCCTAAGCATGGGGGAATGGCCCCAACTCCCATAGTCTTGGGAGCATCCATTGTCTACCCAATAACTGTCTCCTCATTCATTGCTGATAACTGCACTCCAGGTCTGTTGGGACAGCAATATGTCCTATCCTGGAGGATAAGTCATGCCTGGTATAATTGGATCACAGAGGCCTTTTCATCCCTCATTGCCAGTGATGGTTTAAAAGGAAGCATATGGCCAGCCGTGGTGGCTCACGCCTGTAATCCCAGCACTTTGGGCCAGGAGATTGAGACCAGCTTGACTCACATAGTGAAACTCTGTTTCTACTAAAAATCCAAAAAAAAAAAAAATTAGTCAAGCATGGTGGTGCGTGCTTGTAATTCCAGCTACTTGGGAGGCTGAAGCAGGAGAATCCTTGAACTCGGGAGGCAGAGGTGGTGGTGAACGGAGATCGTGCCATTGCACTGTGGCATGGGTGGTAAGAGTGAAACTCCATCTCAAAAAAAGAAAAAAAGGGAGCACATGACTTAGTTTTAGTCAAAAAGATATAAGGGGAATTCTGCTGAGAACTTCTGGGAGAAAAAATTTCCTCTGAAAAAAGAAAGAAGCCCTTGGGGGAAAAGCCATTTAGCTCCTTCCCCATTTGTCTCCAGCATGAGATGCTGTTGGGGGTTGTGTGTGATGTCTGGAGCTATGGCAGCTATAATGTGTCAGTGAATTGAAACACCATTCAGGTGCTGAAGATGGCAAAGAGGATGATTGTAAGGACTCTGGGTCCTTGATGATATCATTGAGACACTGACCAATCGACCAACCCTGGGGACCATCTATCTATTGAGTTTCCTTTAGTTAAGGCCTTTTAGTTCAGTACTTAGGTGCATTCACTGAACCATCCTAACAGGGCCTAAAATGCAGGTTGGAGGCTACTCAGGACTTTCAGTGCTATCAGTAGGTTTTGTAGGACACATAACACGGCCCAAGCCTGTAATTTATAGTCCATACAGTGCATGGAAACAGATAAATGGGAAAATCTGAGTCGGACTCTGATCTTTCTCGTCTTCACTGTGTGAATATAGGTATAGTGTAAGTCTTTCTGAGCCTCTCCTTCCACATTTGCAAGCTAGGACAATAATCCCAACCTACAAATCATCTTTAATTTGTTCTGAACTCAAATAAGATGATGGGTGCAAATGCGTTTTATGGCATGCCGTCTAAATGAACAAGACTGTTAACCAGCTCCACTTGCTTTTACTTTGTGTGAAGTGTGTGTCCATGTGTGTGTGAAGAGGGTGGAGAGACGAAGTGTTAACTGGAAGATTTGCCTTCCACGTGTGTCCCTCAGGAGGGCGAACATCGCTTATCTGGGAATCCAATTTGGGGTAATTCTATCTCCTTGCGCCAACTCCCTCTCACATTTAATCAAGTTCCATCAATTCTGCTTCCTCCGGGGCCTGTGACTCTGTTTGTTGCCCCATCTCCATCCTCACGGTCTTGCTTCAGAGTGCATTGCTTCTCGCTGGACCATTGCACCCGTTCCAGTCAGTCTTTTACCTCCACTCTGGAACCTTTGTGAGTTAGTCTTTCCCACCACTCAGGTGGGACTGTGCCACCTGGGGCCTGCTCTTGATGGATCCAATTTTTTGTGCCACTTTTTACCCAGCATTCTCTCCTTCTAGGCTACCAAAGTCCTCGTTTCCCAGCACACAGCACAGGGCCTGGTGCATAACAGATGCTCACAAAGATTTGTTGAATGGAAAGAGCAGCCTGGGTTTCAAACCTTGGAAAGAGGATTAAGATGCAGTTGGTGTTACCCAAGAATTGCCTTGGCTTCACAAATTAGAGTCAGCAATGCTTCACTGCATGCAGATACTTTATTGAAAGTAAGTGGCTATTTTAGAGAAAAACATGCTCATAGCTGGCAGCCGCGGGTGGGGTTTTGGGGGCACTCAGGGGCTGGTCACTTGCTGTAGGGTTCCTGGAGACTTAGGAGGTCTTCTCTTAGCCCAGATCCAGCCGTCAACTCCTCCTCTTCACTCTCTGCCAACTGCCCGCCCTTGGCTCCATCTGAAACAGGTGGGCAAGGAGGGTTGGTCCAAACCAGATTAGGACTTCTCTCTGGTCCCTTCCTTTTGGCCCAAAGAGACCCCAGCCTCCAGTGAGCATTTCCTGTTAATGCCCTTTAGACAGGCACATCCACTGAGGTGTCAGAATCATCCCCTGGCTATAGGGACATGCTAAGGGTATGATGGTACTTGGGTTCACTGTCAGCAGACAGCCACTTGGCCTTGGAAACTAAAAATACAGTTGAAAATCTAAACTATGTGCTGGACAAGATCACGTCCCTGTTTAATGGCCCACTCCCATTTCTCTGCACCTGAAAAACTCCTGGGATTCTAAAATCCACATCCCAGGCATCACCTCTCCTGGGGACCCTTCCCAGAGCCTCCAGGAGTGAGTCCTCCTTCCTCCGGGCTCCCACTCGCCCAGGCACAGCTTCCATCATGGCCTCCGGAAAGTGGAAGGGCATCCCTGGGTTGCGTCACTCACGCCCGTTATTCCAAAGCTTCCCAAGAGCACTGTGTTTACTCTCTATTCCCAGTGCCTTCATTGTGATTTATTTTCTCTCCTTAACATCTCTGCAACAGGAAGAGGTAGAAATGTCCACTTTTCCCCTGGCTAGGATTGCCTCTCCAAGATTTTCCACCTAGCCCTTCAAGGGCTGTGAGGGTGAGGTTCCAAACACTCCCTTCTCTTCCTGTACCAGTGTTCTAGGCTGGAAGCCTTGATGCTGGTTCATCACTCTAACCCCCAAAGACCTTCGCTCCTAGTCACCCCACTGCCCTCTTCCTGTGCCTCTCTTGCTTCTCCTTCCGCCCTACATCAGATCAGGAGACCCTTGGCAATGCAGAGCTTCCCAGACCATGAACACCTCATGGGAAGGGACTGTGCCATTGGCACTGGTGACCCCTGGCTCCAGTGCACACAGCACAGGTCTTGTGCAGAGAGCACAGCAGATGCTGAGATCAAGACCCAGCCCCCTCCCCTTGGTCCCTGTCTATCCCAGGGCTTTGCTACCTGCAGATGCTTTCAGAGACGAGATGTACTTGGACCAGAAGGAGCAATCGGCTTTCTTCAGGCCCTGTCGATTGGGGAGCAGTGCACTGAACTCCTTGTAGTTCTCTCCGTCAGCGCTGGGTACAAAGTCAGGCCAGGGGGTTGCAAATTCAGGCACTTTCCGTGAGAACTCATAAGGGTAGTTGGGATTTCTGGGAAAACGAGAAGAAAGAAATCCCCATGAGGGAAACTTGTCTTTCCTTTCATCACTTGAATCACTTCCCACTTGCCCTTGATATCTGAGGGACAATTCAGGTATCTGTAAGTGTCAGGGCTGCATGTGAACCCCCCGGATCTGGCTTCTGGGGTTGTGATCTTGACTACAGCACCACAAAGCTAGGCCATTTCTGGGAGAGGAAAGGTGTTGAGGTCATGACCTGGTAGCATCACCCAGGGCCTCGTGCTGCCCTTCTGTTTTTGTGAATGTTCAGGAGATCACTGTGCTCTTCTCTTTCCTGATATCCTCAGATCTAGACACCAGAACTAGCCTTTGAAATGTCCTTGTTTGTCAAGGCCTGGGCAGGAGGGTGAATCTGCAGGCCAGCTGCCCTATAAAGGGGACATGGCGCCTGTTCAGATACCGGCTCCTTCCCAAACTTGCTGCCCAGGCCCATCTTCCAGCATGTCCTGCGTGTAGCCCAAATGCCAGCCCTGCAACCACCTGGCGCTTCCCAGACAAGGCGTGTCCTCTCATGACTGCTGCATTTGCGTGGACCTTCTCTCCTGGAAGTGCCTTCCTCCCCTTTGCTTGTCTGAATATTCTACTCATCCCCCAAGGCCCAGCTTACATGTGACATCCCCAGTGAAATATTTTCTAAAACCCTAATTAGAAGAAATGTATTCTTCTGCTCACCTCCCACAACAAACTGCATAAAGCTTTATTTTCTCCTGCTTTGAATTATGGTTCATTTTTATGTTTTCGGACTATTAGTAGCTGGGAACTGGGCCACGACTTCTGCATCTTTTTACCTTTCCAGGGAACCTAGCACAGTCTAGGTAATCCATGCACATTAGCCAGCAGCCAGGTGGGAATAATGACTTGGAAGCTAGTCCAGTGGTGTGAATGGCCCGAGCTGGGGCTGGTGCTGAGGAGCCTGGTTTACGGGCCATGGAGTGAGCATTGTGAACCGGGGAGGGGTAGAGTGGAAAAGCCTGTTATCTGATGATGGTAACAGGAAAAGGAAAGCGCAGGAACCAATTATGTAGGTGGGGATGGGGAGTATGCCTAACTGGACTGGAGTAGAGGCAGGCAGGGAAGAGGAAGAGCCTCGAGGTGAATAAAGGAGGGCCCTGAGCATTTCAACTTGAGCTGAAAACCCATGGCACTGGGATTCCCCTCTATGGAGAGAGAGTGGCTCTCCTCCAAGTGGTTTGCCCTCCAGAGGACATCTGACATGTTTGGTTCTCAAAACTGGGCCGAGATGAGCACCACTGGCATCTGGTGGGCATCTAGTGGCCAGGGATGCTGTGAAACATCCTACAGCGCACAGGACACAGCCAGGACTTACCCAGCTCCCAATGTCAACAGCACTAAGGTTGAGAAACCCTGACCTAGAGTCATGGAATCCAGCTGATATAATCAGAGCTTTTCTTCATGAAGATTAATGTATGCAAAAGCAGTTTTGGCTAGGAGAGGGTGACCGAGACAGGGAGCCCAGTGGCTGGTGACTGTAATGTCTAGGGAGGAAAGGGTGAGTCCATCGATGTAAACTGGGCCTTTGCGCTCTGCTTGAAGGAAGGGGAGGAAGAGCACAGTAACAGCATTCTGGACAAGGCCCACTTACCCTGATCTGATGAAGTGGGAAAAGTACTGCATGATTTTCAGTGACAGGCTCTTCTCCTCCAGAGAAAACTGCCCCTCGTAGGCTGGATAGAAGGGAAGCCCAAAGGCAAACTGAACATCTGCCAGCAACTCCAGGCTGAGAAAACAGAGGAGAAGCAGCAGCAAAAGGTCAAGAAGAAGCCAGCTACTCAAAAACGGAAACAAACCAAAAACCAATATTTCTTCCAAAACAAAAAGCATACAAACCAAAAACCAACCTTCTTTCAAAACCGAGGCCTTCCCTCCTTTACATCATGTTTAAGGGTCCTGTTCAGTGCTCAGTTTAGTGAAGATTTGGCTTGGCCTAAATTTAGTTCAGTGGCCCCTTGGGGACACATCGGTGGCATGTCTGTTGGCTGAAGTGAGACCAATGCCTAACACTTCACTCTCTAGAAATAAATGCCTGTGAGAAACTTCCCAACACAATGAGTTTTTGATCATATTCTAACCATGATACTTATGGTATCACTGGATACTGGTGTTCATCTAGTCACTGAAAAAGCAATCATGAAAGTAGCTTGTATTTGAGCCCATTCTCTGCACTAGCTCTTTTGCATATACAATCCACACTCTCACAACTCTTCAAGGATGACATTTATCCATGGAGCCCATCCCAGCACAGTGGCTGGCAAATAGGAGTTGTTCAATAAATACATGCTAGTCTGGACTGAATATCTAGGAAGCAGAAGCCAGGTGAGAATGATGACTCAGAAGTCAGTCCAGTGGTGTGAATGGCGTGAGCTGGAGCTGGTGCTGAGGAGCTTGGTTCACGGGCCATGGAGGGAGCATTGTGAACTGGGGAGTGTGCTAGAGTGAAGAGCCAGAAAGGATTTCACCACTGCATAGCAAAGAATTTGTCTTTGCCCAAAGAGAGGTCTGGACTTTGCCCTTGGCTTCTGGAAGGTGAGTCATACTTGCTAGGAGTAGGGCAGAGGCTGGCCACACTGGAATGTAGGGTGGACATGGACCTACCCGACAGTCTTAGGTGGGGACTGGCCATGCCAAAAAGAACAACCATGTGATTTAGTGTGGGAGCTTTGGGTCACATGGTATCAGACAACCTGTAAACTGAGAGTAATCTCATGGTAATTGATCAGTCAATCAATCTGCCTATGTAATGGAACTCCAGTAAAGCTTTGAATACCAATGCTGGGTGAGCCTCAGCGCAGAGAGTAATGCATCCCAACTCCACAGGGAGGGGACAATGGAGCTTCATACTTGGAACCCTCCTGGGCTCTGTGCCTCTCTTCCATTGGCCGATCTTAATCAGTGTCCTTTCCCTGTAATAAATCATTGTGGTGAGTGTCATAGCTCTTAGTGAATTCTGAGTCCTTCCAGTGAATTATCCAGCCTGAGAGTGGTTTGGGAAATCCCTGCATTTTCAGCTGGTATCAGAGTGGTCTTGTGTGGAGACCATGCCCGCTAACTTTGTCACTGGCCCCATCTTATTACAAAAGCCAGCCTCTAATTTTACAGACCAGGAAAATTAGATCTCTTACAGTTTCCTGACTTGCCCAGAGACACAGAGTAAGTGAACAGCAGAGTCAGATCAAAGCTGAAGTTTCCAGAACACATGATGTTAACAAAAAGCATTAGGGCCTAGGGGCGCTCCCATGCCTGGGTCCTGGCTCCTCCACCTTCAAGCTGAGTGACATCTGACAAATTACTTGGCCTCCTTGATTTCCTACTTTCTCATCTGTGAAATGGGTATGTAACTCCTGTATCAGTTTGTTTTCACACTGCTATAAAGACATACCCGAGACTGGGTAATTTATAAAGGAAAGAGGTTTAATTGACTTATAATAACACACGGCTGGGGAGGCCTCAGGAAACTTACGATCATGGCAGAAGGTGAAGGGGAAGCAAGCACCTTCTTCACAAAGCAGCAGGAGAAAGAAGAGAGCAGGGAAATCACCACTTCTAAAACCATCAGATCTCATGAGAACTCACTCAGTATCACTGGAACATCATGGAGAAAACTGTTCTCATGACCCAATCACCTCCCACTGACTCCCTCCCTGTAATTGTAACTCTGTGGATTACATTTTGAGATGAGATTTGAGTGGGGACACAGAGCCAAGCCATATAAACTCCCTACCTCATAGTGCTGCTGTGAAGATCAAAATAAGATGGTGTTGGAGTAGCTATTTAAAAGGGAAATAAAATGTGGTCCAGTTCTTTCTCACTTCATTGGTTCACCTCTTGATGCAATCAACTGTCTTTATGTTCCTGGAAGCATCTCTGACCCAGCAGTTCTCATCCCTGCTGGTATAATGGGCAGAGGTAGCCAGCAGACAGATGTTCTGGGAAATGACTAGACTGCAGTGGCTCCCAGATAAAAGCAATTTGTGTGGAGGTGCAATTCTATGAAGTGCAATGATTTGTGGATAGACAGTCTAACTCTGGCTAAGACTCAGAGAGATTCCTTGCGATTATCCAAGAGACTGGGAAAAGGGACCCTCTAGCTTAGGGCTTTGAAGGGGAACACTTCAAGTGAAGAAGGCACCTTCTTGTTGCCCCCATTCTTCTCAAGCTGGGGACTGTGGTGACAGCTGAGGTTCAGGGGTCCTTCCCTAACTCTGAGGCCTCAGGATTTGAGAGCCAGTATTCCTACTCTGGCCAGAAGATGATTGGTCACCAGGCATACATGTGACTGGCAGCAGGGTATAGAAAAACAAACATAAACTCATCACTCAGATGAGATTCAGCTCTGAAACTTACAGCTTCTGTAACTTTGTACGCATCCTTTGACTTTTCCATACATCTGCTTCCTCTTCATAAAATATCGATAGCATAAGCTATTGCACGTTGAAGGCCTATCTAAAAGAAGTGTTTTTTTTTTCCTTTTCTTTCTTTCTTTTTTCTTTTTTGAGACAGAGTCTTCCTCTGTCACCCAGGCTGGAGTACAGTGACACAATCTTGGCTCACTACAACCTCTGCCTCCTGGGTTCAAACTATTCTCCTGCCTCAGCCTCCCAAGTAGTTAGGATTACAGGCATGCTCCACCATGCCTAGCTAATTTTTGTGTTTTTAGTAGAGACGGGGTTTCACCATGTTGGCCAGGATGGTCTCAATCTCTTGACCTCTTGATCCACCCGCCTTGGCCTCCCAAAGTGCTGGGATTATAGGCGTGAACCACTGCGCCCAGCCAAAAGAAGTGTTTTTACAAATGCCTGCTATTATTATGATTAGGTTATTTGTCAGTATTGGGCCACTGCACTGGAAGTCATCATAGAAGGAGTATGCAGCCATGTAGGACATACAGCATGACTAGGAAGAGGAGAACAACAGTCACCAAGTGCGGCATCTCTTTACAATTTTCTCAAGTATCCAGGGCCTTCTTATAGAAGGAAGAAACTTTCCTATTGATTGAGAGGGGAGCAGGAAGTAGTGAGTGTCATTGAGATTTGTAGGCTCCTGGGACCCAAAGAGCTAAGTCCCTTGTGCAATGTCAGAAGTAACTGTGAGAAGCTCAGGAAAGAGCCTCAGATTCCGTGGTGGCCAAGGTGACCCGTTTTGCAGCCAGCTCCACCCAATATCTGCTCATAGCCCCCAATTCCAGGGCACCTGTGCTGTGCCAGGCAATGTGGTAGATCTTTGGCAGCTGTGATTACCAACAATCAAGGGCTGCCGGAGAAGTGAATGTTACCATTCACTTACTTTCCAGGTGATAGCTGAAGGCTCAGACAGAGAAAGGGACAGGCCCGAGATACAGGAGAGCCAGAGCTCAAACCCACAACTCCCAGGCCCCGAATCCCCGGCTCTGTGGAGTCTACCTATGCACCGGGGACTGAGGACCCCTTAAAAGTGTTCGTGATGTAAGTTGTTAGGAAAAGGATCACAAAACAAAAAATACCAGGCAAAGAGAAGTTGTCATTACATTGACAATAAAAATAATCTCTCACATAAACTCAAAGTTGGTAATTTTCAAATGTTTTTCACCCTTGCCGTTGCATCCACCGTGTGAATAGGTATTACTCCTTTCAACCCTGGAGGAAACTTGGGCTCAAAGAGGCCATTTTCTTACCGAGGCCCCGTAACTGTTTAGTGGTGACGCCGGGACTGAAGCCTCGGTCTGCAGATCTGTGGTCTGCGGTCCCCTTGTGTCTTGCACAGGTTTCTCACGGCCTCATTGCCCTCTTGTTGAAGCTGTCATTTCTCAATCACCACACTCCCTCTGCGGTGGCTACAGAGTAGCCAGGAGGCCCAGGGTTAACAGGGCCCCTTCCTCTTTCTTCCTCCAGTAATGTCTGGCCAGCTTTCTTCCCGCTGGGGCTTAGTCCTCCTCCTCACAATGCGATGGAAGGTGAAACTCCTGCTTCTCAGGAGGCCCTTCTGGAAAACTGGCTGTGTTAGTTCTCCATTGCTCCCCTAAGAAATGACCACAAACTCAGTGGCTTAAAACAACACAAATGACTCTCTGATAGTGTCTGGAGTTCAGAAATCTAGGATGGCTGTTAGTGGACTAAAATCAAAAGGTGCATGGGCTGCGTTCCTTCCGAAAGCTCTGGGGAGAATTCTTCTCTTGACCATTCAGGTTTGTGGCAGAATTCAGTTTCTTGAGACAGAGGACCCAGGTCCCCGTTTTCTTGCTGGCTACAAACTGAGGGCCTTTCCCAGCGACTAGAGGCTGCCGATCAGAACCTTCCTTCATCCTCAGAGTGGCCACGTCCTTCTCATGCTCCATCTCTTTGGAGCACTCCCCTGCTTAGGTGACTAAATCAACCCTACCAGGATAACCTCCCATCTCAAGGTCTTGAACCTTAATCACACCTGCTAAGTTTCTTTGCCATGGAAGGTAACATATTCACAGGTTTCAGTGTGTAGGACTTGGACATTTTGGGAGGCATAACTGCTACCACAACAGGCTGGTCTACTGTTTCCTCCAGAGAAAGCTGCATTCCAAATGATCTAGTGAACAGAAATCAACTTGCAAGGCCAGAGTGCTCTGTGGAAACCCCAGCCCAGTCACTGACGATTGTGCAATCTTCAACAAGCTGTCTAATGTCTCTGGGCTGCAGTGTCCTCCTCTGAAAAATGGTGACACAATTATGCTTATCTCAGACACTAAACATTTACTAACAAAATATTTTTCATCTCTCTGATCCAGTTTCTGGCTCATATACCTATTTCCTTTCTGATTACCTAAGAGAGACATCTGGAAGCTTAAGAGTGGGGGTTCGTAACTCGCAGGGAGTTGGGGAGGTCCCATTGTAGGGTTTTGGAGTTCCACAAGGTCCCTAAAATTACATGTAAAATGTTGTGAAGTGTATAGGTGCGTCTTTCCTGAGGGACATTTCATATCCTCCATCACATTCTCAAGAAAGTCATGTGCTGATAAATGTTTAATAATCAGCTGGGTGTGGTGGCTCATGGGTATAATCCCAGGACTTTGGGAGGCCAAAGCAGGTGGATCACTTGAACTCAGGAATTCAAGACCAGCCTGAGCAACAATGGCAAGACCCCATCGCTACAAAAAATACAAAAATTAGCTGGGCATGATGCCGTGTGCCTATAGTCCCAGCTACTTGGGAGGCTGAGGCAGGAGGAATCACTCGAGCCCAAGAGGTCGAGGCTGCAGTGAGCCATGATTGCACCACTGCACTCCAGCCTGGGTGACAAAGTGATACCTTATCTCAAAAAGAGAAAAAAGTTTAATCATCGACTCTCTGGGGAAAAGGAAATCCTATTTGTAGTATTTGCCAGTTTTTACAGTGTAAATACTGCCACCTTAGCCAATTTCAAAGTGATATCATTGAGCATGGCACTGGGAAGCAATGTATACCGCCGGCTTTCAGGAACTTACATGAGCCAGCTCAAGGCCACCACTGTCTGTGACGTTGGAAATGCCACAGAACACTGCTTTGGGGGAAAGGCCTGGCATTCCAGCCCATCCCATCTGTTTAATTTGAGAGCCTGTTGTGTATGAGGATTTCTGCTTTGCTTTTTCCTTAGCAGAGCTGATCTCTATCAGGATGCAGGAGTTATTTTGAGCAGTTTAAGGGACATCTGGAGGAGGCACACACAGTGGAGCCTCTGAAGAGGAGATCTGGGATTAGCGGACTAAGCCCTTAGTGAACCCGGGGACTGGCTGGGGGTTCC
Organism: Cebus imitator; assembly: GCF_001604975.1. NCBI lineage: Eukaryota > Metazoa > Chordata > Mammalia > Primates > Cebidae > Cebus > Cebus imitator. Next base: position 3,374,311 of record NW_016107328.1, read on the forward strand.
AGGATCCTCTGGAGGAAGAAAAGGGGATTTGGATGCAGCTGCAGAAGGGGACCCGGAAGAACACCCCAGGGTCTGACAAGGTAAAGGGAGAGACTCAACTGAGTGCCCCGGTGCTCGCAGACTGGGGGCAGGCAGTTCATGTGTGCTGATGTGGCTTCTTTGCTCTGTGCTGTTCTGATCACTGATAAATCAGAGGCCCAAACCTGTGGCAGCTGTGTCAATGTACGATCAGGCTGGCTGCATTTAGCTTTCACTCGTCATCTGCTGTTTTTGGTCATCACACTGCAGCGGAACTTGCCCCTCACCTGACAGCTGCTCATCCTATGTCCAGACCACAGCTGAATCTTCTCCTTCTCTCAGGGAGGGGCAGACTTGGGGCCTGGGAATGTTATGTGCCCAAGCTGGGCAAGCTGGGTTCGAGTCCTACTTCCACCGCTAAGTCTCTGAAGCTTGATTTTCCTGTCAGGTCTGATTATCCCCATTCAGCCGCCCATCTGGTATCAGTGGATGCTCATAGATCAAGTAGGTATAAATTCCTTTAAAACTATAAGTTGCCATCCCAGGAAGAGTTAAGGTTGTGATGTTGATAAAATTACATTTAACCAGACTGTGCAAAGAACTGACCGGCCACGGAGCTCTGCGGATGACTGTGTGTGTGTGTGTGCGCGTGTGTGTCAGGACTAAGACCCTCCTCCGCCCACAGTTGCTGAACGCCTACTGTGCGCTGTCCTCTGGGTAGATGCCAAGGCTCAAAAGGTGGCCATTCTGCTGAGGAGCTCGCATTCTAACAGGAAAGTGAGATAAACCACTGCTTTTCAAAAATAAAATGTTGTGAGTTGTATGATAGGTAGGTATCTATCAAGTGATAGAATTATTTACCAAGTACCATAAGAAGAGAGAGAAATGAAATACTGTTTATTCCAGGCAAGAATATGGAGAGGAGTTTACGGAAAGCAAGAGGGAGGAAGCCGCGGTGGACCTGTGTCTGGACGGATGAGCAGGGCTAGTGAGTGGAGGAGGCGAGGAAGGGCACGTGGGGAGCGACTCAGCACTTGTGCTGTCACGGAGTGGGTTCTGTGCTCCGTATGGAGCAAGGAATGACAAGGGGTGTGACTGAGCACAAGGAGGGCGAGGGCACGTGGGGGCTGGCGCATGCGGCAGGGAACGGTCCTCAGGGCGCTGGGTCTCACAGGTCCTGCTGAGAAGCTCAATTGGAACTTTTTCTAGTCCAGAAAAATCCCGAGTCTGAACACCACTAAATTACATGCTTGTTAAGGTCTACTGGGCTCTAATTCTTTGAAAGGTGTGACAGCCTAGAACAGAAGAATTGAGGATCATGTTTTAAAAGGGCTGGGAACCCTAGAAGTTTCTTAGCAAATGAGTTGTAAGTTGCATTTCTTTTAGAAGGATGACTAGAGGTGTGTGGGAAAAAAAGGCTAGAACTGAGAAATCCTAGGGTCACTGCAACTGTCCAGGAAAGACAGAATCTTTTCACAAAATGTCCCCAAGCTTACCCGTCAGCCACGCTGCTCATCATTAATCCTGCTGGTGCTGCTGAGGACCTGCAGGGAGGCTGAGCTTGCATCCCAGCAAACCAAAAGCCGCATGGCAGAGATTATCCATTGCACAAGTTCCTGACTTGAGCTCAGCTTCCAGGATCAGCAGCCATAATCCATAACGGTTTGGGCTTACCAGGGAACAGGATGATGGAGGCAGTGTCTCCAGAGAGATGTACGTGACAGTGCATTCGGCTGGGGAGGTGGGCTGAGCCTGGGTTCCCCTTATAATGAAGTGAGGGTGTGAGGGGGATCTTTCTTGACAGAGATAAGACACTGTTTTGCATGGCAGAAGCTGTGCTGCTGATGAAGGGGCTTGTGCTGGAGAAAAGGTCCATTGCATTCCAGCCCATCTGAATGGACTGATTTGAAAGCCTGTGCTTGCAGGTATTTCAGGCCCTGCTGTTCTGTTCTGTCTGCAGGAAGTCTGTTGACTTCATCCTCATAAAATATACTCCCTTTCTTATCCTCAGCCAGCATCTCTTGATAGCTTTCTCCAAAGGAAATCAGGGAACAGGGAGGAATGAAACTCCCTTTGCTTTCCTGGCTTTTTTTTTTTTTCTTTGAGAAGTGGCGGAAGTGTTAAATAACTTATGATTAGAAGCTTATAAATATGCCTCTTGTTGGGCAAATCTAATACGAGAAAGTTCAGATTCTGCCTATGAATTAATCAAGAAGTATTTATTTGCTTTACAAATGGCTTGCGTTTTACAAGAGAAATTGCTATGTAACCCTTTAAAAATAAGCTCCCTAATGCACGCTCAATAGTGCAGTCCTACTCCCAGCCCCAAAGGAGGTGTCTGTAGTAGTTTCCTAACTTTCTAAAGCTCAGCAGAGCTGGATGATGTATTATTTCACGTAGAGTCAAAGTTTTCAACTAACCTGCTAGATTAACCTGAAAATGTTATTCTCTCTATAAAGTATGATAACTGTTGCCCAGAAAAAAAATGAACTTTCCAAGCCCCAAACTTTCATTCTGTGTTGTGTGCTTACCAAGACCCAACTGTCCAAGTCACTGTGATTTTATGTGTAATTGAATTTCTTGAATACCATGCAGATACCCCACTTTCATGGACCCCAGACTGTCAATCATAAATCATGTACTATGTTTATGGTTTTGCAAGAAGTTTAAAGGCAGAATTCTAAACAGCATTTTCCGGTTTAACCCTCTGACTCTGCACCAAAAGTACGGCCAGGGGATGCAGATTGACATGTTTAAAGTTAAAATAAAATGTTTAAGGCATCACACCCACCTTATTTGTTTTTCACAAGTTCTCTTTTTTGGGTTTTCTGACTAACTGACCACCACATTGGATAACAAGGTTGATATTCTACACTCTATTATTTTTTTAAAAGACACATGATGTTTCAGTGAGTCGTTCTGGATATGACTGAAAAGACCACTGCTCATTACATACATTTTCTTAAAAATCTGCAATGCCCTCTCAACACACTCAGATAAAATACTATCTCTCCACTAGCCACAGCTTACAAACTCCTATGTGAACTACAAGACCCATTTTTCCCCATGCATCTTCAACCACTTTCCTCCTCCTCAACAGACTCCAATTCAAGTGCCACAATTCAAGTGTCATAGCTCACACTCAGCCTCATGATGAATTTCTATTCATCATGATGGAAACTACGAACTCCAAAGCTGGCCCAGACCCCAGGCGTCTTAAGATGAGAGGATTTCACGTCCTCTCTGAAGTGGCTACAGCTCCTCATGCAATGCGTGGTACCAGAAACCACTTCAGTTGTGGCTGCTTTCTTCCTAGGATCTGTTGATCTCCGATTTGGATCCTTCCAGCATAATACACGAAGCAGCATTAGTAACACTCCAGCTCCCTGGCCTTCTTTATCCTCAAATATGCCAAGCCCTTTCCCACCTTAGGGCCTTGGCCTTTGATGATCCTTCTTTTGGGATTTCTCACTTCTACGTGAGGATCACACACCTTCTTATTTCTCAGTTCTCAGCTCAAATGTCACCTTTACAGAAAGTTCTTTTCTTACTACTGACCATGGCACCCTACTGGACCTCCTTCCTAGTGCTGCTATCGGAACACATGCTGCATATTGATGTGTGTATTGTCTATTTTTTTTTTTTTTTTTTTGAGAATTTCACTCTTGTCGTCCAGGCTGAAGTGCAATGGTGTGATCTAGGTTCACCACAACCTTCGTCTCTGGGGTTTAAGGGATTCTCTTGCCTCACCCTCCCGAGTAGCCGGGATTACAAACGTACCACCACGCCCGGCTAATGTTGTATTTTTAGTAGAGACAGGGTTTCTCCATGTTGGTCAGGCTGATCTGGAACTCTTGACCTCAGGTGATCTGCCCGCCTCAGCCTCCCAAAGAGCTGTGATTACAGGTATGAGCCACTGCACCCAGCCATCTGTTCTTTATACACTATTCCTAGACGCCCATCAGCCCTGCCTGCAACTACAGTCTTAGTCCCAAGAAGGCAGCTCTTCTCTGCCTTGCAGGTTTCTTATCTCTAGGACCTGGAAAGGGATCTGCAGCATTGAAGGCATTAGGTAAATATCTGTCAAATCAACGCTGAAGAAGATACATGCTGCAAACCCTATTATGTCAAGGAGTTGGAGTGAGCAGTTTCAGAAAACGATTTATTTTCATCCACACTGGGAAATAATTCCACAGGATGTAGCCAGGCTGATGGATCCAGTTCAATAATATATCCACTTAATATTTCCTTTGGTGTGTTAATTCCAACAAACTTGCCAAGACAGTCAACTAAAAAGATAATATTTTGAATCTGGAATGTTTTAACAGGCCTTTAGCCTCTGGAATGCACAGTAATGTCTAGAATGCAAATGGAGTGGTGTACAAAATGCCTTGAGTCTAGAATTTACAGCTTTGTTTTCCAGGGCTGAGACAACTTATAAAGGAGGAACATTATTGCTTCTTTAGTCATTTTGAATGTTTTGGGTTTTGTTTTCTCTCTCCGAGGCTTAGTTTTACTAAAAGAAAAATAACCCTATCTACCTAACACTGAACATGTGCAATGAGCCAGATGTTTAATATACATCCTCTTGAATATCCATACTCTAAAGTAGATATGGCTATACCTCTTTTATAGGTGAGGAAATTGAGGTAAAGGGGTTTGTTTAAATGCAAACAGCTCACAAATGGTAGATGTGGGATTAAAACTCTAGTGGATTTACTCTCAAAGGATGTGCTGTTACACTATATTGGGCTGCCTCTGCCAAAATGAAAGACCAGTCCACCATCCTCCGTGGAGCCTGAGTAGACAGCTAATCCCAAGAGCCATACCCCAGCCCCCACTCCTCCATTCAAAGGAAAGTCAAAGGTGGTCTTGTTGAAACGTCTTCCACACCACTGAGATGTAGGAATGACATCCCAGCACCCTGGAGGCCGAGGCCTTCAGAAGAAAGACCCAGAGGCAGCACACTATTCAAATGCCCTAGCACACCCTCCGCCTCATGATGAACTGCCACAGAAACCATGAACTCCACAGCTTGCCCAGCCCCCAGGCATCTTAAAATGAGAGGCTTCCATGTCCACTCTGAAGTGGCTACAGCTCCTCAGGCAATGTCTGGTACCAGAAACCACTCCAGTTGTGGTTGCTTTCTTCCAAGGACCTGTCAAGCTCCAATGTAGATCCTTCCAGCATAAGACACGAAGCAGCATTCGTAATGTTCACCAAACAAGTGTTCACTCTCTGCCAGGCAGTTAGGCCCAGAAGCGAGGCTGTCCGTGTGTCTTCTTTAATCCTGACATATTTCATAGTGGGCATAAGTACTGTCAGCTCCACTGCCCAGATGAGGAAACCGATGCTTAAAGAGGCATACAGAAAGGGGCAGAGCCCTCGAAAGACAGGGGACAGCAGAGAACAAACCAGTGTCCTCTACCACAGTTGCAGGGGCCCAGAGCACGCTGGGGGTGGGGTCCCCAAACCAGGCCACAGGGTCTGAGTTCTATGCTCATAAGCAGCAGAGGAAACAGATGGGGCTCCTCCTGGGACTGATGCCCACACCTTCAAGGCCAGTATTTCCTTTGAAAGGGGCTGTTTATAGAGGAGGACATCACTGGCAAGTCAGAGAGATAAAAATGCTGGAGATTGGCGGGGAGGGAAGGGTCCTAGCAAAATATGCAGGTGATGCCTTGGGAGGTACCTGGGCAAGTGACAGGAGGCATTAGAGAGAATGTCTAGGGCCTCAGACCTGGGAGAAGGCAGCTGGCCAGAGTCCCTCTGTGTGTGAACCTGGAGACCTGTTGGCCTTCTAGGTCACCTTTGTGACAAAGAAGGACTGAAGCCGCCCCTCTGGTTCTGTGGCACTCTATCTGCTTGTGGAGGCTCCATGGGGCCACGGAGAGTATCCTGGCGGGGGGACACCCTGCACTGATCCAGGGCTAGTATCTGGGAGAGGGGTTGCTACCTCCTTTCTGGTGCCATTAGTAATAACTTCAGTTCTAACAGATCCCAGCAGTGGTTCTCAGTCAGCAAGAATTATGTCCCAGGGAACATCTGACAATGTCTGGAGGCATTTGTGGTTGGCACAGCCTAGGGACTGGAGCTGCTGGCATCAGGTGAGCAGAAGCCAGGGGTGCTGCTAAACATCCGTCAATGCACAGCACAGCCTCCCACAGTAAATGGTCATCTGGCCCTGAATGTCAACAGTGCCGCCATGAAGAAGGCCTGGATTACAGGCCCCGCTGGAAATTCCACTTCCTAAATCAGAAGGCTCTAGAGACAGACCATGGGAGAAACTGGCTCAACGTTTCCCCAGTGAGCAGAGATGAACAGCAGAAAGCTGGTGAGTTTTTTCTCTCACCAGTAGCCTTGGAAATCAAAGCTGCCAGGTAATGCACACACAGACACATGCATATGCTCACACACACACATGCATATGCTCACACACAGACATATTCAGACACACAACCCAGATTTGGCTCTGGGCTAAACACCATGCAGGCACTGTCCCCCAAAACCTCCTACTGCCCTAAAGAACAGGGCCTGTCACTCTCTCCAGATATAGGTGAGGCTACATGGAGGCTCAGAGACGGTATGCGACTTGCCCAAGGCCACAAAGCTAGGAAGTGGACTTGGTCGTTGTAGGCACTCAATAGGATTTAGGGTGAAGTGGGTGCAATTGAAAGAAAGCTGGAGAGAGGGCAGGGAACAGGGTATGGGCCCAGACTGCCACTTGCTGGCTTGGGGAAGAGGAAATGATCCATTCACATCCTTGGGCTTTTGTTTCTTTACATGTAAAATGAAGGAGCTAGACGGTTTCATCTTCTATATTCTATGATTCTTTGAATCTGAATCTTAAACTGGCACCTTCTTCTCACACTAGACATTTTGATTTCCCTGTCTCCTCTCCATCTGTTATGCCTATTCTTTCCCCACAGAAGTTTGCCCTCAATTTCAGGAATGAAAATATCATCTATAATCCAGGTGCACAGTAAGAAAACCACAGTATTCTGTGATCAGTTTACAATAGTCTATAAGAAGGCAATAATTCATTGCATTTTCTTCACTAGCTGTTGCCAGGAAAGCTAATATATGCTAACAGAAATGGAGGTACGAGACAGATGGCAGAAAATGTAACACACATATATTTTAAGTATGTAGATTTGAGCCAGAAATAAAATGAGAGATGTGACAGCTCCAGGGCAGAGACAGAAAGAGAGATGTCTTTTTGGGACAATAAGGTAAACTTGCCAAAAATCAAATGAGTTCGTTTCTGTGAGTCATTCATTGATTCAATTACCTACTACATAGATGGCACCATATGTGATGGTGACGGTGAGGGAAGATATCCACACAGGGAGTTGACAAGAATGCGTTCTGATGGCCAAGAAGAACAGAATACTTTTAGCACTGCTTGCCTGTTTCTGTTTTATGTAAAATTAATGGTCGTCACAACCTTTGAGATGGGTCCTATTATTAAACCCATTTGCCAGATGATAAAACTGAGTCACCAAAAAGGTTACATGACTTGCCTTAGTCACTGAGCTGATAAGACTCAAGGATATGGTTTTTGCCAAAATGGTAGATGCCAGCATCTCTGCTTTTGACCAGGGCATTATTTTGCCTCCATAAGAGTACCAATACCAGTACTGTAAAATGTTTCAGGGATCTGAGTGTCTCTTTCCTCCAAAAATGATAGAACTAAGAACTAAATGATGCCTTAAAGGTGACTGGGTCCAGGAGTTTCTCAAACTTTCTAAATTGAAAAACCTTGAAATGTTACTCAAGGCTTAGTCTGTAACACAGGGAGAAGGGGTCTGGGAGGCTCAGACCCGCCCCTTCCTCACAGAGGCTCAGGCTCCAGGCTCCATAGAACCCAGTGAAGAATCAGTGCTTCCGACCTCTCCTGCCTCCCTACTCCCACTTCACAGGTGGCCACACTGAGCCCGCAGAGCCTAAAAATGAAAGTAGAAAGGACTCATTCCCCACCATCTATGCTTCAGCATGATTTCCTGAGCACCTACTAAGTGCTCATCTGTGTCAGGAGGGTCACTGGGCTCTGAGGTGCGGACAGTCATGAAGCCTTGGAAGGCAGTTGTGAGGGTCTCTGTGTGAACATGGCTTGGTTTCATGGGAGGTCCCTGGATCACTGCAGTGGAACCCTGTCTGTAGGGACATAAGGATACTACTCAGCAACAGAGAAACCCACACTCATCGTGGGAGCCTGAGGTCGTGATTCCATTTAGTTAGGATTGCTCCTCTGGGGTCCACCCCGATCCTAGGTCCAAAACAGACCACTTTGGGCCACTGCCACTCAAGAACCTGTTTGGCAGAATTCAGTTATTTTAGAGAGAAGGGCAGTGTTATGGGTAACTGTGTCTCCCTCAAAAAGATATGTTGGGGTCCTTAGCCCAAGTACCCAAGAATGTACCTTATTTAGAGATGGGGTCTTTATAGAGGTCATCAAGTAAAACTGAGGTCGTTAGTATAGGCCCTAAGCAACACAGGTGGTGTCGTTATAAAAGGGGGAACTTGGATCCAGAAGCTGACATGCATACAGGAAGATGATGTGAAGAAATACCAGAAGAAGAAGACAGACAGCTAAGAGCCAAGAATCGCCTTAGGCCACCAGGGGTTGAGAGAGAGGCCTGAACACATCCTTTCCTGGTGCCTGCGGAGGAACCACGATCCTGCTGACACCTTGACTTCATCTTTCTGGCTTCCAGAACTTGAGACAACACATTTCTGTTGCTTTAAGCCACCCAGTTTTGGGGGCACTTTGTTACAGTAGCCTATGAAAGTCATCCAGGTGGGGCCCAAGCACTGTTGATTCTGACGGCAGTGATGTGAATGCTTTCATTTTGTTTCGCTTTGATTGTTTTCACCCTCATGTAGAAGACTCATTTCTTATTTTTTGCCACCGTAAATTCTGGGGTCCAGTGGTATGTGCATATTTGTAAGGCTTTTAATGAACTGCTGTGGGAGGGTTACACCTTTCATCACAATCTCTGCCTTACAAGTGAGAAAGGCAGAGAACCAGACAAAAGAGCCACGCATTGAGGGTGAATTCTGGAGAGCCCTGGCACGAGAAGGACACTGCCACAGCTGATTCGAGGAACTTTTTCCCATGCTGGGCCTCCCTGGCCACAGGTGGCCACAGACCACTGGATTAGGCAGGTGCCCTCATCTCCACCCAAACCACAGGGCTCTCGTCATCATTCCTTCTCTCCCGCAATGCCTCCTTCCCGGAACCCTGGCCTGCCACTTATTTTTCTTCTTATAACCTGGAGGCATTGTTTGAATCTCTAGGTCAGGTTGCAATTCTAGTTCTAAGCAGAGAGACCGCGTGTTGGAGTGGAAAGGGTTCTGAAGCTCAGAGAAGCCCCCGGTGGGTTGCTGCTCTCTATCTTGACAAGTTGCTTGTTCTTGAGGGAATCATGTTGCACTCCTTGAACCTCAGACTCTACTATGCTCTGAATGTTTATGACCCTCCAGAATTCATAGGCTGAAACGGAATCCCCAGTGTGTTAGTATTAAGAGATAGGGCCTTTGGGGCTGCGCGCAGTGGCTCACGCCTGTAATCCCAGCACTTTGGGAGGCCGAGGCGGGCAGATTGCCTGAGCTCAGGAGTTCGAGACCAGCCTGGGCAACACGGTGAAACCCTGTCTCTACTAAAATACAAAAAATTAGCTGGGTATGGCAGCATGCGCCAGTAGTCCCAGCTACTCGGGAGGCTGAGGCAGAATTGCAAAACCCAGGAGGCAGAGGTTACAGTGAGCCGAGATCATGCCACTGCACTCCAGCCGGGCGACAGAGCAAGACTCTGTCTCAACAACAACAAAAAGAGTGGGAAGTAATGAGGTCGTGAGGGTGGAGCCTTGTGAATGGGGTTAGTGCTCTCATAAAAGAGGCCTTAGGGAGCATGTTTGCCCCTTTTGCCAGGAGACAATGCAGAAAGAAGGTGCCATCTGTGATGCAGACAGCATGCACCCCACTAGACACCAAATCTTCCCATGCCTTGCTCTTGGACTTCCAGCCTCCTGAACTGTGAGCCATAAGTTTATACTGTTTATAAATTATCCAGGCTAGGGTACATTTCCTATGGCAGTCTGAATAAACTAAGACACACTTCATATCTGTAAAATGAAGGTAACCATTTCAACCCTTCAGAACTCAAGAGGATTCTGGACATTTCTCATGGAGGGCTATAAGAGCAGAATAGTCTGTTTGGGAACAGTGGGTGAATGATGGATGCTTTGGGGAAATGAGAACTCCTCGGGGACTGTATTAGTTTCCTGCATCTGCTGTAACAAATTACCAGCAACTTAATGGTTTAAAACCATCCAAAATTTTTTCTCTCATCATTCTGAAGGCCAGAAGCCCAACACTGGTTTAACTGAGCCAAAACCAAGGTGTCAGCAGGGCCACACTCCCTCCCCGTGCTCTCCCAGTTTCTGGTTGCTACTGGCATTCCTTCCCTGTGCCCACATCACTCGAGTCTCTGCCTCTGAGGTCACATTGCCTTCTTTTTTCTGCAGACAGTGCATCTCCCTCTGGCTCTCACCTCTAAGGATGCTTGCAATCGCGTTCAGGGTAATCCAGGATTATCTCTCCACGGCAAGATCCTTCACTAAATCACAACTGCCCAGGTTCTTTTTCCTTATAAGATAACAGTTCCACATTCCAGGGATTGGGGCCTGATATCTCTAGGTGGCCACTATTCAGCTAACGTATTTTATTATGGCATCCCAAATACACTCAGACATACTTCCTCTGTAAAACAGAGGTGACCATTTCAAAAAAATTGGGCTCTGGACTTTCTTTGTGAGTGCTATGAAAATGGAAGAGTCTGGGCTTGGCACGGGGGCTCACGCCTGTAATCCCAGCACTTTGGGAGGCCAAGGCCGGTGGATCACTTGAGGTCAGGAGGTTGAGACCAGCCTGGCCAACATGGTGAAACCCCATCTCTACTAAAAATACAAAAATTAGCCTGGTGTTCAGGTGCATGCTTGTAATCCCAGCTACTTGGGAGGCTGAGGCAGTAGAATCTCTTCAACCCAGGAGGCACAGCTTGCAGTGAGCCAAGACTGTGCCACTGCACTTCAGTCTGGGCTACCGAGGGAGACTCCGTCCCCAAAAAAAAAAAAAAAAAAAAAGAGTCTGTTTGGGGAAAGCAGGTAAATGATGGGCGCTTCGGAGAAATGGCCACGCCCTTTCTTCCCCCTAGTGGCAGTGAGGCTACTTGGAGAGCATTGCTGGGGAATGGGAAGAAGGTGGCCAAATCACCAGCCGTGTCAATTACAGGGCAGGTAATAAGTAGTCCCTGGCGAAAGGAGGACATGAGATGGAATCTATCTTCAGGTGGCCATTATTCAGCCTGCTCTAGGGAAGTCGCTACTTGTAAAGATAAATGGTGTATGTTTCTAAGAGTTCCCTTGCCTTACTAAGTAACACAGGGTAAAGCCCTGTTATAGGCTCGATAATTCATGTTCCAGATACTGTTAATGCCAACCCTAACGGAAAAATTATTAGCCTTATTTTGTAGGTGAGGATATCGAAGGTCAGAGAGACAAAGCTACCTATGCGGGCACAGCAGGTATGTGGTGTGGCCGAACCACAATCTCTAAAGCTGCAGTCTTCTCAGCCCAGATCCCTGTTGCCCATCAAATAGACCGTAGATGTGCGTGATGAATATTCTTGACCCCAGACAGCAGGTCTTGCTTCCAGTCTGACAGAAAATGAAACAAGAATGGTCTTGCATCTTTTGGAGACATGTGTTCCCTGAAGATCTATTACCTGTGAATGCTTATTGGAAGCTGAGCACAAGGACACCACTACTTTCTTCCCCTAGAAGAGTAGATAGTCTTGCTAAAGGCATCCCACTGTGATCTGATGTGGTTTAATGCACGAAGTCGCTGCCTCAGTGGGGAGGGTTCTGGGGTTTTTCCACATGGGTGAGTTTTCCACATGGGTAAATGATACAGGACGTAAGCTCATGGGGCAGTAGAACAGATAGCCCCACAGACCTCCCTTCAAAGCACTGGTCATCTAAGTCCTCAGCTGCCCTCTTTGCGCTGCTGTTTCACTCCAAAGCTGAGACCATGAGTGTGCCCTGTCACTTGGTCTCTCTGCTTCCTTTGTTCAGCTACTGGAGCTCTGACACCCAAACCTTTCTTTTTCTTTTTAAAATCTTTTCCTTGGCTCATGGGAAACTCAGGACTACATTCTATGCTCACTGCTTGGCCCTTCCTCTACTGTTGGTTTTCCTTCGCTTGTGCCTCTTATTTCTCTTTCTCATTTTGATGACTTAATTGCACCTGATATGTTATTCAAAGGGAGCTTGAATCTTTTCTGGAAATAAGAATGATATATAAATCAAGCATGAATAAAACTTTCCTTTGGTTGAAAAAAATCCTTTTTGTACTTTGGAAAGTCATTGTCTTAAGCTAGTGCTCAGTTTCTAGAGGAATAAATACACAGAGTAAATGAAAAAGCCTCTCTCAAGTCAAATTAATTAATTAATAACTAACATTGCAATTCCAAAGTGTGTTATCATCATTTGCAATTTAACTTTCCCTGCCTACAAGACAGTGTGATGAAGCGGCTACCACAATTATTTCTGTTTCTCAGATGAGGAAACTGAGGCTTAGAAATGTTAAGTAGTGTGTCCCATGTCATTGAGCTGAGACTTGTCTTTCAGTTTTACCTTCCATCCTCTGCTTCCCTGCAGCGTCTTACCTGCCATGGCCGTAGCTTTTGGGAGCGTGGTACATGAAGACATTTCCTCGGGTTCTCTTTGCCCAGGCACTGGCCATGTCGATTATAGGGCAGGTGATAAAGTAGTCCCTGGTGAAAGGAGAACATGGGGGAGTCTGGTTAAACATGGCTCTGTGGACAATGGTACCTGAAAAGGGTTTCTCCCAGCGAGGGCCCCCTTTGGCCCCCAAAACCCCCTTGCCCAGGCCTACAAGAACACCTTCCTCTAATTCCCCAGCAATGCTCTCCAAGTGGCCTCACTGCCACATTGATGGGAGAGCCAGGGTATGGTAAGAACACTAGGAAGGCCTCCAGGCATTGCCACATGTTTACTAGGGGAGGTAGGTTGCATTTATCTCCACTATATATTGCATTTATGTTACTGTGAAATGTTTTGCTTCCACATCTTTAAGTGAAATTGATGTCCCGGGAAGACATTTATTTCACAGTTTTTTTGACACCTAAAGTACATCAACATGGACACCAGTTTTCAAGCCTGTCCCCTACCATGGAACGGAATATAAAATCATTGTGCATTTTAAAAGAAGTCAGAGCCCCCTAAGATAGCTCATGCACGTGATACCCTTAGTTCAGCCCAGTCAGTGGGTCTCAGCAGGGGGGATATTGTCACCCCATCTCTACCTCCCCTAGTAAACGTGGCAACCTGGAGGCCTTCCTAGTTGTCACAACCCGCGGTGGAAAGGGTTGTACTGGCACCCAGTGTGTGGGGGTCAGGATGCCACTGATCATCCTGCAGCGGAAAGGGAAGCCCCACGAGAAAGGAAGATCCAGTCCAAAACGTCCAGATGAGGGGCCGAGAAACCTCTCTTGTTGGAGAATATTCAGGAGACCAGAGACAACGACTTTTCATTGGCTCTGGCCCCAGGGACAACAAGCAAAGGATGAAGCAGGAAGATTTTATTAAGGTGGCTACTGGCACAGCAGATTGGCATCCCAAGGCTGAGCAAAGAAGAAAGAAAATGGGGACTTTTTATACATCCAGGATGACGTAGCAGCTAACAGGTTTACAGAAGCCAGAACAAAGAACAGTTAACTAATTTGTAACATGTCTTGTGATGAACATTACATTTAAAAAAACAGCATTTTGAGAAACGCACTGTATGCTCTTTGGGTGTTATCTTGCCCTGTGACCTTGCAGCTGGTCAGCAAGAAAAACAGGAATTTTGAGATGCTGGGAACTTTGCTGACAATGTGGGGAGAATAGATAAGGCAAGTTTTACGAGGAGTGAGTTAATTTTAAGCAGAGCTGGGGTTAGGTTTTATGTTAAACAGCCCACAACACAGCAAAATTTACTTTATTATATAGGAACTATAAATTATAAGGTTTTGTTTTTACTATTATTGCTATTATTTAATTCTCTCTTCCCCCTAAGTTCTGTATTTGCTCTGCCTTTGAGGGTAGCATGAATCCATTTCAGAAGCAGCTTACAACAGTGGGGCCCTGCCTGTGCTGACACGCAGGCTGTGTGCTCAGAGAGGCAGGCCCAGATGGGCAGCAGTCAGACAGACCCCGGCTGACCCTGGGCCCACCAGGCTTTCAATCCCATCTGCATTGCAGAGTAAAGATGAGATACTCAACAGTTCTTTTATCTCCTTGAATCTCTGTCTTCTCAGCTGAGAAGCGGGGCCAAGGGTCCCTACCTGGAAGAGATTTTGTAATGACCAAGTTTAATAACACCCATGGGAGTCCCTCAGTCAAAGGGCTGCCCATCTTCCTTTCCTGGTCCTTGGGATAAAAGCCTCTGGTGAGTCTGTTGGGTGCTAGAGTGTCCCCAGGTGAGGCTCCGAGGTTGTGTGGGGCACCGTGGGTGTCTTGGGGACAGATGAAGCCAGCTGAGTTTCCCCCTGCATGCCCTGAGGCATTGTGAGCAAGACAGGGACGGGATCAAACCTACGGGAAGAGTCACGCAGTGGCAGGCCTGTGGCAGGACACTGCCTAGGAAACTGCTCAGGAGACAGAGCCAGGGCCCAAGTCTATGGCAGAGAGAAAAAGCGCCCGGGCTAAGGTAGAGCTGGAGTCTGCCTTCTGAGTGAGACCTCCCTTGGCGATGCTGCCTTCGCTCAGTCTCAGCTCTCACCCCAGAACACAGGTTGTCCTTAAGGTCAGATAAGGCAAAATTAAGGCAAGAACCTAGGCTTTCTGATCTCTAGCTCTGAGCTCTCTCTGCAACACGATCTAGCCCAGCCCTGACTTGATTATAAGCCTCTCAGGGTCAGGGACTGGACATCTGTGAGTTCTTACAGTCCAGCCCTGGCAAGGCCTCCCAAAATAGCTGTTGGCTGTTTCATCTAAAGTGAAGATCTCCACTAGAGGAAAAATTAAAGCCTTTCAGTACCCAAGATCCAAGTGGGTGGTATAGTTTTATTCTGAGCCAGTGACCCTCCAGTTGGAAACCACAGGCTCCTGGGTGGAGAGACCAGTTGGGGCAGTGGGTTTCTAACACATCCCAGCCCATCCCTTTTCAACAGGGTCCAGTTCAGCAAAGGATGCTGAGCCTCGATATTGGCTTTGTCCCCAGGGACAATAAGCAAATGGTCACTGTGGACTCCCCGGAGGGAGAGAGACAAGGAGGCACAGAGGCTGAAGGCACTCACATCCCTGTCCATTCTTCCCACTGGGAGCAGGAGCTCTGCAAAGGAAACGGAGAAATACCAGGCGCCTGTGAGGGGACTCAAAGTTGACCTGAGCACCGGAGTCCCACTGTGGTCTCATCCTAGGGATCTCAGAAGGAAGAAAGGACTGGAACCCTGGTTATTTCCTTATTTCTATTCAAAAATCATTTCTTGTGCATCTGCTGTGCATTTCTATAAAAGTTCTTAGCCTCAGTGAGCGCATGCAGTACTAGGAAAGGGGGTAGGTCTGCCCTGACAAGCCCCAGGATTGGGGGAGCATGCTGCGAGAGAGGGACCCTGGGGACAGCAGGGCCTAGGGGCCGCAGCCTTTAACCATCTTGGGGTGTGGGTTTGGGCAGCCCTCCCCAAGTGACAGAAGCTTGAGCGTGAAGGGGGAGGAGGCGTGTAAGCAGTGGATACAAGAAACAGTGGGCCCCAGAGAGACAGTGCATGGCTGTCAGAGCCTGGGCTGTTCCCATCCGGGGAGTGGCATCAGACACAAAACCTCCCCACTTCCAAGGCGCTGCTTCCCATGTGCCAGGTGAGTCTGGCCTGCAGGGTAGAGTCAGCTGAGGGAGCTTTGAAAAATGCTGGCCCCTACGGGGACTGTGTGTCACCTACCCTTTAAATGCCCCCATGTGTGCCTGGCAGGCAGCCAAGACTGGGGGCACTGGGCTCAGTGAACGCAAGGCCAGGAGCATGGGAGGCTGTCCTGAGCACTTGCTGAGTGGCTGCTTCAGGTGGAGTGTGCTCCAGGCGCCGCTGGCAAATTCTGCTTCTCTGCCCTCTGACAGCTCCCTCATGGCCTAGGAAGAGTCGGGGCCACCCCTCATGTCTCCCATTGTCCTGGGCTTTCCTGGTAGTAGGGTCCACCCCACGTGTCCCCCAGGGCTGCCCCTCAGCAGGGAAGCACCACATGCTGTGGGCTGAATGAATGACGCAGAGGAAATCGAAAGCAGAAAGCCACCACCCTTATTTCTCATTCATGACCTGAGCATCAGCTGGGTCGGCTCTGAAACGCAGCAGCAGGAATCTGCATGTCCCGCAGCTTAGCTTACCGGGTGGCATTCTCCAGAGCCCGGGAGAAGGAGGCGTAGTCATCCGTGGAGTGCTCCAGAGAGTAATACCAGGTAGCAGCAGCCTCGACGCGGGCATCGGAGTCCTCACCGCCCAGGGAATTTTGTAGCGCTTGGTAAAAGGCTGTTTTGCTACTGGTCCGGCCTTGACTTTCCTCAAATTGCTAGGAAAAAAAAAAAAGGCATGAAATTCTCCAGTTGAATTCTGAAAAATCTCAGTCAGTGTCCCCCAAGCCCTTGCTCTAGAATTTCCTCTCTGGGAAGCAGTGAAACATGGCATTAAACACGTGAGTGTTGAAGCCAGACTGTGTGGGTTTGAATCCCAGTTCCGCCTCCTTCTAGCTGTGTGCCCTTAAGCAAATGGCTATGCCCCTCTGTGCCTGCCTTCTCCATCTGAAAATGGGAGTGCCTGCCACATAGGATTCTGACAAGTACTTAAAATGGAAACATGTTCACCATTGTTGCAGTCTGAGAGCAGGTCAAACACCCGAGTTTCACTTGCTTTATCGGCTGCTTGCTCAGCCAGCTCATGGGTAACTATGGTCTGGTTGTGTTAGGAATGCTAAATTCCATTTCATTCATGGACTCTGTCACTCATCATATGAATGCTTCATGCACACTTTCATATGGATCATCACACTCTTTACCGGGACCAACAGTGCCCCAGGCTTGGAGAAACAGCCATGAACACACCGATCAAGCTCCCTGTCTCTTGTTCCAGTGGGCAGAGGTGGAAAATAAGCAAATAAATGCACAGTGTATCAGGAAACAGGTCCTACAAAGAAATATAGGGCAGTATAAGAGGGATAGGGAGTGCTGGGGCTGGGGCTATTTTGTATAGGATGGCCAGGGAAGGCATGCAGCTCTCTGGGGCATGTGTCCAGATGAGAGCAACTTTCTCTATTTCTCTTTCTCTGCCTTTCTCTTTCCTTCCTTCATGCTTCCCCTTTTCTTTCCCTTCCCTCACATCCTCTTCCCCTCTCCCTCTTTTTCCTTTTCTCCCCTTCTCTCTCTGTTTCTCTCTGTATTTCCCCCTCTCTCTGTTCTTTCCTTGTCCTGGTGTTGCTGCTGTCTGCACTGCCAATCACTGCCTTCCCCCAGGACCCAGTTTCCTCCTTTCTGAAGACAAGGGGCTGGGGAAAGTCTGGGAGGCAGCCCGGGTGTGAGGTCCAGCCTCCTGGATCCCTGCACAATCCCGTGCTATGCATTTACATATTTCTAGGACCTTATGTAAATGGTGAAACGTGCATATCAGCACACTCTGGTGTGTTTAAATTGCTTCTCCAAACATTTCCAAACACACAGGATCTATGGGTAGAATTCCAGTAGTAAGCAATCCCTCCTGGGTGAGCAATTCCTCCTGGGTGAGCAATCCCTCCTGGGTGAGCAATTCCTCCTGGGTGAGCAATTCCTCCTGGGTGAGCAATCCCTCCTGGGTGAGCACATCCTGTCCTGGGTGAGCGCATCCCCTCCTGGGTGAGCACAACCCTTCATGGGTGAGCGCATGCTCTCCTGGGTGAGCCCATCTTCTCCTGGGTGAACACATTCCCTCCTGGGTGAGCAATCCCCTTCTGGGTGGGCACATCCCCTCCTGGGTGAGCACAACCCCTCATGGGTGAGCGCATCCCCTCCTGGGTGGGCACATCCCCTCCTGGGTGAGCATAGCCCCTCCTACATGAGCACAGCCCCTCCTGAGTGAGCGCAGCCCCTCCTGGGTGAGCGCAGCCCCTCCTGGTGGGGGACTCTTGGCCCGGCTGAATGAGAAGCCAGGCTGAACCATGCTGGTGGACTAACTGATCCTTCAGGATGACCAACGCCAGGAGTGCATGCAAAGAGGGCTTCATTCTCATTCTGTCAATAACATTTTAATTATTGGAATAAATTCTGGAGCAAATATGAAATTGCGAAATCCAAAGAGTGAATCTGTGAGTATTCATCATATCAGCGATTTTAGATATTTGACCATAATCATGTAAGTTATTTTATACATACGCAATACACATGGACACACACAGACCTGAAATAGCATTCACAAATAATGTTCACACTCCATACGCTTACCGTCTACAATGCATCTGAGAGTTTCCATTCTACTCTATCCTAGTCCAGTCTATTTAAAAAGTGCTCACCTGCAATCTATCACGTGGACCCTACAAGCCGCTCATAGTTCAGGATTAAAAAGTGCATTATATCCTCTGTCCTTTTCTGCCTGGAATATTTCATTACAAAACTAATATTAGTAACCCACTGGCACCCCTCTGATTATTTCTAAATTTTGTGCTGCGCATTTCACACATATGTTTCAAGGACATATACATATGTCAAAATCACCAGGTGAATTGAGCATGACGTTAACCCATCTTACGAATCATAATTCCAAGGCTGAGAGAACGTATCGCTTGTTTAGGGCCACAGAGACAGGATGCATGAGGCAAGATTGAACTCCAGGTCTTGCTGCTGCTAAGAGAAAGGCTTGTTCCCCCAGTATAGCTTAAGCAGTACCCCATATCAGAGCTCTGGATGCTAGGACCTTAGCACCTGGAAGGATGGATGGTTTGCCCACAAGGTGCGTGGCCCAGAGCAGTGAAAAGAGCATTGAGTTTGGAGTCAAAACTAAGGGTTCAAATGCTGTTAAATTTGGGGGATTTGGGAAAGTACATTTTTCCCTCTCCCTGAGCCTGACACCTTCCAAATGTGAATGTATTGTGTGTATTCATATGTCTCCTGTGAAGACGAAGTGAACAAAGCAGTCACCTGTTAAGGTCCTCTCCTAGTCATGGCTGGCTGGCTGTGGGTGGGGCTAAGAGGAGCCAGGAAGTCTCAGTGCAAGGGGCAAGGGCCTGGAGCTGGCAACCAAAATTTGGATTCCATCTCTTGCCTTTCTCAGCTGTGTGGCTTTGGCAAGTCACTTAACCTCTCTAATCCTTAGCCTCCTCAAAGGCAAAAGGGAGTTAAGTAAAATCTGCTTCGCAGCATTGTTCTGAGAATGAGAAATGATCTTTTGAAGCACCTAGCTCAAAGTCTGGCATATAGTCCTTAATAAAAGAGATCTACTTTTATCCATCATGGGTTTCATCATTTTCAATTAGAAAACTGAAGGAGGAACACAGGGCCCCAAATTGTTTTATTAAATGAGAAAAATATTTAAAAAGTGCTGTGTGTCTATCTTCACGGAAGAAGGCTCTCTTGCTGCTATTTCTACTCTAATTCCTTCATACAAATAATATGAATATTTGAAAAACTGTGCAAGAAAATATAATAGCTCGTTCCAGTGGCTATCTCAATGCTACAGCCTGTTTGCTCAGCTCTGAGCTGTGAGCAAGGAGATTGGGGGATGAGTGAGGGCAGGTGGGGCAGGTGGAAGGCGCCAAACTCGAGGCCCAAGTACTACTCACAGACGCTTTATAAGAAGGGATCCACAATGCCCCCACCTCAGATACTGGGTGGGTCTAATGCCCAGGGCTGGAGTGCAAGCGGAGAGAACTCAGTTCTGGGAGCCCAGGATGGTACAAGGACAAGGGTGCAGTGGCACTAAGGTGGGTTCTCCCCAGGCTGCTTTGCCACATGGGAGGCATCATCTGCCTTCATGTCTTAACATGAGGGAGTTATGCTGAGGTCCGGGTACCAGGACCTCCAAGTCCCAGCACCCGCTATGTGGCAATCACTGGGCAAACTCAAGGGAGTGGCTTCCTCTCTCTGGGCTCCATTTTCTCATACAAAACATGAGGGGGTCATAGTGAGACCCCTAGCCAAAACACCAATACCTCCTGGCCTGCAGAGGAGTAAAGTAAGTTCATAAACTATCTCCTCCCTGCGTAATGCCATTTGCTGGAACTTAGAGGAGACAGCTTAGTGGTGAGAATGATGCTGCCTGAGTCACGTCGGCAAAGGGAGTAGCCAAGGTCAGCACAAATAACATGCACCAAGCACCCATTGTGTGTAAGATACTGTGCTGGCCCCTGGTCCACCTCTCCTCATTTGCCCCCATAACTATCTGAGAGGGTGGACAAGGAAACTGGCTCAGAGAGGCTAAGTGCTGTCTTACAGGGCTGATTAAGTCATACAGGTGGGGAGCAGATCCAGCTGTGCCTAGCCCTTGCCACCCTGATGGGCTGCCACTGGGCCTTCAATTTCTGTAACTCATGAGAACTAGGCCACTAAAATAGTCCCAAAGTGCCCAGCATGTGTGAGGAGTGCTGTTTCCTCAACACCAAATATTCTCTCTTGCTTTTAAGCCTTTGCATCTGCTGTTCCTCCTGCCTAAACACCTTTCCCTAGTTTGCCTGGATAACAGCTATTGAACTAGACCCACGCTTTTTAATCCAATGAGCATTAGAGTAGCCTGAAATCTTGATGAAATACAGAGTCTGACTCAGCAGGTCCAGAGTGGAGCCCAGGAACGTGCATTTTAACAAGTTCCCAGGTGATGCTGATGCCGTTGGCCTGGGGACTTCACCACCAGCAATAAGATTATAAATAGAACATCCAGGTTTTGCTCAGGGCTTACCTTCTCCAGGAAACAGGACAGATAATGGTTGAGAGGGCAGGCCCTAGAGTCAAACTACCTGAGATCCAATTTACTCGGGATACCTGCCTTGTAGTTCTGGGACCCTGGGTAAATTGCTAACTCCCTCTGTAGCTCAGTTTCCTTATTTATACAAGGTGGATAATGAAAAAAAAAAAGCCTATTGTGTGAATTACCTACAGATTCCAATGAAACATGCATTAAAAGGGGTTAGCACAGTAGTTGACACATGGCCAATAAATGTGAATGATGATTATTAACTTGTCCCAGGCTAAACCAGGAGCCACAGGTGCTGTGTTTATTTGCCTATTGTTCCAGAGTACTACATGGCAAAGTGGCAGGGACTGTGCCCATAACCCCAGTGCTCAGTATGTGACAGGCATGACATAGGTGAATGTGTTTTGGATGAACAGCCTTTGTAGAGATAATATAGGTTAGAGGTTGAAAGTAGGACTCTAAAGTCAAATGTCTTGGGTTTCAAATTCCAGACTTGGAAGGGTCTGGGCTTGGAGGTTAACTGTACTACTTCTTAGCTGTATGAACTTGGAAAATTTATATAATCACTCCATGTCTATTTTCTCATCTGTAAAATGGGCACAACAAATTACCTTCAAGATAAAACTGTCATGAAGTTAGAAGAGGTGAAACCTGCAAAGTGCTTAGCACTGTGTCTATTGTCATTGTTGCTAGGCATTTGTAGACCCAGCCTTGAGCCCAATTCAGACAGTCAGACAGGCCAGGGAAGGCCCATGTGTAGAGAGAGGTCTGAGCGGAGCTTTGTCCACCCTGAGGCTGAGCTCAAACACTTGGAACCCCTTTTCCAAACCCCTGCTACAAAATGATTGCCCTCAATCAAGGATGGAAACTCCTTCATGGGGTCTGCGGAACTTCCTTACAAAATGAGCTTTTAGGAGTGCAGGGACACCAAGCCCTGGGCATTGCCAAAAGAAGTCCCTCTTGCATAAAATGGTCTAGAACAGCTTCACAGCCACGTAGCGGGAGGGACGGGGCCCAGTTTATGTTTCCATGAGGTTGAGATTAGAGTTCCACATTTTGTGGGGATCTGACACTAATTGGATGCAGCCTTGCTGACTGGTCAATATTTTGGAGACGACCCAAAAGTTATCTCCCAAATAGTGGGAGACAAATTCCCAAGTCCCAGTGGGGTGCAAGGGAATGTGAAGGGGCACATTTTCAGCATGACCTGGGACACACATTCCTTCATGCTTGGCGAGACCTGAGCACAGATGCCACTGTCAGTTTAATTAGAGTCAGCAGGTGGGGGCGGGGGCCACTGTGTGACTGCATGCGCTGACTCCCATGAGCTGTAATTACAGGCGGGGTCTGCCTTAGACAGTAGATTTGTTACAGGCAGGAATGGCACAAAGGGCTGTCATGAGCTGGCCGGTCCTGAGTGTGTGCTTTTAAAGTGCGGCCACGAACACATCCTAACGAAAAGTTAGATCCCTTTGGAAACACTGAGAGGCCGCACAGGGCTTCAGCATCAACCTGAATGTCTCGGGGCCCAGTGGATTGAATGTGAGATTTGGCATTTGAGAGACCCGGGTTCAATCTAGCTCTGTTCTGTGGCCTCAGATGATTTGCCTCCAATGAACAAATGTGTTCAGTGGATATACTGTGCCTTCATTTCGGGTCAGTAAAATGGGATTGATGTTAGAATAAAACGAATTCATGATTATAAAGAGGCTGACACATGGGAGATAGTAAATATGACTTCTCTCTCCCCTCTAGTTAGTAAATGATTGAAAAGAAACTTAGCAAGGCAGGTTAGAATGCCCTTATGTTCATGCCTAGTGATGTCTGAGAGACACGATGGGAACACATGGCTGCAGGTCTTTGCTCTTCAACGTACCATCCCTTCAACAGCTATCCATGGAGTGCCTGCATGTGCCAGGAACAGCTCCCGGCATTTGGGACACGTCGGTGAACAAGCAGGCTCTTCTCCACCTGCATGGGGCTTCTAGTTCTGTGAGACATGCTGACAATATATAGCGCATCTATGTGATATGGACTGTCCAGGGGTGATAAGGACCAAGATTAGTGCACAGGGCAGGGAACCGGAAAGGGGATGGGGGTGCTGGCCGGTGAGGGTCTCAGTTGTGCCCTGGGGAGCTAGGTTAGGCATCGTGGAGGATGACTGAGTCCAGACTGGAGAGGGTGGGGGTCAGACATGTGGACACCTGGGTGAGGGGGAGCAGCGAGGCCTGTGGGGTCAGTGGAGTGATGAGGGCAGAGGAGCAGGGGTGAAGCCAGAGAGAACAGAGGGCTGGGTGGCTGGGACAGCCTCACCCTATCTTTTGCTTCACTCAAGGCCCAGAAGAAGAGCTCTCCCATTGTGGTTTGCAAATGTGACCTGCCAGAGAGCATGGAGCACAGGACAGGACAGGCTGGGTGTCCTTGCATTGGCCCAGGCACTGCAGGGTCTCATTAAGGAGCCAACTGGCCCCTCAGCAGTGCTTCCCCCAGCTCTGTTTCCTGCTGCAAACCCCAAGGCCAGTGCATTCTGCAGGCCACACTGCCCTCTTCCCAAGGAATGGCCCTTCCTCCTCTTGGACTGAGGGCCCTCCTTCTCTCTGAGGCTGTCTTTGCTGCCCACATCTCTGGAGCCCCTCGCTGGGCAAACCTCCCCCTGGCTCTCCATGAGTTCCACACCCACCTAGAGGTAAGGTGCCTGCCTGGAGGTCCCCAATAGGAGGGTCTCCTCCATTTGTTTCATCCAGATGCTCCCAGCCTGGTGTGCATGCTGAGAGCATGCCTACATGGTGGTCTCCAGCTGTCTTATAGCCTCTTTACCCTATGGCCATCTGGCTACGCCAACCTCCATCAAGGTCACTGATGGCCTTGCAGAGGCCTGCCAGCAGACACCCCATCCCCTCACCTCTTCATCTCCTCCCAGTCGGCTATGCCTCAGGCTCATTTCTGGAGTCCCCTTCTGCTATCTCTGCCTACTCTTGAAAGCCAAGGCTCCCAGCTGCCACCCTTTCCCCTTTTCCTCCCCTTCTGTCCATGAATGCTTGTGGAATGGTGCCATTTCCTCTTCTTCCTTCAAGAATGACCTGTTAAGCTAAAGATTCCCGTCTCTCTCCAGTTTGACCCTCACACCTTCATATCCAAATGCCTCACATCATCTGGAAGTCTCTCAGGCCCCTCAAACATAGGCACAGTTTAACTTTGTCATCCACATGCGTTCTTCCTCACCTCTAGAGCCTTCCCCTCCTATTTTCCTATCCTTAGTGTCTAAGACCAGCTCTCAATTACCTGATTAAAACACAGGTATTTCCCGACTGCTCCTGTGATTGTTCCCCTCTTCCCCTACATTTTGCTGTCTCCTGTTCCTACGATCTTCCTTCTGACTGAGACCTGCCCCCACCTCCAGTCCACCCCTACTGCTATCCTAGTTCTTGGCACATCTCCTCTACCCACGCTGGGGCAGAAGCAGAGATGCTGCTCCTAGCAGGGGCTTGGGGGAGGAATGCACTGTACACAGAGGCCTGCAGTCAATTTTTGCTTATTGATTATGCTCCAACTTTTGAAAAATGGTTGTAACATCACAGGTTTGGGAAGAAGGAGACACAGAGCACCTGCTTGCAAGAGCACCCGCTTCTTGCAAGGCTATTTGAATGGATGACTGAATGAATAACTGAATGCCCCAGAATTCTCTAGAGCTCTGAGGTCGATGGAGACACAATACTCCTTTGTTCGTTTGAGGAACATGAATTAAAGACCAACCTTGTGTTGGCCAGAAGCTGAGGATTCCAAATGAACATGACACAGTTCCTGTCATGGAGCAGAGCTTGGTGTAGCCAGTGGGGTCAGCTGGTGAATGAGCAAAGTGCTCTGCAAATCCTGGGTGGCCGTTTGCATCCAGTGGAATGCATCACGCAGTGGAGGGAGGGTGGGTTTGGGAAGCAATGTGACCACGTCCTCATTTCCTCTCTTCCCTCAGCCCATTCCAATCAGCCTTCCCCCCACCTCACTCCGCTGAAATGGCCGTCATCAAGGTCTCCCATGACCTGCAAAAGCCCACTCTCGGCCCTCATCTCACTTGACTCTCTGTGACATTTGACCTTTGCTTCCTTTTGGAAATGCTTTCTTTTCTTGGCTTTTGTGACATCACATTTTCCTGGTTTTCCTCCAGATCTGTATCTATAGTTCTGACCTCTCTACTGAACTCCTAACTCATGTGGTCAACTGCTGATGCAAGATGTATCCCAAATCTGATCGTTTCTAACTGTGACTGTGTCCGCAACTCTAATTTACCAGCTCATCCCCTGGACTTCAGCAGCAGAGCCCAATCTGATCTCTACTTCCTGTGTCACATCTCCTAAGTTAATTTTCCATATACCTGCCAGAAATGTTCCTTTTTAAAACAAATGAATCAACAAAATCACCTTCTATTATTAGCTTGAAACATTTCAGTACCTGCCCACTGCAGGGAGAATAAAGCCACTTTTCTGATAGCCTGCAGTATCTCATAACTGGTCTTCTGCATACCTCTGACTTCCTCTCCTCCAGGTCCTCCAACCGGCCACAGGGTCTCCTAGCACTGACCTCCCTGTGACCTCCAAACAGCCAGGGCCATTCCTGCCCCAGGGTCTTTGCAGCAGCTCTGTACCTCGATCCAAATAGCTGGCTCCTCATTGCTCAGGCATCAGTCCAGAAGTCACCTCCTCTGAAAAGCCTTCCCTGACTGCCCCTAAAGTATTTTCCCCATTCTGTCACCTCCTCTACAATGGCCCCACTTCAGTGTTCTTCAGGGCATGTCTAAGATCCGAAATTCTTTATTCATTTACATCGTCTGTGTCCTTTCATGAGAAAATGAACTCTCCAAGTCAGGGGCTGTATCTGTTTGGGTTACAACTTTTCCCACTAAAGCCTAGAAGAGAGTCCAGCACATGGGAGCCTCTGAATAGTCTGTGTTGGAGAGATGCTGCAGGGGCTAATGGTTGAGTGACTCCTGGCTTCACCACCCACCGTGGTGCTCAGGGACAAGGCCTGACTTCTCCATCAAGCACAGCTGGCTCAGGACCGAGGGCTCACTGCACTTTTAGGAACTCATGAAAGTATTTTCCTTTTAATTTATTTTGAAATCAGAAGAAAAAAATATCTCACTCATAGGCGGGTGTTGAACAAAGAGAATACATGGACACAGGGAGGGGAGCATCACACACTCAGGTCAGTTCAGGGGGTGAGGGAGGGACAGCAGGGGGTGGGGAAAGATAACGTGGGGAGAAATGCCAGATACAGATGATGGGGGATGGAGGCAGCAAAGCACCTTGCCATGTGTGTATCTATGCAACAACCCTGCATGATCTGCACATGTACCCCAGATCCTAAAGTACAATTAAAAAAAAAAAGTCAGTTAATAAAAAGAGTCAATTAATGCGGAAAAAAAAAAGAAAATGTAATAATGAATCTAGCCTGGTTTACATTCATCTTTATACCAATGCAGTCATGAAATACAATTTTTAATATTTTGGGGAGGACAAGTCAATCTTTCTGATCCTCAGCTTTCTCTGAACGGTAATCCCAGCTCACAGGCCACTGGGGAGAATTAGACAAAGTGATGTGCAAGTGTCAGCCGTGAGGGGTAATGTGGGGTTACAGCTCCAGGGTGGAGGGTTTAGAGTGTGTGAGGGCAGCCTAGAGCCATGAGACCTCCAGCGCTCTCTGGGTGTTGGGAGACACCTCTTTTGCTTCTTCTAACACTGCAGGAGACAGAAGTTCGGGAGGGTCTCACTGTGTCCATTCAAAGGCTAAAGAAACTGCAGCTCAGACTAGTTCAGCAACTCTCCTAAATGGTGTGGTTAAAACTAAGAATTGTGACCCATTTTCCTGAATCCAGGTCCTCGCGATGCTCTGGGTTCAGACCCTAACACCCACCCAGCCCTGAGTGCTGGGGATTTAAGGCAGCAGTGCCTCCTTTCAGGAAATTGCACACACGCTGGAAACTCCTGCATGCTTCTCTTACTATAATCTGTCACCAAAGGCTGGATATTCCTGTGCCGGGGCTCGTGCCAGCGCCTTGGCTGCCAGGTGCTGCTCTCCAACTCTCACATGAGCTGCCCTCCCCCAACTCCTCCCCACAGGGCCCCCACTCCACCTGCTCCCAGACAAGGCCAACTTGTGGCCAAGCACAGGGGCACGGCGGAGGAGCTCTGGTTCTGATTTTTCTCGCCTTCCTTGGAGATGCCTGTGCTTGGAAGGGAAGGCAGAACATTGCATCTTGGAACAAATCTGCTTTTGATCATGCAAATGAATGCCTGGTTAATGTAGGCAGACTGTCAATTTCACCAGTTAGAAAGAGAAAGGAAAGGGGGGGAAATTCCCCATGACAGCGACTGATGAAGAATTTCAATAGAAAGCTGCTACTTCAGAAAATAAGATCATTTGCCGCGAATGGAGAACATCTCAGGCAGCCCTGATGCCCCACTGGTAGGTTGCTAACTTTGCTGGGTGTCATTAGGACTCCTCGGGTGGGCCATAGGTGGCCTGGGGTGGTATGTGTGGAGGGCGCTCAGGGGAACTTGATGGAGCCCCTACCCACCCTCTGTCTTTGGCCGGAGGGAAATGGGTGGGTCTCTGCTGAGGCGGTGGGTGGCTCCAGAGGGCAGGACTTGGGGCAGGAGGCTCCACTCCTGTCCCTCCATGACTTCCCTGGGAAGCTGCATTGCGTGTTTGTGGACTGGAATCTGGCTGATACTTATGCAGCGCTGGCGTGAGGAGAGAGCATGCGTTCGTGTTTACTACCATTTGGAAAATCTGTCTCAGGTCAGCTGAGGTGGTTCAGAGGTTGGACATTCTCTGTGTTCCTGCTTTCTGTGGATAACTATCTGAAGAAGGGGCAACAACTTTGGACACTAATCTTAATATTAAAATTAAAAAATTAAATGAAAAAATGAACATTTATTGAAGCCAAACTATTTTCCAGATATTGGTGTATATTTGAATTCTTGAACATCTTTATGAGAATATTTACTAATTATCTCCCAATCACATACATAGGGAAACTGAGGCTCAGGCTCTGGGTAACTTGGATGCTTGTGATTGCAACCCAAGGACCCAAGACACTCTCCCTGCTCTGTTGACAGATGACCCAGAGAGCAGGGTCCTGGTCAGTTCCTGGCTATTGTGTCACTCCAGCTGACAGTGCTGCTATGGGGCCCAGCGGTACCTGATCCCCACCTCCTGAGGTCTTGGAATAGACGTCCATCTCTCCTTATTGTATGTATCAATGGTGTTTCCATTGTTTGCCTTATTTATTTTCACCTGACTGCAAGCCCTTTTTAGGGGAGGAATTCAATTTGTATTTTATGCTGAAACACCTGGTCTAGCATCTGGCAGCTAGCAAGTGACCTTGTAAATATTGCATGACCAAACAAACAGGTGTTGGTATTACAGAAACATGCTGGACACCCTGTTTAGGTGGATGTGGCAATTTACTGCAATTGATATGTCCTGTTTCTCAGCCCTAGAAGGGGGAGGAGGAGCTGGGTGGGTATCAAAGGACAGAGGATGGAGTAAAAGGCATTGTTGGGATTGAGGCCCTCTGGAACCTGCCATCTTCAGGTCCTTCTTGGCTGATGGTGGTTGGACCCGGGTGCCACGGAGCCTTCTGTGGGGAGAACAGAAATGCACAAACCCAACTCTAAATTCAGGTTGGGAGCAGGCTGAGGCAAGGGAGGGTAACCAAAGGGCACATTGGGATGAATTCCAGAAGGAGCTTCCTCACTATTGGGAGGGTGGGAGCATAGCTCGTAGCTCAGTTTCCACTTAGGCATCCACTGTACCTTCTTGCAGTTCTGCATGGGGCAGAATCCTGAGGATCTCTCTGAGCAATGCTTGCATATGGTAGGGGTAAGGTGGTGCTAACACATACCTGTTCTTGTGTTTAGCACAGATGGGGTCATGGGTAGAGACCCCCTGCTCCATTTGGGGTCAGAGACCTGCAGTGGAGACTTGGCTTTGCAAAGGACTAGTTAGCTGACCTAGAAACTGGTAAACCTCACTAAGCCTTTCTTCCTCAGAAAAAATGAAGGTGTTAAATCCTGGTTCATGGTTCCCTACCTCACAGCCGTATGACTGAGATAAAGTAAAGTAAGAGCCTGAGTTACTTCACTTAGGATAACCCCTAAGGTTACTAAAATTTTAAAATTATAAATAAATCAATAAATGACTACTACAGAAAAAAAAAAGAATGTGGTAAAATTGCAAAGCCTTTTGCACATAGTAGCCCTTATTCTATCTGGGTTTGCAAACATTTCAGTACCCAGCCTACTGTTGATGTTAGATGGAAGGCTTTTGGAGGAAGGCCTGGCTTTTCCCAGAGTGCTGTCATGGAAAAAGGATGGCTTTAGAGGCAGATGGAACCTCGGTTTGAATTCTGGTTTTTCTCTGAAAGATAGTAATAATAATCCCCACCTTGTAGTTGTGAGGGTAAACTATTTCATTGAAGACTTTTGGATTAGGGCCCAGCATATAGTCAGTTCTTCATATTTTCATTCATTCATCCCAGTGAATGTTTACTGTGTGCCTGTTGTGTGCAATGTGTCTAGCAGAACTGGACACATTTCTAGGCACCAGAGATATAGCAGTTTCAAACATTCTAGTTGGGAAAGAAAGATAATAGACAAATACACAATATGTCAAGAGATATGAGTGCTGTGGTGGGGTGTGGGATGTGGGGATAGAGAAGGCTAGGGATATGGCTTCCCTCCCAATTCAAGTAGTCAAGCAAGGTCCCTCTGAGAAGCAAACCCTGAAGGAAGTAAGGCAGTGAGTTACCTAGGGGAAGAACATTCCAGAAGAGGAAACAACAAATACCAGGATGCTGATGTGGGATATGCTCAGCCTATTTGAGAAACTCTAAAGGGGAAAACCACAGTGAGGCGGGGGGAACAGCAGGAGGTAAGGTCAGAGAGCTAACAGGAGTAACATCAAACAGGCTCCGGCAGTTAATGGAAGACTGGATTTTCCTTTGCATGAGAAAAGGCCACTGGAAAGAAGGCTCGGAGTACAGGAGTAAAATGGTCTGACTTATAAAGGGATTGCTCTGTCTTCTGTGCTTCTCATAGATTATAAGAGGCAAGACAGGTGCAGAGAGAGAGAGTTGGGGGCTACCACAAAAATCCCAAAGAAAATGGCTGGATCAGGTGGATTTGCTGATAGAATGCTGGTAGGATATGAGACAGCAGCGTCAGGAATGACTTGTGGTTTTGAGCCTGAGTACAGAAGGATGAGTTGTTTAGTTGCTGAGCTGTTTGCTAAGATGGCGATGACTACAGAACATGCTGATTGGGGATGGGAGCAGAGGTGGAATCAGCAGTCCACTTTGGCTGTGTTATTGATGAGACACTATGAGACATATAAGTGAAGATGTCAAGTGGACATTGGCTAAACCAGTTCAGAGTTGAAGGGAAAAGTCCAGGAGGAATAAATTTGGGCACAAACACATGTTTAGTAGATGTCCACGTGCAGTGGCACTGAGCTGTGAGCTGGCTTCTAATCCCCCATCAACACTCTCCTCCTGCAGGTAGTCCTCCTCACCAGTCAGCACCTAGATGAGTTCTCAGCAGGAGGCAGGCTCACAAAAGCTGCTCAGTGGCTGCACTAATGCATGTCACAAGGGAATGAATCAAGAAGTAAAGCCAGAAAGGGACGGTCTAACCAATGAATAAATGAGCTTGGGAAACACTGCCCTGTGGCTGGTGTCTGGGATGACTGCCATGGAGTAGGGCTAGGAATTGCTCTGCTGTGCCCTCAGAGGGGTTTCTCTATCTGGGGATGCCTGACTTCACTGCTGGTCTCCCCAGCCAGGCCCCTATTTGGCAGTGAGTATCCTGCTAGTAGACCCATCTTTCTTTGCAAGTGAACAAAGTAAGCTTTCTTTAAAAACCTTAGAGATAAACTCAATGAGAAGAACGCAAATGCATCGTTGAGTAGAGATCCCAGTCCTCTGGATTCAGGTCGCTGGGTGGACTGGTTAAGGAATTCAGGACAAAGTTAGGACACTTCCAGATATTCCTGAGACCGTGCTTAAACCAGGGAAGCCCAAGGCAGCCACAAGTACAGTCAGTCATCCCTCTCACAATGAACAAGCATAATCAGAAAACATGAGCCTGGGCTAACCTCTGGACACCACGGTCCCAGATCTGCCAATAAGAACCACCACCCTCACCGTCCCTGATGGACTGGATTTCTACTGCCTTGGGAGAGGTCTGGGAACTAATCACAGGGCCTCCCTCCTCCCTAGCCCCATCAGCCCTTTCTAGGCCTATCCCAAGGCTCCTGGAAATATAAAAGTAGTTCTTCCTCTTTCAAAAGTCAAAGATGGCCATGGTAAGTTTTCAGTGCATGGTCCAAAGAACCAGAACTGTGAGAACACAGTGTCTTCTGCACAGACACTGTGCCTCCCCCGTAGGACACTGTAAGATAGGGAGGTGAGTGGGAAAGAGTCCCTGGTCAGTGGCCAGCTCCATCCCAGTCTGCCCATGCTTCAGAGGACTGTCTCCAGGGCAGAGAGTGTTTAGGGGCAGCCAGGGAATACTAAGATTAGAACTTCCATTTCTTTCTCATGCTTTAACATTCTTTTGTTTCAATAAAGGGTTTATAATAATTCAGAGTATTAGTACAGGAGTACACATGTATCTAATTTATACTTAAATAACTAAACTTACTATTTCCTAACTGATGAGGGGCTTGACCAGAAGCAACTTGAAGGCCTCTATTTTAGAGACTACCAACTATGAGACAGTGGAGGAGAGTGGCCCCTTTCAGTCCTTCCTGAATGGTTGTCTTGTCCAATAATAAAGTCACAGCCCCTCGGGGTGAGGGCTGTGCTGTATACGCGTGCTTGGCAGAAAAATGTTGAAATGGACTAAGTACAAATGGTATTTCGCCTTGGCTGTGAGTTAGCCAAATGAAAGCTGAGGGTGACTAAGCTCCACTTGACACCATCCCCTTGCAACAAACACATACTCACACACTCACACACACACACCCTCAGAGAGGACTCTATCACTGCTCACATGCCACACCCACCTTTCAGATGGGAACCTTCAGAAATCAACTTCATATTCTAGCCTCACAAGCCCTGCTTCTTTCTCTCTCTTTCTCTCTATATACATGTACACATAAATGTATATAATATGTAACATATTATGCATGTCTATATATATATACAACAATAGTAATAATTCATAATATTCTTTCTCACATCTCTACACCTCCAGAGGTAGCCAATGTTAATCGCATGTTGTGAATCTTTTCACTCCGTTATCCTTCTATGCAGAAAATATACAAATATACACATTTATAAATATAAAGATATGTACAGCTTGGTTTTTAAAAATATGAATGCTATCTTAATTTCATATTCCTCTGCATCTTTTTTGTCATGTGTCACAGGTATCCCTTGAGCCAGCAGAGATAAATCTAGCTCACTCTTTTTAACATCTGTATAATATTTAATTGTTTGTATCTTAATTTAGTCAACTATTTCCATGTTAATGGACATTTGAGTTGCTTCCAACTTTTTGCCACAATAATCAATGCTGTGATAAATACTCTTGTATATATATCATGTAAGGCTGGAACTTTTATTACCGTAGGATAGAGTCCCCAAGGTGAAACATATTACCCAAAGGAAATAGTATTATCCAAAGGAACTCAGGATCCTGTTGCTTGCTTTCACAATTTAATAAAATCTGAGTTACGCTGCCTTATATTCAACAGAGCCAACAGAGACCCGCGTCATGCGTGTGCAGGGAGGGTGCTCTCTACCCATGCCTAGAGTGGTCCTCTCTCTGTGCCTCATGCACATGGGGCTTCCCCGCCTCAGGTCTGACCACTTACAAGGCTTTGGTCAAGAGTAGCATGTCCAAGGCAGGGAGGGGCAGGCAGAGAAGCATGTGCTCAGTCTCTTCCAGAGTTAGCCACATCCTAGCGAGAGGCTGTGACTGCTGGTGAGAGCAGGAGCTGTGCATTCAAGCAGGCTGCAGACTTCACAGCTCACTCCCACTTCTCTGTGCCTCCAGCAAGCCGTACAAAACTGCACGTTTGCCAGGTGCATTGTGCATGCTCTCTTTACTAAGAAATGTAACTTGGAAGCCTGGTGCTTTGGTGTGTTTTTCAGGATTGGGAAAGTGTGATGATTTAATAAGAGTCCCTTCACCCCCCTGCCTCCTGACCTCTCAGTTCTCAGTATGACAAGCATCCTTCATGAAACAGGTAGCATGGCCCAGACGTGTCTTCTAACTTGGAGCCCTGGGCTGCAGAGCTTCTGGGACAGCTCCAGTTTTTCACAGTGACTTGTTGACAGCTGTAATTTGTGGATGTGCCTGTGTTGCTCACTACCCTGCAAGTGTCTGATTTCTGAATCACCCCATTACCACCTCCTAAACTCACATAGGCATGGCACACAGCAGTTATTCAGCAATTGGTCAATATCTCTTGATCAAGTCAGACACTGAGGTCCAGAACCCTTAGGAAATGCCAGGCTGGAGATGTCCAAGGCCCCTTCCCTGCCTACCTTCACAGCCTTTGCTCTGTTGATGAGCCCGTCATCCTGAGAGCTCCCGATGAGCAGATCGACCTCTACCTGTAAAGTCCTCTTCAGAGCTCTAGCTGGAGCTTCCCGGAGGAACTGGCCATCGACCACAGGACTCCAGTAGTGGAAAGGGCCACTCACGGCCAGGAGCTGCATTGGATGCAACAATAATCAGTTGTCCTAGAATAATCAGTTGCATTGCTTTGGATAATGAGGTCTTAACCATACTGAATGCTAATGCTGGTTATCCATCAGGGACTCTACTGGGAAAAAATGACCAGGACAACTGGCAGGCAGGACACCATGTGACAAAGTCAGGGGCTGGAAGGTGAATGAATCTCACTCTTAGCAATGATGGTCTCCAGGGGAGCATCCCAGAGGTCACAGCAGATCCCCAGGGAGGGATGGGTAAGCCTGACCCTGTAGGTGGGTGAAGAAGGCAAGAGGGGACAGTGGTTGAAGAGGAGGCAGTGACTCTAACAGCTGACATTAACCAGCTTCGGTTGTGATCAAATTAGCCTGCATTTAGGGGAGCTGAGGATAAGACCTGCTCCAATTCTGTGAGTCCAGACTCACTGCTAAGATGGTCAGGCCATCAATTACAATAACAACAATTATTCCTGCTAGTGTTCCCTCCATTAATGCGAGCGCCAGCCAGAGGCTTGGTTGGCAAGCAAGAACTTTGCAGGCCAGAAAGGGAACACACAGCTGTCCCATCTAAGGGAGTGAAGTGGCTCAAACCCACTGCCAGCTGTGAAGCCATGTCTGCAATGCTCAATACACGTAGCTGTGACCTGTTAACGGTTTGGTTCCCTGCCCACCATGGTCCTGGCATGGGCCAAAACCTTTCATATGTGTTACTTCATTTTCTCCTCCTACTCTATGAGGTATGTATGACTATTCCCATATTATAAATAAGAAAAACAAATTGCAGACTGTCTACCCTCAGTCCCCATGTTTGAACTGCTGCAGACTGTGGCACGTGCCCAGCTCTGGGGGTAGGGAATGCGAGTTCCAGCTCCCGCTGGTGGTCGGCCTCATGTGTGCTATGGCTGGGGTGGGTCACACCTCCTTTCTAGGTCTTCGTTTTCTATTTGTAAAAGACCAGGGAATGTCCCTTCCCAACTTGTACTTAAGTGCTCACCTTGGTCTGGGCATCATTGAGGACATTGGCAGGCTTCTGGCGGAGGCAGGACACCACTTCTTGGCTGGATGACATGGGGCAGCTGACCTCCTTTGCCAAAGCAACTGCCTGCTGCTGGGCCCTCTCATGGCTGATGATGGCGGCCGGGGAAAGTGCGGAGCCTCCCTGGAAGAGAAAGCAGGCTCAGGGCTGATGGTCCAGAGCATCTCTTGCTCCTGCTTACTTGGAGACCTCAGTGCCACATTGGCGCTGTGCAACTTTCCTCCAACCTTGGGGGTCCCAGGACCTGTTCTGGGGATGCACACAGTGCAGAGGTCATGACTGGTCAACAGCATATCAGCATGCAGTGTGGTATTGAACAGGTGTCTCCCTTGGCCTCCGTTTCCTAACCTGTGAAGTGAGGGGGTGCTACACAAGGGAACCTTCGGTCTTGGCTGTGCAGATGAATTTGTATATACAGGCAACAGGCTGATGGTTCTTTAACAGGATCAGAGATCGGCAAAGTCCTCTGGGAAGAGAACTCTGCAAAGATAGAACCGTCTCCCACCATCACCCCCAAGGGGGCTCCTTAAATAGCAAGCTTTCTTGGCTCCATTAAGGTCGAGTTGGACTTTAGAATAGAAGCCCGCCTAGGAGGTAATGAAAACACAATCTTTGTAAGGGTAAACTGCTTCATCAAACTCAGCGTACTCTCTGTTAAAACAACAGGTTTCTTTTTTCTAACGATGTAAGTAGTAGGAGCTAGGTTCCAGGAAGTTCATCTCTGCCTAGATTATTGGTAGAATTGGGTCATCTGCCCTGGGAGGAACAAGTGAGCTGAGTGGGGTCTTGACCAGGGTGCAATTCCAGGGCACATCCTCTATGGATCCATAGCTCAGACACTGGCTGCGCACTGAAGGCTCACGGATATCCAGGGGAGGCAGTGGTGGCGACACCAGGGCCACTGCTCTTCCCCATGCTACTGCCACTCACAATAATAACAGCAACCACTGCGGATCGAGGACTTCGACAAACTCACTCAAGAGGTTCTGTATTTTAACTCATTGGATCCTCACAGCAACTGTGTAAGTCAGTTGCTCGTACTGTCCCATTTAACAGTTATGTAGGAGGCAGAGCTGGGATCTGACCCCAGTGGCCAAACACTTAGCCACTGTGAAGTGACCTTTCATACACCTGGTAGGTTCCTGATGAAAGGTGGTGACACTGTTGTTACAATGATCTCTGTTAATTGTCAAGCTCAAGAAGGGACCTGCGCCTGGGGTCAGAGGCAAAGCTGGACAGTCAGAATCTCAGCCAGAGGCAAGGAAAAACACAAGTGCATGGAATTGGGGGATCCCAGACATGGCCGCTGTGAAACTGGTATCAGAGAAGCTTTTGTAATGGCTCTGGGCTTCTCACAGGCTTGGCAACTTGGTCTATAGACTCCAGAAACTGCTGGGATATATACATGATTTTCTGTCCTTAATTGCTTAGACAAACTCTTGAGTCTCCTGGTTCTGCTTTAAAACAAAGCAAGGCTCCTTTGCTACACGATCTCTAGCCAATGGCTCACTCTGATCTCAAGCATTTTTAAAAGAGAGAGAATTCTAACTCCCAGGATCCTCTGAGAAGCAGCAACAATCAAAGTAATCTACTCAGCCAGGCCAAGGCCTGGAATTCAATGACCCAAGGAACAAGGGTCAATATGATTTGGCCTACTGTTGAGTTCCTGTTTATTTTTCTAACAATGAACAGGGCAGCTTTTCTGAGAACCACTGGATGTACTTTAAATTTAAAAAAACACACACACAGAGAAAATATACACATACTCAAAATATTCAAGCTCAAAACTCCATGTTCTGAATGGCAAAGTGCAGAAGGTCCTGCAGGCAGGCAGAGAGGACATGTGAGAGTCAGGATGGGGCCCCCTCTGACAGTTTCAATATTTTCTTCAGCTATAAAAAGCCAGGGATCCTGATCTGGTGAGCAAGTGGTTAAACGCGTGGGTCACATTGATATTACAAGATGGCTTAGAGAACTTTTCTTTCTCTTAAAGCATTTTGTTTAAATTGATCTTTCTGAAGGAAACATTTTTTCACCATGGAAAATTGGTGTTTAAGCAAGCCAACGGTCGACTCCGCGTTCCCTTTAAAGCACCCAACTAGAGACAAGGCACTCGGGGACAGAACGGGAGTTGCTGGGCAGAGATGTGCAGACAGCATGGGTTCTAGGGCAGAAGGGCTTGGTCTGAACCCCAGCTGCATTACCCCTGCTGAAGTGGGCTTGGGCAAGTGACCATCTGTGATGAGAACAATACACCAGACTTCACAGTATCACCGCAAAGATGCTTGAGGCCAGGTAGCTGAAAAAGGGTGTCCTCTGCACAGTGGGAGTGATGGCTGCACTGTGGTTAGTGCAGTGACATCATGGGACCTCACAGGGTCCCATGCTCACACGTCCTCAGCTCTGGGCTCCAGCTTTATCTAAATCTGACCTATCTACTCAATGGCAATGAGTTTCCGTTGGTCATGTGTTTGTTTGTTTGTTTGTTTTTTAACTTTAAAAATAGTTCAGACCAAAACCACAACTGCTGACCACTGCTTTCCTTTTTGGGGCCTCAGAACATGGTGAGTTGCCTTGACCTCCGTCACTATGGTCACTCTGGAGTCAAGACCTTCCCCTGGCCACGCACACATATCCACACACACAGCCACAGATGGAAACACACACACTGCAATCAAGGAGTTTATTGCTATTGCTTCTCAGAGGATCCTGGGAGTTAGGATTCTCTCTCTTTTAAAAATCCTGGAGATTAGAGTGAGCCACTGGCTGGAGATCACATAACACAGGAGCATTGCTTTGTTTTAAAGCAGCACCAGGAGACTTGGAGTTTGTCCAAGTTGGTTAAGGACACACACACACACCAACAGAGACATACACTTACACACACATATGCTTACATGTACACATGCTTACACACAGAGCTACAGACAGAAAAATACACTTACATACATAAACACTGCCACAGATGTAAACACACAGTCATAGAGACATACTCACACAGAGATACACACTTATACACACAGACATGATCACATTAAAAAAACACAAGCATACACTCATGGACACAGGGAGACCCACACTTACAAAGACACAGTCACAGAAACATCCAGCTACAGAAAGAAATATACACCTACACACATACACACTTCCATAAGCACAGAAAGACACACACAGACACACAGTCACCAAGACACACACACAGTCATAGATACATATTCAAAGATATACACACACAGACACACACAGACACCTACAGATAGACTCATACACTCAGACACATCCATACAAATACACATACACACATACACACAAACACACACACACAGCTGCCCTTGTTGAAATGGACCCTTGGGCATTTCGCAGGAGGAATCCCTCCTGTGGCCTCCCCAGAGCAGCTCCAGTAAGCAAAGCAACAAGGAGTAGGGTGGGCAGCTCCCTGGACAAGCAGGAGGTCTGGCAGCCCTGCCCTGGGGCATCCGTGCCTCAGAGGGTCCTCTGGGTGGACTCCACCCCCCTCCTGGCACCGCTTACACTTCTCAGCCCCTCCCTGGAACGTGGATCTTCATCTGCAGTGTGTCTGCCTCACGGGGAAAGGGGAAGAATGGGAAGCCCAGTAAAGAGGTGCCCAGTGAGTTCGTCATCCATCAGGCACTGTGTGGAATCGAGGAGTTAATTCCTGCAAAGTCCTTGCAGCCCCGCACAGACACAACAATGAAGAGGAGAATGAACATCAAATAGCACTTTCTGTGTACCTGACACTGAATGTGGGCTGTACATGTTATGTGTGGGTTGTAGAAGAATGTGTATAGGTAGGGTTCTCAAAGCAGCCCTAGGAGCTGCGTAACAACGGTATCATCTCATATTTAGAGGGGGCTCCAGGGTAGAGTTGAAGCCACTCCCCCCAAGTCTCAGAGCTGGGAGTGGCAATGCCAGGATTTGAACCCAGGCTGCGGGCACCAGAGCTCCACGTTCTAACCAGTATGTGATCTCATGCTTGCGGTGGGCAGTTTCTTTCTGTCCCTGTGAGAGCATCAGGCCAGAGCAAAGTACAAAGCTCATTGCCCTTGTTCCAGACAGACTGGGGTTTTAATTCCAGCTCTGGCCGTGGCTATGCTGCCAATTCCCTTTGCCTGTCTGAGCTTCCAGTTCCCCACCTGTAAAATGGGGATATTATGATCAGTGTTCACAGAGCTGAAGTGCAGATTAAAGGAGACAATGGAGGTAAAATATCTGATGTGTAATTTGCACTCAAAGTTGGTTGTATTCATCATTAGGAATTTTATTGTCCATGGTTTAATGCCTGCAATGTAACTTGATGAAATTAGTTATTACAACCTAGGCTGATGGGGAGCAGGTCCCTTGCGCCGTCTGACTTGGGGGCAGGTTCCTCTACACACAGAGCAGCTGCAGAGCTGGCAAATTTGCTTCCCTGTGGTACCACACATGGGCCAAGGTGCTTTCTTATCGACTCATGATTTATTTCCTTCCACAACACTATGAAGTTAGATCAGGTAGGAAGGACTGTCTTTTCAGGAAGAAATTCTCTGCTGCACAGAACCTGAACCCAGGTGTTCCAACTTCAAACCCAGGGCTTCTCTCTGCATCTCCTGGGAGAAACCAGATGTGTGACTTTTAGGCCCTGACCAGACCATTGGGCCTCTAGAAACTTAACAATATCTAGCTGGCTTATTTACTCTATTTTATTCCAGGCAAAGTGAGTCACAAAGAAGCATAAGTCTCAAGCTCCAGTTAGGTGGATATTTTTTTAAAATGTGGACTATATCCAGCAGGACACATGTACTGGTAACCTCCAGATGAGCTCTGTGCAATAATCAGCAGTAGTGAGCCAAGAATTCTTGTGCTTTGGGGATTCAGGGGAGGGAGGGATTTCTGGGCACTAGGGTGGCCCAGAGGAAGCTGCAGAGAATCACTAGGACTTGCATGGATTTCTATGGGAGGAAATAAATGGGAAAAACAGCTTGGGTGACTGTTCTGAGAGGGAGTGGGCAGGGATGGCAGAAGGGTCAGAAGCTGATTAGCCAGTTATAGATAGGAGCCGGGTCCTAAGTAACCCAGCAGCCCCAGGACAGAGCCTGGAACTCAAAATGTATATTGCATGAATGAGGGAATGACTGTATGAGTGAGGGAGTGAACAGATGAATGAATGACAGGCAGGTGGGCCAATGACTTCTAAATGAAGAGAAGAATTTGCATAGAGGTATAGTGAGAAGTAAACTTCAGAGGTCATTAAATCCCAGACTAAGTAAGAGATGTGATTTAGAAGGCACCAACCCTGGGACCCAGAGCAGGCATCCATTTCAGGCAATGGGACATCCATAAAGGCTTCTAAATGGGGTATTACAGAAAGGACTTAGGAATTTCCTATCACTGGGTCCTTTGTCTTTGCATTCTTAGAGCTGAAAATGGTTTGTTCCACTCAGCAGGCCCTCATTGAAGGATGGAGCATTAACACCTCCTGAAAGTGAGCTTCTGTTGGCAGGGATTGGGAGGTAGTTATTCCTTTATCCCCAGAGCCCAGCACAAGATGTGGAACACTATGCATGAAACAGAAGCGAATTGGAATGAATGGCAGCATGGTGGCTTGGCCAGTTGACTGTGGAGGGACTGGAGCAAGATGCATCTGAGGCAGGGAGTCCATCAGTGACTTGAAAGGTCTTAAGAAAAAGGGGTAATGTGGGATCCAGAGCACCATGCCTCCAGCCTCACACCAACCTCTCCTGGGAACTCACTCACACCTGGAAGGTGCCACCAAGGTGTTGTGGGCCAGCTGAATTGTGGCATGCTATTGAGCAGCCAGGATAGCTTAGAGAGAGAGCTCTGGAAACTAAAGCACAGACAGACTTTTTTTTTTTAAACTGCTATGCATCCAAGTTTATATTTGTATTCTCTTGCATGTTTCCTACACTAAAAATCATCTTTTCTTGATCTCTAAAAGCCTGAGTTTTAATCTAATTTGTAACACTTAGATTTTGGTAAAATTCCCATTAGAGGGGTGGTAATTAACACAACTTTCATATTGAAACCCCAGTATTAGGGCATAAAAATGCACTTCTCCTTCCTTCTTAGAATTTCAGCAGTTCTTGGTTTCACTTGGTGAAAGCCCGTGGAATTTGGGTGAGAAAAGCAGAAGGAAGCTTAGCCCTTGGTCAATGTCCTCTGAATATCAGGCTAAGGTTTCACTCTTGCTTTCTTTTCTTATATTGTATTTTATTTTATTTATTCCTTTGAGGCAGGTTCTTGCTCTGCTGCCCAGACTGGAGTGCAGTGGAGTGAACACAGCTCCCTGCAGCCTCAGCCTTCTGGGTGCAAGCAATTCTCCTATCCCAGCCTCAAGAGTAGCTGGAACCACAGGCATGTGCCACCGTCCCTGGCTAATCCAATAATTTTTTTATATATAGAGACAGGGTCTTGCCATGTTTCCCAGGCTGGTCTCAAACTCCTGGGCTCAAGCCTTAGCCTCCCAAAGTGCTAGGATCACTCTTGCTTTCTTAAAAGGCATCAAAACTACCTGTTGGTATAGTCATTATCTAGGAGACCATCTGAAATGTAAGATTTGAAGGATGCCTAATGAATGCTATTCCTTCTTTTTCATATAAAAAATCGTGTGTGTGTGTGTGTGTGCGTGTGTGTGTGCGTGTGTGTGTATGTTTACTTAAAGAGAAGCAGAAAATAATTAAACCCTTACAAGGCGCCTTCTAAGGGCCAAGTCATTTATTCACATTTTCTTTCATGATCTCCAAAACAACCCCTAAGTATAATATTATTGGCCCTATTTTACAGATAGATTGAGGCCTAGAGTGGGTAGGTAATTTTTCCAAGGTCATGGAACTGATCAGTAGCAGGGCTAGGATTATAAAGTTTTCACCGTTTGCCCCATACTGTGCTACCCAACCATGAAAACAGCAATCACTAAGCGCATCACAAACACATTTTCCATTCCACTCATGAGTGGCTGTCAGATGGTGACTTGTCGGCAAGGTCCTTGCAAGGGTGGCGGGGCAGTGGGGAGAGGAGAAGGAGGAGGAGCAGGAGGAGGAGGAGGAGGAGAGTCTGGCTTCTCCATCATACCACAGGGCTCAAAAACAGAGGAGGAAGAGGAGCAGGAAGAGGAAGAGGAGGAAGAGGAAGAGGAGGAAGATGAAGGGGAGGAGAGCCTGGCTTCTCCATTATGCCATAAGGCTCAAAAATACACCACGTCATGTCTGCAGACTGAAAAGGCCTGGTGAGGCAATAGAGAG
Source organism: Cebus imitator (assembly GCF_001604975.1). NCBI lineage: Eukaryota > Metazoa > Chordata > Mammalia > Primates > Cebidae > Cebus > Cebus imitator. The sequence goes on from NW_016107328.1 coordinate 3,416,324, forward strand.
TCCATCCCAAGTCACTTTGATTCACATGTACAACTGTGCTCCATTCTGCTTAAGACAGAGCTCTTCCCTCTATTGGCTCCTTTATATTCCCGCTACCATCCTAGGAAGTAGGAATAACCAATATTACTGAAAATGCTTTCTTTTTTTCCTTTTTTTTTTTTTTTTTTTTGAGATAGAGTCTTACTCTGCCACCCAGGGTGGAGTTCAGTGGCATGATCTCAGTTCACTGCAACCTCTGCCTTCTGGGTTCAAGCAATTCTCCTGCCTCAGCCTCAAGTCGCTTAGACTACAGGCACACACCACCACAACCAGCTAATTTTTGTATTTTTAATGGAGATTGGGTTTCACCATGTTGGCCAGGATGGTCTTGATCTCTTGACATAGTGATTCACCCGCCTAGGCCTCCCAAAGTGCTGGGATTACAGGTGTGAGCCGCCACAATCCACTGACTTTCTTAAGAATCATCCTTCTGTGTATGACCCACTTCATTCTGAGAAGAATTTGGGGTATACTCAAGAAAGTGTGTCTAAGAAGTTTAAAGACCTGCTAGTAGCAGGTGAAAGAGGTTAAGACCCAGGTTTTCTGGCCCCAGGTTTTTGTTTCCCATGATGCTGTGTTGTCTCAACAGCTGGAGGAGGTCACGTGACATTCACAGGCCTTCAGTCCCAGGGCACCTCCTGCTGCCTGGCCCCACTGGGTTTATTTGAATAGTCTGACTTGATCAATCCACAGAGCCTTCTTACAATTCAAGGTGAGTGAATGATGGGGGAGTTCTATTGAGTTTTTATACTTTTCAGAATATTCTAACTCGTCTCCAATGAATTAATATTAAATTTTTAATTAGAAAAATTTAAATTACATTTAAAAGATGAATTGCACACTAAAATGTAATGATCCTTGTCAAGAGGGAAGCAGTCATTATAACTTAGTGTGTAAGCACATCAGTGGACAAGTGACGTGGTCAAGTCCATTGAGAAAACCTTTGCAGGGGCATTAAGAAGTGGGACAGAAATGAGACACCCTCACCCCCTGAGGGAGGAAGGAGGTGGTTCTGGCTGACAAAAGAGGTCCCAGCAATAAGCCTTACTGTCTTCACAGATCGGCACAAATGCAATCCTTATTGCACTCTCGTAAAAGGCTGTCGTATGTTGCTCTACATCTATCAGGACTACCTTAGCTTATTTAAAGGGAAAACAGAATGGCCATTGCAATTTGTAAAGCAAAAATAGCAGACCCCAAACAGAAAATACAGGTGAACGAAACAAAGAAAATTAAAATTACACAGAATCCTCCCAATCAAAGAAAACCACTATTAAATGCTGTTAGCCTCCAGCAAGTCTCATGTGCGTGTGTGTGTGTGTGTGTGTGTGTTTGTGTGTGTATACACATGTATTCAGGAAATATAGAGAGCTGATTGCTTTTCAGCCTATCTTTTTCACCTAACAATCCGTTGTGAATATCACTCTGTGTCATTACTTACTTATTTACAAAATTGTTTCCAATGCCAGCATGCTAATTAAATTTAGGATTTTAGGTTATTGAGGAGAATGTTATAGACAGGTTGGGGCACCTGCAGGCCATGAAGTATGACAGACTTGGATACAAATGCCAGCTCCGATTTGCAGCTGTTTGATTTGAGACTATCTTCATCTGTAAGGAATATAACAATATTGAGAGCTTCCCCATAGGATTATTGTACTGAAGAAATATGAAAGTTTTCCCGTAACAGAATGGTGCATTACACATTGTAAGTATTTAATAAATGACAGATATTATTGCTTCAGGTTTTATGATGTTACAGACAATCCTGCAATGTACATCTTTATAGCTAAATCTATTCACATATCCATGATGATTTCCTTCTACAAAGGCATTACTGGGTCAAAAGGTATAGTTTTTTTCATCAAAAAGGATAATAAAAACATATTGAATGAGTTGTTTCCATGGCATTTTAATAGTTTCTCATTAAAAAGGTACCACATGAAAATCTGTATTAAAGGAGAATATTTTTGTTGTATGATGAACATTTAGCTAGTATTTTAAGCTATGTTTCTTGGTATCTATAGCTAACTTTAAGAAATTGTGTTATTGTGATATAATTCACATACCACAGAATTCATCCACTTAATTCAATGGTTTTCAGTTATAGTCACAGAGTTGTGCAATCATCACCACTTCTAAGTTTAGAACATTTTCATTATCCCACAAAGAAATCCTGTACCTATTAGCAGTCATTCCCCATTCTCCACCCTCACTCCCAGCCCCAGGCCATCACTAATCTACTTTCTGTCTCTATAGATTTGCCTACTGTGGACATTTCATATAAATGGAATCAAATAATATGTAGCCTTCTGTGTCTGGCTTCTTTTACTTCATCCATAGTATAGCAGGCATTAGTACTGTATTTTTGTTGCTGATTATATTTCATTGTATAGAGAAACCATATTTTGCTTAGCTAGTCATCGGCTCGTGAACATTTGGGTTGTTTCCACTTTTTGCAAGTTATGGATAATGCTGTTGTGAACATTCACATTCAAATTCTTACATGGATGCATGTTTTCATTTCTCTTGAATGTATACCTGGAGGTGGAATTGCTAGGTCACATGAAAACTGTGTTTAACCTTCTGAGCAGTTGCTAAACTGTTTGTCAAAGTGGCTGTGTTATTTTATGTTCCCACCAACAATATCAGAATGCTCCCACTTCTTCATATCCTCAGTAACACTTACCATCTGGTTTTTAAAAATTGTTATTATTATAGGCGTCCTAGTGTGTGTGAGTTAATAACTCATTATGGGTTTAATTTGCATTTCTCTAATGACTGACTAATAGTGCTGAGCGTCTTTTGCTGTGCTGATGGGCCCATTTGTACATCTTCTTCGGAGAAATGTCTATTCAGATCCTTTGCTTATTTTCAGATTATTTGTCTTTTTGTTACTCAGTTTTAAGTGTTCTTTATGTTTCTTGGTGTAAGTCCCTTATTAGATACATAATTTGCAAATATTTTCTCCCATTATGTGGATTTTCTTTTCACTTTCTTGATGGCATCTTTTGCAGTATAGAATTTTCTTAATTGTAAAGAAATCCAATGTATCTATTTTTTTCTTTTGCTGCTTGAGGTTTGGTGTCCTATCTAAAAAAACCCTTGCCTAGTGCAAGGTCTACAAGCTCTGTCTTGCATTCTATAGATAGATATTTTATAATCTATAGATATATAAAAACTATTTTTTTTTTTTGAGAAGAAGTCTCACTCTGTCGCCCAGGCTGGAGTGCAGTGGTATGATCTCAGCTCACTGCAACTTCCACCCCTAGGTTCAAGCAATTCTCTTGCCTCAGCCTCTTGAGTAGCTGGGAATATAGGCACATGCCACCACGCCTGGCTAATTTTTCATATTTTTAGTAGAGATGGTGTTTCACCATGTTGGCCAGGATGGTCTCCACCTCCTGACCTTGTAATCCACCTGCCTTGGCCTCTCAAAGTGCTGGGATTACAGGTATGAGCCACTGTGCCTGACCAAAAACTTTTTTTCAATAGATTGCTAACCTGTCCTACAGAGAGACTGTACCTTGGTATATTTTTATATTTGCAAGCTGAAATCACCCACCAACTGTATCTACACATGGAGTAAAGAAAAGGAAGGTACCAAAAAGTAATGGGGCACGGTTGTGCTTAAGCACTTTACATGCTCATGTGCTCACTAAACCTCTGCAGCAGGGAGACAGGACTGTGCCTCTTTTATTAAAGGGTGAGGTTCAGAGAGGGTAAACAACCTTGTCCCAAATCACCCACTGCTGGGGAATTGGATTCCGTCTATTTGTCTCCAAAGCCACGGCACTACCAACCCTCTATGTGCCAAACAGAATCTGCACTCAATCTGCCTTCTGCAGACATCTTTGACAGACGCTGCAGTCCCTGTGGTCTAGCTGTATAACTGTCCCCTTTGCCTGTGGAGGCACAATGTGCAGGCCTTCCCAGGCCCCCATGGGGGAGCCCCCTAAGGGGTCTCTCCTGGGCACTTCTGCTGGGAAATGGAGGGGACCTGGTTCTTGGCTTTGCCTCTTTAGTTCAGAGCGGGCACCTGTCACGTTTTCCTACAGGTCTTACAGACTTGACAAAATGCCTTTTTCCATCTGTTACAAACATGAAATCTAATTGCCTCTGTCACCTTCTGGCTGTCAGAAGCCATTTAGATGCTTGGCACTTGAAAATTTCTGATTTCCCCGGCAAAGGTGTCACACGTTTAAAGTGACACCATGAGTGATAGCCAAGGCAATGGCTGCCCTCTTATTTCAAAAAGAATTTAAAATGCAGGCTCCCGAGCCTCCCTTCCATTGTCAATGAGCACTTCATACATACACATGGGCATATGTTTCCCTTTAAAAATAATTTCATCATTATAACTTGTAAAACCTGACTGCTTTGTTCTACTCATTTACTCCTGCAGCTTTGTTTCAGGGCCTGGGAGAAGAGCTAGAGCAGTAGGGACTGCCCAGGGAGAGGCAAAGTCTCTTCTGTTTTCCTTCAGTCACCCCTAGACTGCCCCCTCTCTCCATTTCTTCTCTCCTTTCTTTGCTTCCTCTCTCCTTCCTCCAGTAAATGCCATGGGCCAGCTCCTGACCAGCAGAAAGGACCCACCATGTCTGCCCTAGAAAACACAATGCATGCAGAAAATTCTGAGACGCTGGTGAGTGGAAATGGCCTCATAAGCACAGGAGAGGAAATGGCATAGAAGGTGCCTAGGAGGGATCAGGGTTGCCTCTCAAAGGACAGTGCGACAGAGGCATGACCTGGGCTGAGTGACTGAGGTGATTCCATGCAGAAAGAGGAGAACCGGGGGGGAAACTGGGAACCACTACGTGGAGAGGGGCCATCCAAGGAGGAGGCGGCTTCGCCAGAACCTGGACAGGGCCACAGAGCACTGCGTGAGAAGGGCGTGCGTGAGTCCCTGAGCCTACTGAGATTTTGAAACCCACATCACACAATTCCGATGTTATCGTCTTCAAATCTGTCAGATGAAAAGCAGAAATTATTATTTTAAAGAGATGGAGAAAAAAATGGACAGACCATGGGCTTTCAAATTAGAGAAATCTTACTGAATCCTGCACTGACAACTTGGTAATTGGTTTCATTCTCTGGGTTCCCATTTTCCCATCTGTAAAATGGGTATGTGATATGTATCAAAGTGTGGCATCACAAGCATGGGTCATGGGGTCCATCAGCCCAGATTCGAGTCCAACACTCTCTTTAACCAGTTGTGTGTTCTTAAGAAAGCTATTTAAAGGCCCCATGCCTCAGTTTACCCTAAGGTAAAATAAGGATGAGAATATTTACCTCATTCATTTGTTAAGATGAATTGATGAGATAACATGTCAAGTGCTTACATGGTTCAAGTTTCCAATAAACAGTAGTAGCAGTTGTTAAAATCATGATTGATATTTCAAAGAGTTGTGAAAATTAAGTACCAGTTTCAAATAGTACTTGATAACCAACATCTGTATAGCACTTCACAGCTTATAAAGTATTAGCAATAATAAATAATAACTGGCACCTGCATAGTACTTTACAGGTTATAATTATTTATGATTGCTACTCAAATAAAAATAAAATTTTCCAGGCTAAAAATGGCTTTTGGGATTGAAATTTTGTTTTGGCCAAAAATGTTTCTATAGCAACTAGGCCTGCCTACTCATAGCTCTCCTCCATGGCTGCCCCACACGACAACTAAGTGTAATTAGTTGTAGCTCAGTGGGCACTGAAGCAGATGCTGACAGATGATTTCACACCCATCCAGTAGGTTATAACTGGATGACACTGTTTTAAATTACACTGAGGCTAGTTTTAAGTTTGCTTTTCTTGTCTTTTCATTTGAGATGGAGTCTTGCTCTGCCACCAGGCTGGAGTGCAGTGGTGCAATCTTGGGCCACTGCAACCTCCACGTCTTGGTTTCAAGCTATTCTCCTGCCTCAGCCTCCCGAGTAGCTGGGACTACAGGTGTGTGCCATCATGCTCAGCTGATTTTTGTATTTTTAGTAGAGACGGGGTTTCCCCATGCTGGCCAGGATGGTCTCAATCTCTTGACCTTGTGATCCGCCCACCACAGCCTCCCAAAGTGCTGGGATTACATGCGTGAGCCACTGCACCCCACCTGCTTTTCTTTTGATAACAATAATGGAATGTTTAGAAAAAAGTACATGTCATGAAAGTATCAAGGCATCATAGAACAAGGGCATTAGCCAAAACCTTAATAAAAGTCATAATAATGCTGTTCCAGATTCTACCCTGATTTTGTGCTGTTCAAGCACATTTAGAAGTGGGTGGGCAAGGTTTCTTGGCATTATTGTTTAGGAGATGACAATACCAGGGCATCTGTTTAAGAGGCCTGACTCTGGTGATGTCAGGAAGCTAATCGCAAAGGCATTATCACTCAGTGTCCAGCCTCTGTTTCCCCTTTCCCTGGGCCCACAGCCTGCTCTGATGCAGCGAGCTGGTTGATTATCTGGATAATTCCATGGGTGTCTGTGAGCTCCTCCTATGTGCCCTATGCTGCAAGGAATGAAAAATGATTAAGGCCTCAAGAAAGTTTGCAATCTATGGGGAGGGGAAGTTTTTTTCTTAATTTGTTCCCTGTCTCTTCTGCCCTCCCTCCCTTCTTCTTTCCAGTGGACTTTTGCTGGTTGCCCCAGGCATGCAAAGTGCCAAGGCTAGCCGTCAATAACGGGCCAAACAGATACATCCCCTGCCTTCTCGGAACTTACAGTTTCTGAAAGTCCATCAGAAAGATAGGGAAGGTTGGTGTTATGAGACACCCTTGGAAGAATTCCCTTCATGAGGCCTGACAATGTCCAATACCACCAACACCCTACACCCTACACCATACACCATATACCATACACATGGGAAGACTCTGCCTCTTGTCTGTGTCCTTAAACAGAGTTCACAAGGATCTCTGTGCCCTTTGCAGAAGATAGACTCTAAGTCGGCACCAAGGGAAGATAAAATATAACGTTTGAACAACATTCCTGGCTAGATCCCTCTTTGCTTAGAAATGACGCCTGTTTCCTCCTCTGCATTTCTGTTGGAGCTGTGATCTCTCCAGTGGGGCCTGTGTGACAATCCACTGGAGGCAGGAAGGCTTACACGGGAGTGCAGTTACAGAAAGTGAGCAAAGAAAGCAATGCTGCAAACAAGTGAAATTGGGTCCTGCTCAGAGAACTTCCCAGTCTCTGGGAACACTGCTGACCTCTTTGTCAACCCTTGCAAGGCTGAGAACAGTAAGGTCTCCCCCAGCGTGGACGTAGTGGTCTATGTTGAGCAATGACACACGAGAACAGCTTGAATGAATCAACCTATCCGTGCAGCTCCTCACAGCAGACAGCTGTGGTGGACATCTAGCGTCTACTTTTTTCCTGCTTCCTGAGCATATTGCTAGTGCCAAAAGACCTTTCAAAGATTCTGATGACATATACATTTAGGTTCCACTCCAGATGGAGAAATCAGCTCATCCAGATGGACCACTTATCCAAATCTGGAGATGTTCCAGAAACATAAATTTTATCTCCAGAGAAACAATAGGGGCTGCTCTACCCGCAAGACAGTTTTCATAGTTAGCTTGTTGTCTTCCCCAGAGGTGAAAAGTCACCATTCACAACTTAGGTCCTTTAATTCAGAAGGTACAACCTTCATTTACTCTTTTATTGAAGGGAGAGTTATGGATCTTATGGATCACGTCTTTGGGGGTAACCTCTGTTTCAGGCTCCATGGTCATGATTAGACATACTCCTGCCTTCCCAAGCTCAGGCTCCAAATTGAAAGGAAAGGGAAGCATCTCTACACATTCCTTATACTAAGTATTTAGTCTTTCTACTCCCTATCTTTCTATTGGTCTGACTTTCAAAAGTTCCTGTTTTGGCGCAGGGTGTTGATGGTGTTGGATGTTGTCAGGGCTCATGAAGGGAATTCTTCCAAGGGTGTCTCATAACACCAACCTTCCCTATCTTTCTATTGTTCTGACTTTCAAAAACTGTAAGTTCCAAGAATAGGAACTTAGGACACAGACAAGAGGCAAAGTCTTCCCATGTGTATAGTGTATGGTTTGGGTGTAGGGTGTAGGGTGTAGGGTATAGAGTGTAGGGTGTGAGGTATAGGGTGTAGGGTGTATGGTGTATGGTGCAGGGTGTAAGGTATAGGGTGCAGGGTGTATGGTGTATGGTGCAGGGTATAAGGTATAGGGTGAGGGTGTTGGTGGTGTTGGGTGTTGTCAGGCCTCATGAAGGGAATTCTTCCAAGGGTGTCTCATAACACCAACCTTCCCTATCTTTCTATTGTTCTGACTTTCAAAAACTGTAAGTTCCAAGAATAGGAACTTAGGACACAGACAAGAGGCAAAGTCTTCCCATGTGTATGGTGTATGGTTTGGGTGTAGGGTGTATGGTGTATGGTGTAGGGTGTAGGGTATAGAGTGTAGGGTGTGAGGTATAGGGTGCAGGGTGTATGGTGTATGGTGCAGGGTATAAGGTATAGGGTGAGGGTGTTGGTGGTGTTGGGCGTTGTCAGGCCCCATGAGGGGAATTCTTCTAAGGGTGTCTCTTAACACCAACCTTCCCTATCTTTCTATTGGTCTGACTTTCAAAAACTGTAAGTTCTAAGAAGGCAGGGGTTGGTCCCCTTCTATGTACTTTGCACTAGACCAGATGGGCTGTACACATGATTATGTATGGACCCTCATGATAAAGCAGTATCAGTAACACCACTAGGCAGAGACAAAGCCCCACAAGTTTACACAGCTCCTAAGTACCTCAAATCCTCTCTTGCTTGAGCTCCAATATGCAATGTGTCCCATTTCTTTGTTGCAGATAAAACACCGAGGGGCATTATGAGAGGGAGCCATCATTGTTGGGTGAGGGGCATCTGGGAAGATGCATGGACGAGGTGAGCTCTGGGTTGGGCCTGAAGGGACCTGCCCCATGCCCTTGCAGGGGGAAAGGCATCCACACAGGAAGGGAAGGGCAGTGGCAAAGTGCATGAGGAAGAGGTGAGGGCTTGTCTGCCGTGCACAGTGGCAGGGGAGTTCCTATGGTGAGTGGGGCATAGGGGCCTTGAGTGCTGGCATTGCCATGGGGCTGATAAGAAGGGTGGAGAACAGATTGATGAGCTTTGAATGCTAGGAAAGCAGTGAAGTGGATCCTGTGGGAAAGGGATGAAGATGGCCTTGAGTTTTGGGCAGCTACTTGAGGAGGATGGCAGCAGAGCCTGAGTCTTATTTGGGGACACAGGACTGAAAAAGGATGGGAAGAGAGCATTGGCAGGGAGAGGTGGGACCTGGGAAGACCCAATGGGAGGCCAGTAAAATAGTGACAGCAAATTTCCTATTTCTAGAGCCCATGAGCCTAGGGCCAGTGGTGCCACTCATCAGGTGGGTGGCTGCAGGCAAGTACGTTAAGCCCTATAAGCGCCAGTTTTTTCAGGTGAAATCTAGATACACAGAGTGAGTAGAAAGACTAACTATGTAATATAAGCAAGAGCCAAGTTGCATTTCCCCAATATTAATTCCCCCCCTTTTTTTTTTGAGATGGAGTCTTGCTCTGTCACCTAGGCTGGGGTGCAGTGGCGTAATCTTGGCTCACTGCAACCTTCACCTTCAGGGTTCAAGCGATCCTCCTGCCTCAGACTTCTGAGTAGCTGGGACTACAGGCACATGCCACCACACCTGGCTAATGTTTTGTATTTTTAGCAAAGACAGGGTTTCGCTGTATTAGCCAGGATGGTCTCAATATCCTGACCTCATGATCTGTCCCCCTCGGCCTCACAAAGTGCTGGGATTACAGGCGTGAGCCACCCTGCCCGTCCTCCCTTCCTTCCTGTCTGCTCCTTGAACACAAGCATTTCTAGCCCCAGACCTTGGCAGTTGTAATGTCCTTTGCCTGGTGTTTTTACGTCTTGATTTTTATGCCAGAGTCACTCTGGACTCATTTCAAATGTCACACTTTTAAGGGGAGAGTTCCTCTTGCTGTCCCCACACCCTCAGTTCCCTTCTAAGACTTTACTCATTTATTTCTATAACTCTGTAACCAGAGCAATGCCTAATACATAAAAGGGGCCCAAAAAACTTAAATTATTGAATGAGTGGGTCAGACTTATCTGGCCATAGAGGGGGCAAAACTTTACTCTCAAGAACTTCTGTCTTGCATGGGATCTTGAAGGTCATAGGGTTTGATATGAGAATCCCATCAACAGTTTTATAGCACCAAGCATAACGCCTTGCATACAATAAGTGGTATTGAACTTCTCTACCAAATAAATTAGTTTACACTTGATTTTCTCCATTAAGAGAAAGATTTCTAGTTTTCAAGACTTCCTTTTTCTTCTTCCAAACTTTTAACATTTATGTTGAAAGAGGAAAAAAAATCAAGCTATAAAGTAGGACTGGAAATCTGCTCATACTGGACCAAGCTGTGACCTCTGACCCAGTGTGGGGCTTCAACATCACATCTGCTGAGTGAGGCCGAATTGCCTTAGGAGCTCTAAACCTCCTAGAACCTGGAGCTCCTCTGAGACCTGAAGCTGGAGAAGTGGCTTTTTATTGCTTGCCTTGGGAGACCGTCAACCCCCAACTGGAGAAATACAACCACTGGCTCCTGACAACGTTAAGTGTGTAAAGCTAGTTTTTACATAGAGGAGCACTTCACTTTAATGAAGGTGATGACCACATCCTAGTGCTTGATTGAGTGATTATCAATCGATGCATGGCTGGCATTTTTGTTATTTGCCTATGGCCATTAGTCTGGGCCCCTGTAGCTAACTAGTTTGCAAAGCCTTCTGGAAATTAGCTGCTTCCTACACAGATGGTACTGGGTGTCTTTGTGAGCCCTAAAGCCCGACCTCCTGATGCTGTCATCCGGCCAGTGCAGCAGAGCCTGGGCTGACCCCATGCTTACACTTGAGGTCCTTGGTGGGGGCACCACCTGCTAAGTGTTTTTGTCTTTGCTTCTTGTGCCAACTCAGTACATAGACCTCAAAGACCAAGCTGCTGGGATGGAATCTAACATGGTCCCGCCACGCCTCAGTGCCATGAAGTTCCCGTGTGAAACCAGGAGCCCTGGAGCTTTCTTGGTCTCCTCACCTGGCCCTCACCCTACTGACATCTTTCTTTACACCCTGAGGTTTTGATATGTGTGTCTGTCTCCTCTGCTAGATCAGAAACTCCTTGAGGGCAGGGAGGGATGGAGACACATTCAGGTTCTATCTGAGAATGCTCTCCCCATCTGTCCTCTGAGTATAGGTTATATACACAAGAAGTTTACAATAGATGTTGGCAACATTAAGTAATTCAGTAAATATGTAATGAACACTGTTTTGTGCTGGGCTTGGGAAACTGGGATAAAGAGTGTTTGGCTTTGAGTTCCTTGAGGGTCGGGCCTCATCTTGCCTGGCACATAGTACAGTTACATGCATAGTGCCTGGCACACAGTGAGTGCTAACAAACGTTTGTTGAATGAATGACTGAATGTATAGAGCATGAAATGCATGCTTGAATAAATGACAACCTTCTTGGACTTGGGACATTTCATGGATTAGGAGAAAAAGGTTTGTGAACTATGGAAAATGGCTGGGAGAGGAATGGTTAGGGTGGTGGAGCAGCAGGGAAGACATGGGAATGAACTCACAATACAATCCTTCTTGGCTGGGCCTCTGCAGTGAGAAGTCCACCTCCTGCTCTTCCCCTACTGTGCTTAGGTAGCTCATGGCTCACATGCTTTCACCCTAGTTCTTGACAGCAAAGTACTCCTCCTTTAAGATGCAGCTCACAGGCTGCCCATACTGGAGCTTCTAAGCCCTAATTCCCAGGGATTCCTGAACAGACCACAAACCAGTTCCTCTTCTCAGGTCACATGTATGATTGCAGAGAGGAAGGACAGGTGACACAGCCACCCAAAGACGCCTTGCTATACAGCAGGCTTCTGAGATGCATGCCATGGAGCACAATCTAGTGGGTCAAGTCCAGAGATGCCATGGCACATCCTCCAATGCACAGGCCAGCCCTGCAACCCCACCACACACACACACACACACACACACACACCAGAAAATGTTTCGATCCAAAATGTCAAAAGTGCTGAGATTGAGAACCCCCTTGGGGTTACTGAAAACAGAGGCCTAAGACCTGAGTCACCTGTCTAGCATGGCATCAAGGTTCGGCCCTGCCCTCTCTGGCTGAGCCCAGGGCCAACACCTCCATTCCATCCCCCTGCTCTGGCATAGCCCAGGCTTCAGGACAGCATAGTGCCCAGTATGAGGAGCACTTTCTCAAACCTATTGAGTTTCCTCAGTTACCCCAGGAGGTGAACGGGAGGTCATAAACACCCCGGGCTGGGGCCTGGGGAAGGTTAGCAGCAGCACCCCAGTCACCCAATGACCCACTGGCAAAAGGCAGAGAACAGCCTCCAGCCCCGACCTCCAGGGCTCCGCATCTGCCTTTTTCCTTCTTCAGCAGCTCCTCCTGTGCCCTTGATCAGGAAACCCACTCTATGGGCCTCTCTCTTGCCTGCCTCTGCCTTTGACTTGAGCATCTTTAGACCTGATTGTGTCTTCCTCCAAAACTTCTACAGCTTGTGTTAAACCAGCGGCCCCTTTGCACACACCTCTTGTGCCCTAGCTTGTCCCAGGACTGGCTTCATTTCTTCCTACAGTTCTCAGCCTAATGATACCTCTAGAGAGAGTACATCCCCCCACACAACTGACCACCTGTGCAAAGTAGCACATCTGGGCCCCTCCGTCCCATCAACCCATTAAGTTTCCTCGATGGGTCATCATAATTGATAGTCACATATTCAGTCTTTCCCATATGACCACTCCTCCTGTGGGAAGTAGTATTATCTGCTGTGTAGTATATAGGCAAATAACTGCCATCCCATAATGTTCTTTCTAGTTCTTTTCCCTTGACCCACACATTGCACCGAGTCACCATGTCTCGGTAGTCTCCTTCAAGTTAAGTTAAGCACAAGGAAGGGAAGGGTTTTTGCACTTTTGTTTACAGCTAAATCCCAGTTCCTGGAACATGCCTTGCTCTATAAAGCTCTACAAAGCTCTACTAAAGAAATGTCAGGGAATAAATTCAGAGCCTCATCTGTACTAGATCCTTGGTAAGTGTCTATTAAAAGCTCATACCTCTAACTATAAGTCCAAAGCTTTTTTACTCCTCTGTGTGAATTTGGGGGGAAGTCTCCACTTCTGCATATTTCTGCCTGTCCCCTCTTCCCTGTTAAGCAAACTGCCCACTGAGCCTTTTGCAATATTTCCTTTGCACCTTCCCGGCATGCTCTTTGCGAGCGGGTGTTTCCACAAGTTCTAAGGAACCATATCTCTAGTGCAGAGTGCCTGCCTGCTAAATTTAGAAGCAGCTCTGAGGGTTTTGATTCATCTTTGCAAACTATGCCGAGTGAGGTTTCCAAATGACTGTCCCAGGGTGGCTATGTCGGCCTCGCTGGACTGGGGCTTGGGTCCCCAGCCGTAGACTCAGGCTCTGGCCCTGCTTGGGGACTAGCTGTGTGATTATGGGCAGGTCACTCAAGTCTCTGATGCTCTGTCCACTCTGTGAGGTATGAGGGGCTGTGAGGGGCTCTGAAGGCCATCCCAGCATGGTTACCTGGCATTCCAAGCTCAAGCACACAATTCCCAGGGAATCCTGGGGTCAGCATTCCAGAAACTTTCACCTCTTTCACCAATAAGCTCTGATGCCCCAAGTGCCTGGGTTTCTCTGCTTGAGACTCACACACTGTAAGTAGGTAGATCTTATATACAATAATTGTACAACCTATAACATATACAACATACGTTTTGTAATATATAACAGAGACACATGTATTTTAACATCAAACCCACCACAAAGAGTAGAATAATCCACACTTATATCCCCTTCACCTAGATTCACCAAGTAGTAACATTTTGTCACGTTTGCTTTCTGTCTCTCTCATTCCCTTTCTGTGTCTTGATATATACAGATATAGGTGTATTAGATTGGTACAACAATGATTATGGGTTTTGCCATGACGTTTATGGCAAAAACCACAATAACTTTTGCACCAACACAATGACTGTAGACACTGGGATGCAGCTCTTCTTTTAATGAACTTTTGAAAGGTGCAGCCATCATGATACAAGACATTCTCTTAGTCACCATGTGTCCTGGAAGAACTAGACATTCTCCTGCATAACCCATACCCTTATTACCATGTCCAAGAGACTTAGCACTCGAACAGTATTATCTACTGGGCAGTATATATTCAAACAACTCCCATCCCATAATGTTCTTTCTAGTTCTTTTCCCTGGACCCACACATTGCACCAAGTCATTGTGTCTCTTCACACTCCTTTAATCTTGAAGCTCTGCTCTGGGGTCCATGCAGCAGTGACAGAAGGGAACTGCAAAAATTGGGAAACTGAAATCAGAGAAGCAGCAGCAGTCAGCCACAGCCTTCGTGGACCCAGCAAGCTCCGGTGATGCACAGGAGCAAATTCACAGCCCCATCTCTTTGCCTTTTAATTAGAGAGAGAAGACAAAGTTTCTGAACTCCCAGAATCTAGAATGAAGCTGGCCATATTCTCAAGTGCTTTGTAAAACAATTACAAATGCCTCTATCTTCCCAGTCCTTGCAGAGAGAAGCCTGCTCAGAGTGGTTACTGAAAACAGGAACCTGCCCTTCTGCAAGCCCTGTGCCTTCCTCATTCCTAGCAGAGGAAGTATGCGACCAGTTTAGCAACTGCAGTTCTTCTGGGCGGCATGGGCTGCTTCTCCTCACCCGTGAGGGGCCCTACTGTCTGTTTATTCCGGAGGAGCAGCAGTTGACAGACGGAGAGGCAGTGACTCTGCACCCAGCAATCTCTCTGCAGACAGCTCCCACAGGAGTCATGCTCAGAGTGTGAAGGTAATTTGGGGGGAGGTGGCAGAGACAGAGTGGGGAGAGAACTCAGGACCTGTTCAACACACAGTTGGCAAGGATTTACTTTCTGGAGCCAGAAGGGAGCTCCCTGAGAACAGGTGGGGCAATGTCTTTAGAGAAACCCAGCCCCCAACCTGGTGCCCAGCATGCTGCAGTGGCTTAGTGGGTGATGGATGCATAATTACATGGGGAGAAAGGCTGGAGGAGCATGGGCAGGACGTTGCCAGAGGAGATATTCTCACCAAAAAGGCCTACACTTAGCAGGCTTCTTACAAAGGACAACTGGGGTTTGCCACCAGAATTTCCAGCTATGGGACCTTGAGCGAGTCATTTAAACCTCTCCAGGCCTCATTTTCTCAACTGTAAAGTGACAACGATGGTACCTAACACACAAAAGTATGGGGCAAAGTCAAGAAATGGACAACTGCTAAGTGCCCAGGCCAGTTTCAGACACATAGCAGGTGTTCAGTAAATGCTATCGGGCTGCAACCATGATGTTTAAAGGCATATGGAGCCAAGTGGGTTGAGAGATTGCAATAGTGCTGCTTGGAGTGTGACTGTACAGATCTTCTTTGGGAAGATGCCAAAGATAATTAATAACACTCTGAGCTGGTGACATGTGTGTGGGGGAGAGGAGGAATCAAAGGAAAGGCAAACATGTGAAGTATATAAATTCTGAAAACAGCATGTTAGAGTTGGAAGAGATTTAGGAGAACTGCAATTTTCTAAAGAATGTGCCACACTCCACATTCTTTTAGATGCCTACATATGGCAAGAGCCTGGTGTCAAAGAAATGACCTGAGCTTGGGCCTCAGAATATCCTCACTTGGGGCTGTGCACAGGGGTGTCAGTAGGTGATATCTACCATCCTGAGTGACGGGGGAGGAGCAATGCAGAAAAAGTTATTTTTCTGTAATCCTCAGAAGAGTCCTATAGGTTCATGATTGTTATTTGCTTTTGACAACTGAGAAAATGAGGCTCAGAGAACTAGGTGGCTTATCCAAGTCACATAGCTGGCGGGAGGTAGAGGCAAGCTAGGGGCTTTAAAGGGTTGGGGGCACCTCAGTGAGAACACACAGATGAAGGGCTGAGGCCTGTGTTTAAAGTGGTGCCCTTCACTTTAGGAACAATGCACCCCATAGTCTTCAACTTGTCATTCTGTGGTTTGCTATGAGATGCTCAGCTGTGAGTCTATTAAACTGGGCTATGGTCCTTTGAAAACTGGAGAGGTAAGCCCAGGTAAAAATTCTGGCAAATTTGTTGCAACTAATAGTTTCCACTTAGAATAATGCTATTTAAGAGTGCTTAATATGCTCTGAACATATAGAATAGACAAATTGAAATATAATTAGATTCCTTCATCTTCAACAGATCTAGAATGTAGATCAGAGCAGCAAGATGGCAGTATAGAAAGACTGTGTTGTAATCAGCTGCACCTGAGTCAACATTCTGGGTCGGCCACCAAAGAACTCGGTGACTCTGTGCAAGTCACTTCGCTTCTTTGAGTGTTCGTTTTTTCCTTGTAAAAAGAAGACCAGTTTCTTTATATGTTTGAGAGAAGTTTACATGTAATATGTAGGAAATAGTAAGTACTAAATAGGAGCTATTGATATCATTCCTAAATCAGAAAATTAAAACATATCCAATCCC
Organism: Cebus imitator; assembly: GCF_001604975.1. Taxonomy (NCBI): domain Eukaryota; kingdom Metazoa; phylum Chordata; class Mammalia; order Primates; family Cebidae; genus Cebus; species Cebus imitator. The sequence goes on from NW_016107328.1 coordinate 3,432,910, forward strand.
TTTAATATTTCCTAGGCAGAAAGCTGCTAATAAACGGTGATAAATATGATGGATTAAACTGCTAAAGCAATGAGCAAGGCATTCCTCCATTTTTCTGAATATGTATTTCTGCTTGTTCCTCCATCTGATGTAAGTGAAACAGACATGGACAGGTTTGCATTGCAGCAAACCAAAGTCACTTTCTGGAGAAAATGTTCCTAAGTCACTTTCAGAAGAAAACTTCCCCATTCTGAATTGTGAAATCTGGCAATGAGCCTTCTTAAAGACAGAAATTATTCATTCTAGTACACCCAAATCAGTGCCCTGCATTAATAGATGCTGCTGGGTTTTAAGTTTTTATTTGACATTCATCAAGAATGTATTTCTCCCAGCTCTGAGAGGCTGAAACCTAAAATACCCAAGGATTTCCAGCATATTTCAGACCAAACCATTCGGTTCTTTTTAGCAAGCCAAGGGTTCTGTTTGTACATTTATCTGTCCATCTATCTATCCATCCATCCATCCCTCTCTTTCTGCAATAAAATATGCATTGAAGTCACATCATGTGATCAACTTCCTCCCTCTCTCAACCTCCCTACGTGTTCTGAAGGAAATAAGTACAGCCTGTTCAAACCACTTCCTCCCATCTGAGAACCACTGAGGGAGGAGCCAATTGGATTATGGTAACTCTATCTAAGATAGCAATTTTAGGGCTCTGGGGGCTCTGTGGATCCCTTTTGTTGTCAAACAGCTTTGCAAAGTCACATTTCCCTCCTTGGCACCAGGCCGATTGGAACCAGGGCTGGAGGACTTGGGGTGTGTGTGTGTGTGTGTGTGTGTGTGTGTGTGTTGAAGGGGTTGGTGATTGAAGCTGAGAGACTTAAAGAGCTTCCAAAGAAAGTGAGAATTGTTGCTGGTATGTGCCTAGGGGCAAAATAACTATCTGGATGGTCCAGGCTCCCCTGGAAGCAGACCCCCTGCTGCCTCTACTGTGCCAATTTATATACAATAACTTCAGCCATTCATTCTAACTAACTGAGCTAGCATTACGTGCCAGGCACCTGCTAGGTCATGACTTTTCATTGAGGAATAAAATAGTCATCAACCCTATTCTAAGAAAGTTGCCCTGGGAGCAATAAGCACTCGGAGAAGCAAATACATAAGGATAAATCGTGGGATGTGCTGCGAAGGAAACAGAGCCAGCGGAGAGAACAGAGGGGACCGAGTGCAGTCAGTGCGGTCAGTTTCACTTAGTTCTCCCACTCACCCTGGGAGGCGAACGTGCTCCCTAGACATCAACCCTATCATAAGAAAGTTGCCCTGGGAACGATAAGCACTTGGAGAAACAAATACGTAAGCATAAATCGTGGTATGTGGCACAAAGGAAACAGAGCCAGCAGAGAGAACAGAGGGGACCGAGTGCAGTCAGTGTGGTCAGTTTCACTTAGTTCTCCCACTCACCCTGGGAGGTGAACGTGCTCCCCCCACCAGTTTACGGATGTGCCAATCTCCCCCCACTCTTCCCCTCTCTTCGCTGAATGCCTTTCAAGTCACCTGGACAATCGGCTCAGAATATGTATCCTCTGAACGCAAGTTCCAAGCACCCCAAGTATCCGGACCCACCTTTCGTGCACCACCCTATCCACAAACCTGTAAGTCCACCTACTGAATAACCGTGACACGCATAACCCTCTAGCACACAACAAAGTAACATAACCTTGCCAGAAAAAAAAAATGTCTCTGCTTTAGGCAGCCCTTCACCCCTTTCCTCAGGCCTAAGGCACGGTAGCTGGGAGACAGGCTCTAGCTCCAAACGCCTGGATTCCAGTCCCGCCTCCAACACTGCCAGCTGGGCAAACTCCAACAAGTTATGTGAGTGCTCTGGTCTTGGTTTCCCCAGTTAGACAAAAGTCCTCCCCAGAGAGTTGTGTAGGTCAGGTGGAGAGCACATGTAACATACCCAGGACACGCAATTCCTCAATACGCACTGGTGCCCCCTCTCCTGCTGTATACACAAAGCCTCATCAAGGGCTGGCCCCAATCTGGAATGGACACAGAGAGCCCTCCAGCTGGCCCCCTCATTACGTACAGAAAGGCGAACTGACACTAAAAGAGGAAAGTGGCTGACCACAGTCTCAGAGAAGCTGATTGGCCCACTGTGCGTTCTAAAGACAGAATGTGCAGAATATGAAAATTAGATAAAATTAGGGGAAACAATTCTGTGAGATAAAGTCTCCCTCACAGTATTGGAGTCACCAATCCCCATGATTTTATGACAAAATTGACAACCACTGTCTGGGGAGAAGGAACAGCTTCACCATGGTCAGAAGCGAGGGTGCCTGCAGACACGGGTCAGCGGCATGCCAGCTCCCAAGCCTGTGTGCATTCTCCTCTAGTCACGCCAGCAGTCCCAGCTCTTAGGGGCACCTGCTTTTAGAATTAAAGTTGTATTAAGCTGGGATGACGGTAACTGAAGGAATTAGGAGTGTGAGTGAAAAGGCAAAGTATTTCCAGACTGGCCCAAGCCCTGAACAAGCCTTGTGACCCTAAGCAAGTTACTTAGCCTCTCTGAGACTCAGTTTCCTCATCTATAAAATTGTATGTTCCTGGGGGCATCAAATGAGTCTGTATTTTAAACATCTCATTTCGGCCCTCCACGTAGAGGATGCCCACTTAGATAACTCTCTTTTGCTTTGAAAACAAATAGAGATCTGTAGGCAGCTGTTCCCAAAACAGAAGCTTATCGGGAGAAAGATTCCATCGAGTCGATTCTCTCCGGTGGTGCCTGGATGCAGCCTGCACTGTCTTACGAGGCGCATTCCGCACATCTTTTTCCTACTCTGTCCTCAGAGATGTCACACTGGAAGCTGGACGTCAGCCATGGCGGTAGTATTTACACCACAGAAATTGGCACACACTATCAATTAGAAATTTTTCCCCCTGAAACAGTGATTGTTTGACATTTACTAGCACATCAAGAACCCACGGTCTCCTAGGCCCACATTGTTCCTTTAGTTTCTTTTTCTCTTTCTTTCTTTCTTTTTTTTCTTTCATCTTTCTCTCTTTCTCTCATATTTTTTTTTTTTTTTT
>NW_016107328.1:3436007-3448223 GCF_001604975.1 Cebus imitator
CAGTGGCACAATCTCAGCTCACTGCAACCACCATCTCCTGGGTGCAAGCATTTCTCCTGCCTCAGCCTCCTGAGTAACTGTGATTTCAGGCACCTGCCACCATACCCAGATAATTTTTGTATTTTTAGTAGAGACGGGATTTTGCCATGTTGGCCAGGCTGGTCTCGAACTCCTGACCTCAAGTGATCTGCCCACCTCGGCCTCCTAAAGTGCCGGGATTACACGCCCGGCCTGTTCCTTCTGTTTCTAACTGTTCCCTTTTATTTCCCTATGGAGCATCTACTGAGTCCCAGCCGAGAGGAGAAAGAAACCTGCTGGCTGCCCTCACGGCACTTACAGTCCAGTAGGGGAGAAGGTCACTCACTGCACACTCATACAAATGATCATCAAATCATGACCCACCCCAAGGCAATCAGCTTTCCTGAGGAGCTAAGGAGGGATAAGTGAGCTCAAAAGAGGAGTACATTAATAGCAAATTAAAAACGCCATGGAGATCTCCTTAGCGAGACCAAGCTCCATTAGATCAAATGCCTGGGAGCTGCAGTGTTGGGGTTCTGGGGACCATGTGCCTTGATAAGTGATTGACAGTGAGAGGAGGCCCCAGATCAGGAGCTGGTCATTGGCAAACGCTGTGTCAGGTGAAATGCTGATTTCCATCTTACTTAGTAAGTTTATGAGTAACGCTGTGATTCACATGTATGAATAAAAAGCAAAAGTAACTTGCTGGGAAATACAACGCAATAAAGAAATCATGGACTTTATAGTCCCTGCGCCTAGGTGCCTGGGCAACCTTTAGCATGTCCATGAAAGCCTCTCTATACCTCCCCCTTCTCTGATGAAACCTGCCTTTCCCAGGCATCGCATTTGAAAAGAAAAGAGGAGGCCTGTTTCCTAGTCATTGTTTCCCCGTCCGTGTAATGGCTGGGATCAAAATAGTTGTCTTTACCACTCTCTCTTCATTGCCAACGTTTGCTAGGCCAGCCTGCTTTTAGGATCTAGAGCTATCCAGTACCTGGCCTGGGCCCAAACCCCATTTATAGCCTGGTTTTGTCAGCGAATGTGTTCTGGTCCAACAGAGCCACAGACTGACTGGGCGGGGCCCCACCTCACCATTCCTGTGTGTTGGGGGCCTCCGTGTATAGAAAGTCTATCTAGAAAGAAATAAATGGGATGGGGGAGGCTCTTTTTATCTCCATGAAGTATCAAAGCCACGTCAGGAATGTCCTCTGCTGCCCGCCCCCGTATGCGAGACAGCTCTTCACATGACACCCACTCACTGTACTGACACGTCTGGGTCGCTGAGGCCCTTGCGTCAGTGTGGCAGTGAGCCACGGAGACTGGAGGGTGTGCACAGCCCTCAACACCTCCTCTCACCAGTCCTTCCGCGAGAATACCCAGAAAGGCACATATGACTATGTCCACTAAAGACAAAAACAGAAACAACAGGAAGAGTGGTCTAGTGACTTAATAAAGTATCACATTAAAACTTGCCCTAGCGTTGACTGGCCTCAAATCTGGCTTCTTTCCCTGATATCTTAAAATGACCTTAAAATGGACACTAGGACACCTCCATCCTCTTCTGGTTTTAGCATAAAGCCCAGCCTCTCTGTCAGCCTGACAGTGTATGAGATCCCCTTCTGGGCACTCAAGGGCAAAGGGGGCACAGCACACAGGCTCCTGGACACGTGGGTCAGGCCTGAAGTCTGGCTGACAGATAGATGGGCATCTCCTTCTCTGCAGGGGATGGAGTGCTGGACAGGGAGTCATGCATTCATCCACACTTAATGTGTGACCTGTAGCAGGTTGCCTGCCCTCTCTGAGTCTTTTCCTGGTCCTATGAGTTGCTGCTTTTCAAGTGGTGATTTAGGACGCCCCAGGATTGAGGTATTCTATCAGCAGTATTAGAGGGATGAGATGCTGAGCCCTCAGCCCCACACAGTTACTCACTTTCATCTATTCTATGTATTGAGCTTCCAGGGAATCTTTCCTTTTTTTTTTTTTTTTTTTTTTTTTTTTTTTTTTTGGTTTTTCTTTTTTTTTTTTTTTTTTTTTTGGGTGTCACCGGGGAATCGTTCCTTTTTTTTTTTTTTTTTTTTTTTTTTTTTTTCAGGTGGAGTCTCACTCTGTTGTCCAGGCTGGAGTGCAGTGGCACCATCTCGGCTCACTGCAACCTCTGCCTCATGGGTTCAAGTGATTCTCCTGCCTCAGCCTCCTGAGTAGCTGGGATTACAGGTGACTGCCACCATGCCCAGCTAATTTTTGTATTTTTAGTAGAGACAGGGTTTTACCACATTAGCCAGGCTGGTCTTGAACTCCTGACCTCAAGTGATCCACCTGCCTCAGCCTACCACTGTGCTGGGATTCCAGGCATGAGCCACTGCGCCTGGCCTAGGGAATCTTTCTTTGAAACACAGTTTGAAATATCTTAGGTGAGAGGATCCCACGTTCTTCCCCAGGGGCTCCTGAAGCTCCTGAGGGCCTCTGGCTTGGAGTCATTCCTAAGAAAAAGGCTGGGGGTTGCGTGCCCTCTCTGAGTTGGCCTCCTGCCCCTGTGGGTCTTGCAGGTGTCCCTGGAGCCCCTGGTATGCCGCAGCCCTCTGCTGCCGTGCAGAGAACGGAGCAGCAGGTGGGGTGGGGTGGGAGCAGGTAGGACAGGCCTGTGGCTGCACCTGCCCTAGAGGAGAGCAGGGGATTATGTGGGTCACGGTGCAGGCAGCACTGGCAGCCCCCCGCCTCACCCTCAAGAGGTGCACCTGTGCAGAGAGGTCAGGATGTGGTGGGTGACCCCGGAAATCCTGCCAGGGAGACCACCGAATGCTAAGCCCCTGTGCCAGCTCTTATTTTTCGTGAAGCCAAGGGTCAGGCCACAGGCAGCACTGAGCAGGTCCCTAGTCAATTGTGCCGGTGCTGGGTACAGTCACAGCAGGGAAATGGTTGAGCCAAAAGGGCCATGACCAACTGTGCGGCCCAACCCTTTCCCCATCATATTTGAGGGCTCTGTGGCCCAGACAGAGGAAGGGACTTGCTCAAGCTTGTATAGTGAGCTAGCCACCCCAGCCCCTGCACGGGATCTAGCTTGGGTAAAATTTAGCTGCCATTTACCAAACATAGCTCTGCTTTAGATGTGATCTACCATTTCATCCTCAAAACAACCCGGTAGGGCATATGCTTGTATCCCAAATTAGTGGATTTAAAAATCGAGGTTCAGAGAAGGGAAGTAATTTGCCAAAGGACACACAGCCAGTAGGTCGGGAGCTGGAATCTGCACTCTGGCCTGCCTGCTTTGAAAAACTCTTCTTTAAAGCTCCCTCATTTTTTCCAAGCTTTTGATTATAAAAGCAATTCATGCACTTGGGAGAAAATCTGGGCATTTTAGAAATGTGTAAGTAAAGAAGAAATTTATAAATTCATGTATAAAATCACTACCCAGAGAGAGTCCTTGGAAACACTTTGGAAATTTCTCTTTATTATTTTTCTATATGTATGCATTTGAGCGGTACATTTTCATGAAACTGAAATGCTAAAAGCTCAGCTAGTATTCCTTTCCGTTTCTTTCATTTGTTTTGTTCCACAGTAGTAATAGCTTTTTGAAATAATGCTGTGAAAGGCTAGAAAACGTCCCTTGTGATTCACTCCTGCTCTTTTGCCCACAGCATGCCTCAACTGGCCTCTCTCTCTTGTTTCTTCTGCTCCCAGCAAGCACTCCTGCACCCCTCATCCCCACCATACACCCAGACCTGGGCTTCCAAACACTGGCAAGTGACATCCAAGAGATCCCTTAGGGCCTCCGTGTCCATTGTTTTAAAGGTTCCCCCAAAGTTTACGCTTCCTAAGGTCTGCTTTAATGACTTTTAAAAATCACTTTTCTATTGCCTTCTTGGGTTAGCCGGAGGACAGAAAAACAGGCCAGCACTGGTGGTCATTGAAAGCATAGGTTTTAGAGCCAGGCAGATGAAGCTGGAATCCCATCTTTACCTCCTCGTAGTGGTATAAGCTTGGATAAGTCACTAAATTTACCTCAGCTATAAGGTGGGGTTGTTCTGAGCAACCCAGGACATACTGGCTGGACAGTGCTTAGGTCTGTGCCTGGCAGAGGATGCTCGCTGACCAATCGTGGGATAGGGGTGTTCTGGTCACCACTGTCACTTTGGCATTCACATATATGGTGGACATTGAGGATTCTCCACTTGACCCACCGTGCTCCCATGCCTTAGAAGAAGATCGCATGAATGGGCTTATAGCTGTCACACTTTGCAGCAGAAATTTCTAAGGCCAAAGGGAAGGTAGCATCCCTAAGTTTTCAACTTAATTCTAACTGTCACCAAAGGTTCAGCTCCTGGCTTTCTGACCTGCCTTCCCTTGGTTAGACTTCCTCAATTTCTCTCCCCTTTGATGCATGATAAAGGGGTTTGGGCCACCCTCCTTCCCAGCAGCAAGGCCAGGCAACAGAAGCACAAGATGGACAAGGTGCACAGAGCTGTCCTGGGATGCTGCCCAGGAATGGAAGGTTCTGAGAAGCCTCCCCACCTGGATTTATAAGACAATGCAGAGCACACAGTGAAAGGACCCAGATCTGCGAAACAGAAACCTGTTGAGAGAGGGGCTGCTGGCTGGCACATCCCGCATTGTCGATGCCAATGCCCTGCCAGTATGTGACCTTTCCATGCCATATGTCTGCTCAAATGGCAGCCAGCCACCACTGACCAGAGTTCCTTACACTGGAGAGACAGCAGCCTGGTCCTGAGCAAAAGGTGTAGGTCCTGAAGTTAGGAGATGCAGGGTTTTCAGCTCTGGAACAGTGAGCAGGTGACGAACCCTGATCTCACACTAACAAAGTAAAAGAGCATCTGCCCTCGGGAATGCTGGTAAGATTAAACACAATAGTATTTGCAAATTGCCTCCCAGAAGGTGGTTGTACACATTAACTGTCTTCCCTTGATTCTGAAGCACAAAAAGATAAGAGTTGGATTCTGTCCAATGGGACTTCATTTTTAAAATGCCAATGGTTCTTTTATTAATAATTTTCAAAAACCATTGAGTCGTGATTGCTAAAATTAAATGAGGTTATAAGGCTTGCTCTTTAGAGATCATCTTTTCTACTCATCTCATTTTTCAGAAGAGGAAACCAAGGTCCAAATTCACACAGAGGAAATAGCATTGGCCCAAAGACCGGAGGGAAAATAAGGTAATAGCAGTTATGATTCTTTGACCCAGAAACCTAAGACTTACACACACCAAGGAAAGAGAGGAAGAAATCAAGGATGTGCCAAGCCAGTGTTAATTAACTCATTTCTCTTTTGCCCTTTTCTATTGTTCTTAGAAGCAATTATGTCTCCAGTACCCTCTCTCCCACCTTCAGCCACTACATAAAACTGTCACAGATTAAATCAAATTGTTCAGCCATTTCATTAGAGAGACTCCAGTTCTCATTCTCTGGGGGCATTTTCGCTCTTCTCAAATAAAAGCCTCTTTCAGATAAGTTAATTCCTTCTTGAAGATTGTAGGAAGCCACTGAGCAGACCACTAAGGGGCTGTTGAGACCTGATGGCTTTTTGGTGGTCATATAGCCCTGACACGGTCCCTTCTCTCACGGAGACTGAACTCCACCTGGCAAGACAGAACAGGAGGAGTGCAAGCAACAGATAGAGAAGTGTGTTAGCATAGAAGAACCCAGGCCACCAGGACTGACTTCAACTTTCTCATCTCGTGACCCTGGGTATGTTTCTTTTCCTAAATGAACCTCGGGTTTCCAATCTGAAAAATGCAAGTTTAAAGGCTTTTATTTTTTTCTGTAGTGGATTCCAGGAATCCCTCCAAATCAGCATGCAAATGCTTGAGAAGAATGATAGAGCTTTTGGGAAGAGAGAGGATGTTGGAATTCTCTTTGATGGATAGCAAAGTCTTGTTCTGACTGTTTTTCTGGAATGGTTGTGACATAAAGATCAGACACTGTGGTGGGAGCCTGCTGCTTAGAAGCAGCTCAGAGGAGAGGATGGAGGGGAGGGAAGGCTGGCAGGGCTGGGGGCACACTGACATCTGGAGGGGGGAGCCACAGAATTGGGGTTCTGGGGACCATCACTAAGTGTTGAAAGACACTCGATGCCAAGTGCTGGGCTGAAAGGACAGAAAGGCATTGCTGAGACAGTTTGCTGTGTCTGGGGACACAGGAGATGGTGGCAAATGGGTGAGGCCATCACACACGTGGTTTCAGTTAGTTCTGCATGTTGAAAACTTTCCCCAGAAGCCCAGAGGCCTTGGTGATGCTAAGACAGGGAGGCTGAGGAACCAAGGCAGCTGGCGGGTTTCAGGAAGCCTGAGGAGCAGGACAGAGGCAGGCATGTGTGGGACAGCCTGTGCGTGTCACACATGTGCTTCCCGAGGCCTGTACGGGACAGCCTGTGCGTGTCACATGCATGCTTCTCAAGGTCTGTGTAGGACAGCATGTGTGTGTCGTATATGTGGTTCCTGAGGCCTGTGTGGGACACCCTGTGCGTGTCACATGTGTGCTTCCTGAGGTCTATGTGGAACAGCCTGTGCATGTCATATGCATGCTTCCTGAGGTCTGTGCTGGACAGCCTATGTGTGTCACATGTGTGGTTCCCGAGGCCTGTGCAGGACAGCCTGTGCATATCACGTATGCTTCCTGAGGCCTGTGTGGAACAGCCCATGTGGCTGCCAGCTCCTCAGGGCCAGGGAGGCTGCCTGGTGTGCCTCTTCCCTCTTGCCTGACCCGGGGCCTTGGAGGCAGCACATTCCCACTACGTGGGTGGAATTCTGCCTTCCTCAAGGCACTGCCCAGGGCCCAGCACCACATAGATGCCCAGGAAGTATCTGCTGAACTGCAGGGAATGTGGGTTGCAGTGACATCACCTGTTGTGTTTCTGTAAGCACTTTGGGGGAGCACATTTCTTGGGTACCTTCGCCAGGTTCAGGGATGGAGAAAAGGCCAACGTATCCTTGCCCTCCTGGACTCAGGGTGTTGCCATTAGAACCAGCCCAGCTGCTGGAAGTTTCCCACCAGAGTCAGAGGTCCTGGGATTTTGTGGGGGGGGGGGGTGGTATTTTTCTAGTTTGTCAAGAGGGTAGAGGCAAGCATGGAGAAAGCAGGGCCCGAACCTCAAATTTGCAAGAGCATCCTCTTCCAGTCACAAAGATGAGCAGGATCTAAAAAGGATGGGAGTTGCACTTCACTTTAAATATGCTGCCCATTCTAACCCTTCCATGGTGCACTATGAGTTTATAGCTTTTGCAAGCCTTTTCATTGTCTTGAGACTATTCCTAGGCATTAGCCTGAGCAGTAAGTGCCAAGCTGTTCATGTAAATGTCTGAGATATATGGACTTTTAAACAACACTCATTTTGGTGTTCCTTGTTTCTTAATACAGTAGGAGTCTCACCTCATACCACCCCTTCCCTCAAATTAGGGAGCAGTGCAGAGCTCCCTCCACCTGGGAGGGCCTTGCTCTGAGAGTGTAGTTCCTTTTAGAACCTGTACACATAGGGCATGGAGACAGAATTCAAGGTCAGGGTGGGAGTTGGACAGGCTGACTTTCATGCCCTTCATAAGGTTTGATCCTGAGCTACAGACACAGGTAGGTGGGAGATAAGTTTCCATTTGGGCTGGAGGCTGATGGGGGGACCCTGTTTCATCTCTTCTGTTTGGCGTCACAAAGCAGGCAGAGCTCTGTCTGTGTGGCCTTCCTCTCTGTGCTGCCACCATCCAGAGGGAATGCAGCTTTCCTAAGACCCCATTCTCTGATTATCTATGTCCCTTTCCAAAATATTCATAGGAAGGTCCAGACTTGGAACTTACATCATTAAAGACAATCAGTAAACAAACTCTAAAGAGTAATAACTAACATGTATTCTATGCCAGGACATGTTCAAAGTGGTTCCCATGCTTTACCTCAGTTGATTTTGTAACCATAACCCAACACCGTTCAATTAGTGACCCCCAAAGCAGTCAGAAAAAGGTTAATGACTTGGCTGGGTGCAGAGGCTCATGCCTGTAATCCCACCACATTGGGAGGCCAAGGCAGATAGATTACCTGAGGTCAGGAGTTCAAGGCCAGCCTGGCAACATGGTGAAACCCCTTCTTTACTAAAAATACAAAAATTAGCTGGGTGCAGAGTGTGTGCCTGTAATTCCAGCTACTTGGGAGGCTGAGGCAGGGGAATCGCTTGAACCCAGGAGGCAGAGGTTGCAGTGAGCTAAGACTGTACCATTGCACTCCAGCCTAGGCGAGAGTGAGACTGTATCTCAAAAAAATAGAAACAGAAAAACGTTAATGACTTGCCCGAAGTCATGTATCCTGTAAGTACACAGCCAGAATTTAAGCCTCTATGGTTACCCTGGAAAACTGTTATGGATCAACCCAGAGATTTAGCATCACTGGTTCAAATCTCAGCTCTACAATTACTTGCCATGTGGCATCACACAAGTCGCTTACCCCCTCTGAGACTCAGTTTCCCTCACTGCAGAATGGGCTTAAGTGTGGTGCAAGGACTTTACAATGATCAAAAGTTAACAGTAAATGTGAGAGGGTATCAGCAGCATGCGGCCAGTATACGGAATTGTTATAAAGTTGTCCTTTTCCATCCTTTGTTAAAGCATGCTGACAAACTCAAACCGATGAGAAAGGCAGCAGCAGAGCAGACCTTCTCCGCATGCCTTTGGCCGCACAGCCGCACAGCTCCTGTGCTCTGAATCCCCGGTGCAGAGTTGATGGTGAGGGCCCCTGAGTGCAGATACTTCCTGGGCCACCTGAAATGCTGCTCAGTTTTTCACACACACCCTGCCGTGGCTGCTTACCATCCCCAGCAAGGGTGCAGAGGAATGGAAACTTTTGCCACCAACAGCATTTGCTAGCAACTTCCCTCTCTGTGGTTTTTCTGTCATTCCCTTGATAAAAGAACTTGAGCTGCGCAAAAGTAACCAATCTTCACCAATCTCATCTTCACATATAAACAGCTGCCTTTCAAGAAGCAAGCTGCCAGAAAAATGATGCATGATGCTCTCTAAACTGGGTCATTCTCCACTTGGAGGGCTCAGGGCACGGTTGACTTTTTCCGTGTGTGTCTTATACCATAGGCTCCGGGGATCTCCAACAGCCCCAGGGAGAGAGAAAGAAATGGGAAACAGCATGAAATCCACCCCTGCGCCTGCTGAGAGGCCTCTGCCCAGCCCAGAGGGTAAGTCTGGCTTCTTTGGTGAGATGCTTAAGTCTGTGCTACAAGAGCCTGTGATAAAGACTGGGTGGTGGTGGATGCTGATAATTGCTGAAACGTGGCAATGGGTACCGAAGGACTCATATTTGTCTCTCTAGTTTTGTTTGTGGTTCAAATATTTCATAATTAAAAGATTAAAAGGATTGGGTCCTTGGCACACCTGAAGGATGTTAAATCTTTGGCATTTTCAGATGGATCTCCAAGATCAGCTGGTTCAATCCCTCTATTTTCCAGGTAGGGAAACTGAAGTTCACAAAGGGAATGGAATCCACATCATTGAGTATTTGCTGATAAGTTTCCAATCTAGGCCCATCTGATTCTGAAACCTAGACTCCTGTTTACCACACTCAGGCAGCCCATAATATAATATCACCCACAGAGTTAGCCCTGCACGAGCTGGGTCTATGTTCCTTTTCTAAGCTAGGCACCATCCTCTGACATCTTCCTGAAAGCAAAGGAATCCTCACGTCCTGTTGGTGGGATTGCAAGGTGACAAGCACTCTCAGGGAAAGAGCCTAATGTTGCAGGTTAATCAGTGATGACAACATCAGCTTTTTGGGGAGATGCCGGGTTTGTCTAGACTACCAACGCTACCAAGAGTCCCTCAGCAACTGGTCAGAGGCCTGGGGGGAACACCAGTGAACAAAGGGCAAAAGCTAGAGGTCAAATCCACCATGTGCTGGGCTCAGCCATCCTGGCCCCTTCTAATGGCCTGGTCTTTATTTCCTCAGATTCCTAGTTCATACTTCTCATCTTCTGTGGTCTTGGGAAAGGGACGATAGGGAGGCCAAGGGGCACCTTGGGACACTTCTGCCTCCCACCTTACATCATAGTCTTTGGGGCCTGGCATCCCATGTCCTAGCAGGGGTGGCCACATGTGGTTCCCGGCAGCCCTGCAGCACCGCACTGGGCGGAGTTCACTGAGCACAGATGGCTGCCCTGTCTGCTGAGCTTAATAGGGGAGTGGACTGAACCAGGTTTCTGAGCTGCCTTCTGGTACTTATTGCGCATTCCATGGCTTCTGTGGCTCCCTCACAAAGGAGCCTTCTCACCTCTTCCAAAGTGGACAGGCCCAGCTCATGTGGTCTGATGGCCCCAGCTGCCTCCAAGCCAGCATGCTAAGACGCAGCCACGCCACACCCCTTTTAAGACAGATGCTGAATAATCCTGGTAGCTCTGATTTATCTAGTACAGTAACTCCCCTTCCCAAACCAAATGGAAAATGGAAAACAGAAAGAATATTCCCCAGGACCAAGGAGGTGGAACCAGATGACAAGGTGGAGCAGGGCTTGTGTCCTCAGGACCCTGCGGGGAGCAGCCCTCTACCTCCGTGTGGCACTCAGAACAGCATGCAATGTGCAGGCGGCTGAGCCTGCTGCTGCTGCTGCCGCTGCCAGGAGAACACACGGGTTCCTTCTCACCGTCTCCCAACTGGCTTGGGTCACAGCCTCCTCCTCTGGTCATAATCACTGCTAGAAAATTGACTCTGCTGGGCTCCGGGGCCCAGGCAGGCTGGGGAGGCTCCCACCCATCCAACCCATCTTGGCTTTTCACCTCTCAGCCTGGGGCAGAGGGGCAGCATGCTCGAGTGAACCCCATGAAAACATCAGCTTCCAAGGCTTGCTCATTTGCCTTCATCTTTTCAATGCAAATTGTCATAAAATAAGTTTATTTTTTCCATTAGGCGGGTGAGAGGTCACCTCTAGAGCGGAGGTAGAGAGAGGGGTCTCCCCACCCCTCCACCCCCTGGTGAAGAGAATTCCCCCGGTCATACCCCGTTTGTGATCCAGGCAACCACATCAAGCGCTGGTGGGCTGCTTTTCCGCCCCCCAGCCCTGAGAAGTTCCCTTGATCATCGGTCCTAACGTTATTTCCTCTTTTCTCTTATATCTGCTTGAGTGAGGGAGGAGAAGGTTGTGCAGTAATACTGCATTAACTAGTCCCATCTTCCTCATGCCCAGGGTTAGGGTTTTCCTGGAATGAGTTCTGACTCAGTTAAAGCTCCTATGGTTGCTCATCTGGTTACCCTCAAACAATTAACCCAAGAGACAGTGCAGGTCACGCTGGTTGCTTTAGGCCAATGTGCGATCACAGCCAGCTTCCACGTTAGCTTCAGTGCCAGAGAGTTAAAGGCACTGCAGACCCTGACCCTGCACAAGCATCATCCAGAGGCCAGTCTGGAGACTTTCAGACAACCACGTTTCCTGAGCTTTTGGGAGATCATTCTTCCCCCAGGCCAGGACTGTGAACGCCTTGGAACATGGCTTTGACAATCTGGCTTTTTCTTCCATAAACTAAGCTTTCCAGAACATTCCTGATTAGTCGAGTTTTCAGAAACCAATGTCATAAAACCTACAAAAAGAAGCAGGACTTGAGGGAAATAGGGCAAGTTTCAGGGGCAGAAGGCCCTCGCGGAGCTTCCAGTAATGTTCCGTGGAAGCTGTGTGACTTTAGGTGAGTCACTCGGCCTGCCCCGAGAGAGATCCGGAACAAGTTCCTTGTCACGGCGACACCATGATGTAGAGCAGGTACCAGCAAAGAGGGGTGTGAAAATTTTTCAAAACTCCATTTTGGAGGCAGGGGAATCTCTTGAACCCGGGAGATGGAAGTTGCAGTGAGCTGAGATTGTGCCACTACACTCCAGCCTGGCAACAGAGCAAGACTCCGTCTCAAAAAAAAAAAAAAATCCATTTGTGGGTACCTGACTGCTACCTGACTGCACTGAGCTACCTATATCTAAATGGCCATTCCCCAAAACTTTTAAACTGGTGAAACTGGTAGTTCTATGACTTGCTTCCAAATCATCCCAAATTGTTCACTTTCTCCACAATTCTATACATACTTCTGTACCAGGCATGGGCAGTACAGGACTTCTGAATACGAGCTAGGGAAGTCCCGCTGTGCTCAGGAAACGGCATATTTCCACCTCAAAACGAGCACTCTGTCTCTCCACTCTCATCTTTTTCCCCTGTTTGTTCCTTCTCTTCTT
>NW_016107328.1:3448443-3515643 GCF_001604975.1 Cebus imitator
TTTTAGTAGAGATGGTGTTTCTCCGTGTTGGTCAGATTGGTCTTGAACTCCTGACCTTAGGTGATCCGCCTACCTCAGCCTCCCAAAATGCTGGGATTATAGGAATGAGCTACTGCGCCCAGCTGTTCCTTCTCTTCTTATCACCTTGACCTGAAGAGGCGCCAACAGAGGCAGCAGCACAGACCCCTTTCTGCCCATGCAAGGGTAGAAATAATGCTGTTTGCATAGCTGCCCAGTGGAAAGAAGGGGACAGGTGGGTCTCAGGGAAGGCAAAAGGGCGCAGGGACCTCTCAAACCCAGTTTGCAGCTTCTCAGTAAGTGGTCCTCACACCACCTGCACCAGAATCACCTGGGAAGTAGTTGAGATGCAGATTCCTGGGTCCCAACCAATCAGAATCTGGGGACAGTAGGAGGTAGCCACCAGCTGAATTTCCTACAAGTCCCTGGGAATCTCTAGCCCCAAAAGCTTGCGGACCACAGACCAGCTTTCAATCCTGCCCCTGCACTGACACACAAGGAGAGATGAGAGACAGTTTATCTCCTCTGTCTCTAGGTCCTCCTTTGTAAAACAGGAATGATTCAAGTCTCTTGGTGCTCGCAGCCTCCAGACAAAGTTCCCAGTGCTTTAAACGCACAGGCTCGATTCTCACAGCCCCACGAGGCTTCTGCCTATTATCATCTCCATTTTGCAGCTGAAGAATCGGAGGTACCAGAAGCTTAACTGACTTGCCTGAGGCCACACAGCTCAGAGGAGACAGCTGAGATTCAAAGCTAGGTGGCCTGACTCCAGGGACCGTCTCCCCACCGCAGTGTGTGCCTGGAGAAGACAGGTTTTCAAGAAGCCCGCAGGTTCTGAGAGAGGGTGGGCTCGCTCTCGAGTGAGTGAGAACATGCCTGGCCACAAGATTTAGCAAGGGATCCCACAAACAGTGAATCTGTGTCAAATCTTGGACCAGATCCCTTTTTTCTATTTGCGCCTAACCTTGCTGCTGGTATAGGAGATGGTTTTAGGTGGAACATCATCATTCAACTTTTACAACTTTTACATTGATGAACATCATAAAATACATAACTAGCCCAAGAAATCCATGATGTCACATTGCTCAGAATAGCACACCAGGGTTTTTTAAGTAAATTATTTTTAAGGAAGAGATTATCAAGTAACTGGTGGTGTGGACTATGACAAAGGAGGACTGAGTGGTCCAGAGCACAGCCATGATCTGCCTTTCCCTGCTCTGCCCTGCCCTGCCCTGCCCAGGGAGGCCTGGCTTTGAAACCTGGCACTCTACTCCCTAGCTGTGTTCTCTTGGGCAGTCTTTGGACCTCACTGGGCCTCTATTTCACTCATACTCAAAATAAGGTAGTTTCCATCTATTATCCTCGAAGGGAGGCATGAGGACTCAAGGTGTAACCTGGGTACCACACATGGGCCAGTGTCCGGTTTCCCCCAGAGCTGTGCCCCCTGCTGCTGATGATGAGGAGGAAGAGGGGGAAGAAGGGGATGGTGGAATAAAAGCAACTGAAGTGTGGGAAGCCCGGAGTGTCCAAGCAAAACACATTCTGAGTCTATGCAGCCCAAAATATTAGTTTTGACTATTTCTTGCTTCTGTTCTCTGCTAGCCCTGCCTGTATCCCTCTAGCATCTAAGAGGTTGAAACTGGCCCTGAAAAGCCTCGAGGTCCGTTTAGTTCCACTGTGTTCCCACTAACATACGGAAAAACCAAGGCATGGGCAGAAAAGAGCTTTGTGGGCTACTGAGTCTCAAACACAGCCCTTTTCATATGACTAAGAGGCTCCACAAGCCTGGCTCATGATGACCCGCAGGACTCGGTAGACCTTCTACTAGGCTAGACGGCCCAGCTCTGTATGATTGGTTAGCTGCATGTATAATCCTCTGTGTGTGTGTGTGTGTGAGTGTGTGTATGAGTGTATGTGTGTGTGTATGTGTGTGAGAGAGAGTGTGTGTATGTGTGTGAGTGTGTGTGTATGTGAGAGTGTGTATGTGTGACAGAGAATGTGTGTGTGAGTGTGTGTGTGTGTATGTGAGAGTGTGTGTGTGTGTGACAGAGAATATGTGTGTGTGTGAGAGAGTGTGTGTGAAGAGTGTGTGTGTGTGAGAGAGAGAGAGAAAAAGAGTGTGAGAGTGTGTGTGTGTGTGTGTGTGTGTGTTTACTGAAGAAGACACTAAAAGTCAGGCCTGCTTTGACCCCTTAGGAGACCATGAGTTTAGGCATGACTCCAGGGAATGCAAAACTAGAGACTACAACCGCTAGGCTGTGCAGCTCCCTACCTGCCCGCTGCCCTGAGTCGCTCATGCTAATACTGAAGACTCAGCTGGAGTCTGCTTTGTCTCCCCTGGTAAGGGTCAAGTGTGAGCTGAGGAGAGTTTGGAGATTAAGTGCCAAGGAGGGCCATGTGGCTCCATGAAGGAACATGGGCTTTGAAATCTACACACTTTCCCCTGGACGTTACTAAAACTCTCCCAGCTTCGGTTTCTTCACCCTTGAATAATCGCATATTTTCTGTAGGGCTGGGCAGGGCACTGGAAGTGAAAAATGACTAGTTTTGCTAGAAGTCATTTGTCTAGACAGTTGTAAGTGGGAGCAACTGAGAATGTTCTCAGCATTTAAAAAGAAATGGTCGGGGACTGGGCACAGTGGCTCATGCCTGTTATCCCAGCACTTTGGGAGGCCAAAGGGGGCGGATCATGAGGTCAAGAGATGGAGACCATCCTGGCCAACATGGTGAAACCTGCCTCTACTAAAAATACAAAAATTAGCTGGATGTGGTGACGGGCGCCTGTAGTCCCAGCTACTTGGGAAGCTGAGGCAGGAGAATCACTTGAAACCAGGAGGCGGAGGTTGCAGTGAGCTGAGGTTGCGCCACTGCACTCCTGCCTGGCAACAGAGCAAGACTCTGTCAAAAAAAGGAAAGAAGGAAGGAAGGAAGAGAGGGAGAGAGGGAGGGAGGGAGGGAGGGAGGGAGGGAGGAAGGAAGGAAGGAAGGAACGAAGGAAGGAACGAAGGAAGGAAGGAAAGAAATGGTTATGCTGTACTAAGGAACGACAATTTACAAAAGGGCTTGTCCTCTCGACAAAGTCCAGTAAGGGCCTGCCTGGGTCCCTCTCCTTTGGGGATTCATTTCCTATTTTACGCGTTTGTACATTTTGTTCAACCTGACTCATTCTTAAGTTGAGCTAACAGCAAATATTTGGTCTTCTGAATTTCATCTTCTGTTCCCACCAAATGGAGTTCATTTTTAGACAAGCAGAAATTTTCAAGTGTACACTACTAGTTTGCAAATTTTAGAAACGTCATTGGCCAACACTGGTCTTGAGTTACTGTCTGGCGACCTCTCCACAAAAATAATATTAGCGGCCACTTACTAAGGCAGGCCCTGAAGTGTAATGCATCACAAACCCTTAACCCAATCCTATGAGGCAGATTTTGACATTTTCCATTTTTATACATGAAGAAATCAAGCTCAGATTAGATAAAAATGAATCTCCCCCCAGATAGCACCACCATGTAGTGGAGGTGGTGTGTAAGCCAGTTCTGACGGATTTCAAAGTCCATTCTCTGTCCCAAAAATTCTCTCTGGGTTTCTCCTGTCATGCCCAGTGCAAATGTCTTCACTTAACTTGTTGCCTTATCTTAAGTCTGCAGTAATTCCATTGACTTCCTCAGCTCTCCTTGGCCTCACTCATTTTCTCTGCTTGAGCTCTTCATAAACTAAGGAGTTCTAGAAGTCAATGATAATATGTTTCACCGTTACCAGCAAACTTAAATTTCCTACATTGCATTTATTTTTCGGTAGCAACCAAAGCTCAGGGAAGGCTTTGATCCTGGCACCGGGTCTTGCTTAGAATGGCCACCCTGCCCCACAGAAGTACAAGCCAAAGTGTAATACCTTCCCAGTGACTTTGTCCCGTTTGGCTAATGCTGATAATAAAGGTGACCTTTGCAGACAGAGGTGAAGTCTCTTGCAAAGGATTAGGCACAGGTTATCTGATCTTTAAGCAAAAGCCCAGATGCGAAGTTTCCTCAGTGATGTTTAAGTGCCTAGCTATCAAAACATCACTGTTATGGAAATTCCACAGGAAACCTAACTTCATTACTGTGAAATTGAAACTCTCTAACCCTGTAAGCCCTCCTTTCCCTCATTGGAACAGTTGTTTTTATAATGGGATTTTGCTTTTGTTTTTGCTTCTGTTGGTTTTTGTTGTTAATGTTAGGAAAGACAATTGCTCTGTTCCACAGTCTTAACCTTGAATTTGACATCAAGACTCAATCCCTCTGTAGACACAGCATCTACCTCAAGGTTCTATCATTGCCACAGATAACACACGCTCCACCTTTCCATTTCAACATGTTTTCACCAGGGGCTGGTTCCACAGTGGCCACCTACCCAGCGGCCTCCCACAAATCAGGTTTCCTTAAAACTGCAGCTTGACAGCTGTGTTTAAGGGGCATTGTAGCACAGGCACTGCTCCATACATTCTGTAAACCCACTTTGAGTATCCTTTATGGAACAGGCGGAGCACGGGTCACAGGACACAGAAAATACCAGTGTTCTGCCCTCCTGGAACTCACAGCTGGGGGTGGGAGAGATGGACATTCCCCCGACAGTCACAGAAATGGGAAAATGCAGCCTGGGGTAATTGCTTCAAAGGAAAATCTTAGGGGCCGAGAGGAAGAATTAGTACAGTGGGAAGGCTGAGCCTCCTCTGGAGCCTCTGCAGAGGTGAGTTTGGAGTTGACAAACGTGGGAGGGAAGAGCAGGGTGTGTTCCACGCAGAGGAAACAGCATATCCGGAGGCTCTGAGAACCAGGACGCCTTGCAAATTGGAGAAAGGCCGGTCACATGTAGCCAAGGCAGCAGAGCGCCAGGGTAATAAATGGCCCTTTCCTATTTGGGGGCCATTAGTCCAGGAAGTTGGATTTCCACCTTGAAGGTGTTTCTAAACCTCTCATTTCCCAGACTAAGAAACCCAGGCACAAGAGAAGAAGGAGGTGTCCCACTCAGTGAGAAGCAAAGTCAGCCTCAGCTTCTGGGGAGATTTGCCAGGAAACCAAACAAATCATACCCCTGAGACCCCCCTGCTGGTACAGCACCTTCCTGGGGTCTAGCCTTCATTGTGTATTTACAATTGTGTATTTTTTCTTGAAGAGGACCACCAAATTTGCAAAAGCTTTATGCCTCACCAAATATGAACCTGCCCTTTGTGAGAACTTGGGACTTCTGGCTTCAAAATTAACACAACTGTAATGCTGCCTCTACTTATTGGGGTGGAGTCAAAGCTACACAAGGAAGAACCCCTTTTTTGAATTCAGTGAAGCGGAATGTGAGGGAGCTGCCCTCACAGGTTCAGGGAAGGTCTGCAGCAGGACAGGCCAGAGGTCTGGCTGGGCCAGCCCTTTTATATCCCAACCTGTTTCTCAAAAGCCCTGATCCCCCTCCAAGACTGGGAAAGCCACCAAAGATCACTTTTAGTTTCTCTCTCACACCCAGAAACTCTTGCTTTTACGTGGCTTATTGGCGGTGACTGAGCTTCCCCAAATGAACAATACATTTGGGTGCACTGTTCCATTGCGACTGCTTGTTTCTAATTCATTTATCAACTGATAAGCGTAACCTTACTCAGAACCTCATTCCTCTTTCTCACTCATTCGAGTACTGAACCTCTGTTTAGACTTAGTCTGCCCAAGAGACTTACGACTCAAGGCTGTAAGACATATGAGCTGTAAGAGGCAGGATCTAGAGGTGTGTGGATCCTAGAAAGTGGACTGTTTGGGTCATGGAGCCCACATGCCCGAGTGCTGGCATTTCTCCAGATCTTTTTGCAGTAAGCAAACCAGGAACCAGTTCCTCCCATAACAATGTATCCTCTAGAGCGTGAGGTCCATGAGAGCAGCAAGAATGGGCTTGCTTTGCTCACCTATGCTGACTTATGACAGCTGCTCAGTAAGTAGTTGCCAAAAGAATGAATGAACAGGTGATGTTACCCAGAATTTTAAGTTCGAAGGCCCAGTCAGCAGGTGGAGTGATGAAAGTCACAGCAAATAATAGCTCTATTTGCCAATATGGAAGACATCTTATTATTTCTGCCCAAAACGTACCCAAATAGTACCCTGCCTCTGATGCACCTGAATTACGTCAAATCACTGAGGATGGAAGCAGACATGTCACTTAGTGTCAAAAACCAAAATCACTGTCTCTGCTCTACAGTCAATGATACTCGCAGGAACTAGACAGCCCTCTTTCCTTCTCAACACTTCACCAGAATTCCTTTCAATACACTATCAGGAAAAGTACTCAATTTTTCTTCCACCATCCCTGCCCTCAACAAATGTCCCTATATTGGGGCCTTATATTCTGCAAGAGAAAAGTGTTTTTGTTTAACCTCAGAGTTGCTGCCTCATGGTCCTGGTGGGTCTTCGGAAGTCATTTACCCTGACACCCCTTCCCCCAATATGACACAGACATAACATCCCTGAGTCCCAGAGTGGACACTCGAGGCATTGGTAATGAGAAGGGGTGTTTTTACAGCAACTTATGTGAATGTATGTGGTGTAAAACAGTCTCATCTCCTCTCCAAAGGACCCTGGAATGAGGTATTATTAGTCCCATTTTAAAGATGGAGAGAGTGAGGCTAGTAGACTCAGGGCAGGCCCTGAAGTCAGACCCCATGACTCAGCTCACAGGCTCTGGATCCCATTTCTCAGATGAGAACACCAGGGCCAAGGCAGGCTTGAGAATAGGAGCATGTCATCTGACCTTCAGGGCTTGTATGTGGACCCTAAACTGCCGTCTCTGAAGAGAGGACATTGCTGTAAATTAGTGTTTCAAAACAAGAAAGGTATCTCCTGCTGGAAAATCTCATCTTTATGCCCTTCCTTCCAAGGCTACCTTTATGCTCCTTGTGAATAAAAAGCACCCTGCCCCCCCTTGCCTTTGTTTCCCCAGGACTGGACAGCGACTTCCTCGCCGTGTTGAATGACTATCCGTCTCCTGACATCAGCCCCCCCATATTCCGCCGAGGGGAGAAATTGCGTGTGATTTCTGAGTGAGTAAGCTCTCCAAAACTTGTACAATCTTCAAAACAGTATAAACTTGGTTTGGGTGAAAATCATTTGATATTTAGCTAGAGTTGTCTAGTTCCACATGGGTCCTGGTCCTATTGTGAGGTGAGAAATTTGGCCCATACTACGACCCTCCTCTTTTAATGTGGCCAGTGCTCTAAAACCTTCCATGGCTCCCCACTGCCCAGTAGATCAAATTTAAACTTTTTAACTTGGTTTTTGAGATTCATTATGATCCAACCTCTTCTCATATTCTTCTCATCTCTCACCACATGTGCAGTATTGATGCTGTGTAGGAATGAAGACTGGGAAGGTGGCCCCAGGGTCTGGAAATCCTTTGGATGAGAAATATAAAAGATTTGCCCTCTCTTCTCTTGCCTCTGCAGTTTGATTCAATATAAGCTATAGAGCATGACAGGGACTCCAAATAAGCCCCTTTTATTTAGAACTTCATTGATGCAGATATGTGAGTCTATCTTTGGTTACACTGCAGATTAGAAATCAATATAGTAAACATTTATTTTTTAAAATCCCCCAACAGTTGAGAACCTTAGCTGCTAATCCCTGAAAGGCAGCTATTTCTAGCACATGGGAGGGTTTAGCAGTTGCTTGCCATGGAGGGCTCTCCACTGGATACACATACTTTAAAAAGTAAATTTTCAGATGAAGAAATTTGGGTTAACATGGCCAGTGACAGGTCTTAATAGAGGGATGTTCCCATCTGTCCTGGGTAAAATCTGATTACTCTGTTCATTCATCCTTTTGTTTCGCTGTTTACCTATCTCTGTGTTCTTCTCTGTTCTCGTTCTCACAGTGAAGGGGGCTGGTGGAAAGCTATTTCTCTTAGCACTGGTCGAGAGAGTTACATCCCTGGAATATGTGTGGCCAGAGTTTATCATGGGTGAGTACATTTCTCAAAAGGCATCCATTAAGCATGACACTTATGGGGGTGACTCATAAGGTAGAACAAAGATTCCAGCATCTATAGTGGAAATGAAGGCACCGGGTCAAGAAGAGATACTCCTGCTCCCAATCCAGTCAATAAGGAAAGGCTCAACCTTGGGCTCATTTATCCCTTCTGCTCTCTGGAACTCAACTTCTCCCACAGTGAAATGAAGGAAGTTGGGCCTTTCAGCTCTAACGTGGTATTCCTGGCACAGAGTGGTAAACAGCTGGGAAATGTTATCACAGGGCACAGCACGGTACAGAGACTAGAAGTCAGTTTGTCTAGTTTCAAATCCTGCCTCTGTCACTTACTGGCTGTGTGATAGTGAACAAGCTTTTTATGCATCACCTGTCAAATAGAGATCATAATATAGAATGATAGGGATAATAATATATGATAATATGATCAAAGTGTAGGGCTGTTAGGAGAATAAGATATACTGATAGATGCATAGTTCTTGGAGCAATGTCAGGCATTACAGTAAGCACTCGATAAATATTAGCTATATTCTAATCAAATACCTATCCAGAAACACACAGAATCCTTACTGCCAAAAATGCTTATGTGCCCTGCTTGAAAAATGGGTAAGATGAACTAGAGAAATCTTAGAAAACCAGGCTCAGCAGATAAGAAAATAAGCACTCTGCTTTCTCCTGTACTCATGCCAGTGAGGCCTCTGCTGCCTTCCCGGGTGGCTTTGGAGCCCTGCACATGTGAGCACAAATCTTGGCTTTCCTACTTCAATGTGAGGGCCTTAGAAAAGTGGCTTCACCTCCTGGAGTTACATTATCCTCTTCTGTCAAGTTACCAAAGCCAGAAGTTGGCAAAGAAGTGCACAGAATATTGGAAATGGGAAAGAAAGAAGGAGGAATCCATTGATAAATACTAAGTTACTTCTTCAAGTCCAGAGTAAGACTCTACATGCCACATGCTCATCTTGCAAGACAGAGATAACCACCTGAATCCTTTGAAGACTGAAATTCCACGTGTTTAATTTCAGTATTCACTATTTTCTAGTACTGTAGTAAATACTGTAGTAAAGTACTCCTGTAGTAGGAGAGTACTGTAAATTATTTGTGAATACCAGAAGCCATTCCCATGGCTAGGATGATACAGGTGAACAAAAGTGGAGCAGGAGCTGCTGTGTTCTGAAAGAGATGTGAGTCACATGACTCTTCTGCATCAGCTGCTTACCCTGGAGCCATTCATTCATTAGCAAGCATGCATCAGCGTCTTCATGCTGAAGCTGTGCAGCTGCAGCTGGCGGGAGCTGAGGGTGGTGAGGAACCCAGAGGAGTGACATAATTATGACCTCGAGGGGCTACCAATCTAACAGAAGTGATCACATCCCCTAATATATCAAAGAGGAAGAGCAGGGCTGGATGTGGTGGCTCACACTTGTAATCCCAGCACTTTGGAAGGCCAAGGTGGGTGGATCACTTGAAGTCAAGAATTCAAGACCAGCCCAGCCAACATGGTGAATCCCCATCTCTACTAAAAATACAAAAAAAAATTAGCAAGGCATGGTGGCACATGCCTGTAATCCCAGATACTTGAAAGGCTGAGGAAGGAGAATCACTTGAACTTGGGAGGTAGAGGATGCAGTGGGCCAAGATCACTCCACTGTTCTCCAGCCTGGGTGACACAGCAGGAATCCACCTCAATAAATTAATAAATAAATAAATGTAACTCCAGATATAAATAAATAAATAAAGGATAATGTAACTCCAGATATAAATAAATAAATAAAGGATAATGTAACTCCAGATATAAATAAATAAATAAAGGATAATGTAACTCCAGATATAAATAAATAAAAGAGCAGCAGCAAAGTATGTTGGTTATAGAATTGGATGTCCCAGAAAAATGAATTCTAATTTTAACTCTATCAACCGCTGACATGGTATCTTGGGCAAATTACTTAATCACTGGAACTCTTAGTATCCTCATCTGTGAAAGGGAGATATTGCTACCTATCTTGGTGGGTTCAGATGAGGATTAGGTTTCAAGTGCTTAGTGTGGTGGGTGGCCCATTCCCACCTGTCCTGGGGGAGGACTTGCTCGGGATCCTAATGGCTGTCTTCCTCCTTCCCAGCTGGCTCTTTGAGGGCCTGGGCAGAGATAAGGCCGAGGAGCTGCTGCAGCTGCCAGACACAAAGGTTGGCTCCTTCATGATCAGAGAGAGTGAGACCAAGAAAGGTAAGTGGCCTCCAACTCATCTAACCCTGTTTGAGGCAGACAAGCATATTTTGCTCCTGGCTGACTTGTGACATGGCTTCATTTTCCTTTCTCCTACATCCATGCAAATCGACCTGATGTAGTTAGCCCCCTGCAGCCCACACGCTGCTGGAGAGGCCAGTGTGAAAACAAGGGGACAGGCAGTGGGGAGCCAACTGGGCCCTGCCATGGGCCTGGCCAATATCAGGCCTGATGACTCCTGCTGGAAAATTTTCCAGCAACTGAGAACAAAACTGAACGTAGCCTGTAGACAGCACACTGGGCAGATAGAAGGTGGCCTTCAGCACAGGCCTGGTCTGTGTCCTCAAGCTCTGTGACTGACTTGCCTGAGTTCAGTTTTCTCATCTGTGAAATGGAGAGAAAATCCCTTTCTTATAAGGGTGTGGGGAGATTCAAATGTAATAATATTTGTATTGTTCCACCTGCACAGATGGCCCCGATATCAGGTTCCTCTGTGCTCTGCAACCAAAGCGGAGAATCAGCTGTGTCCTTTCCGTCACCACCATCTCTAGCATTATCATTTCCTTGCATCCTATGCATTAAGTACCTCAGTAAAAACACATAGTGTGAGCTCTTTGTCATGATTCAAAGCAAGGGTCACAAATTCCAATTTGAGCCTTACAAATTACTAAGTTACTGCCTCTCTCTCCCTAAGCCTCAGCTCCCTGATCTAGACCATGAAATTTACAGTAGGAGAGTACCGTGTTTATCCCAAAATACTTAACAGCTAGGATTTTCCCAGACTAAATAATAACTTTTTTTAAAATTCAGAAGGTATCTTCAAGTTCTTGGCTTGCTTCTTGTACCCTCGGTATCAAAGAAGAGAAAACACAGTATCTGAGAGTGCTTCTCATGCACCTAATAAGTGCCAAAGCTACCCGGTGCCGGAGCTTTTCACCAAAAGGAGCTTCAACTTTGCTTTCAGAGAGCAGGGATCAGATATATGTGATTAAAAAAAAATCCAAGATCGACTTTTCTCTCAAAAACCCAAATAGGCTGGGGGACAGAAAGATCAAAGCCAAAGAAAACATTATCTGCCTGACCCAGTGGTCCCCGAAGGCAGGATGCCCCGACTCAGAAAGAAACTCCTAAATTGGCCTGGCCAAGAACCCAGGGTGGGTGCCACAGCTCATCTAAAAATAAAGATATTATCAGGCAGATGAGTGATCATGCTGGAGCTGGGTGGGTGTGACAGGCCCACCTTGGGTATGCAAAGCTCTGACATTTTTTTACTTGTTACTCTTGACATGCTTACCACACTCCCAGTTCCGCTGACCTTACAGGAAGGCTCATGCTGGGTTGACTCAGGGCAGGCCTGGGGCACCCTGAGGGATGAGCTGATGACAAGGCTCACATCTCAAGGTGGCATTACCAAGCCCCGTGCCTCTGGCCATATCCCACTGAGGTTCGAGGCCTCTGCTTCTCCATCTTTAAAATAATTGGGGGCAATGCCTCCTATGATCTTTCTGAGAATTAATAGAAATTTCTTGGCAATTGCTTAGCCCTGCCCAGCAGAGATAGCAAAGAATCAATCAGCTCCCTTTCTCCTCTGTCTGGTAGGCATTTTCTACTCCTGAAATCCCAGAAGATAGAGCAGAGAGGACCCTAAAACATGGCCTACATCCAATTCTCTCACTTTGCATTTGGGGAAATCGAGGCACATGCCTGTAGTTCTGCTCCTACCAAGCCATATCAGGTCATTGCTCTAATAAGGGTTAAGGGACAATAACCCACCTTTCACATGTTTCTCAGGGACACCCAGAAAGATGACTCAACTGCTTCAAATTTCTGAGAAAACTAAGCTTAAGTCAGAGAGATTATAGACAAAGAAAGAGGCAATATTAACTGCAAGGACTCCCTCAAATGTGTGCTGTGGCAGCATTGGTGGGACAGAGGCTGAAAGAGGAAAACAGTAGGGATGACATTTTGGAATGTACTCGGGAAGGAGTCAGAAACGACCACAGGTCCTGGAGCTACAGGTTGAAACCAAACTACAATCATTCAATTTGGCCTCAGGATGTGGAAGCACCCCAAATGTGTTTGCCTCAAAAAGACAGAAGACAAGGCTGGGTGTGACAGCTCATGCCTGTAATCCCAGCACTTTTGGAGGCCAAGGTGGGTGGATCACTTGAGTCCAGGAGTTTGAGACCAGCTGGGCAATGTGGCAAAACCCCATCTCTACAAAAAACACAAAAATTAGCCGGGCATGGTGGCATGTGCCTGTAGTCCCAGCTACTCAGGAGGCTGAGGTGGGAGGATCCCTTGAGCCCAGGAGGTAGAGGTTGCAGTGAGCCAAGATCATGTCACTGTACTCCAGTCTGGACGACAGAGTGAGACCCAGTCTCAAAAAAAAAAAAAAGCAGAGAGGATGAAACCTGTGTTCCTGAAAACCTGTAAGAGCCATACGATGAACACATCTGCTTTGACACAATAACACACTCCTGCAATGGGAAGCAATGTCTAAACACAGGAGGATCTAGTGGAGGGAAGGGACGTGTGCTAGCATCACTGTTGTATCCCAAGGGTGGGCATGTCTCCCTGCCTCGGTGGTGGTGGGCTGGTTGGCTGGGTGCCTTCAGGTGGGGAAAGGTGGAACCCACTGACTTATCCTCCACCTCCTGCAGGGTTTTACTCGCTGTCGGTGAGACACAGGCAGGTAAAGCATTACCGCATTTTCCGCCTGCCCAACAACTGGTACTACATTTCCCCGAGGCTCACCTTCCAGTGCCTGGAGGACCTGGTGAACCACTATTCTGGTAAGAGACATTCAATCTGGACTAATTGCGATGGTGGGACCCCTCTTAGCTAATTGCTCTGCGGCGCCATCCACCTGGAATGCAGAGGGGTCACCAATAAATGCAGTGATTTACTCTTGCTTTCTGCCCATGCTGCCCTCATGATATGCTCTCTTGTTAATTCAGACCATAAATTTCAGACTGAAACAGACTGCCTGTGCGTGCTGCCTTAATAAGCAAAATGCAGCTAATCTCAAATTTGCCCTCTCTCTACCTGTACCTTCAACAAGTTAAGGTGTGCCTAGATTCACAACTGCAATCAGCTTGCACATCCCTAAGTGGGGCATACATCTTCAAGCCTCTGGGCTTTGTTCCAGACTGCCCCTCATTCTCCCTTTTCTGCTTGTCAAGATCCTCACTGGCCTTCAAGGCCAACATGAATCGCCTCTGCAATGAAGCTATAGGAGTTACCAGTAGCTGCCTGTCTTCGCTGTGCTCAGAGCACACCCAGGGTTCCTTTTCCAGAATTCCAATCATGCTTCCACGTGGTCTGTTTGATTGTGTGCTAATCTGTGTTCCTTAACAGGATCCTAAATACTAGGAATTGCATTTAATTCATTTCTGTGCCCTTTTCAGACCCAGGAGGAGGTCTGAATTCTCCCAGGCTGATGAGATGAGGAGCATCCACTAAGAGAAAGGAAGCACCTTTATCTTATGTGGTGTTGATAGCTGGAGAAGTAGGACACTGCCAGACAGAGAAAGTTGAGTTACACTGTGAAAGGTCCAAACATCAGCTCAGGAGTCAGGACTTTACCCTATTGTGAACAGTTGGCTAAATGCTAAATTTCCAAAAACCGGCTCTGGAAGCTCGGTTTCTATTCCAAATCTGCTCACTGTTAGCTGGGCAGCCTGGGGCTAGCTGTTTGTGCCTCACTTTCTTAATCTGTGCCAGGCAGACACTAATAGTCCCCCCTCTCAAGGACACCGTGAGGATCCACTGAGTTAGTGCATGGAAAGTGGGGAGGGTACCTGGCCCATAACCACGAGCTCCTATTAAATACCAGCCACTTTTACCCAGCAGAATATCGCTGTCCTCCTCGCTTCCTCTACATATTGGAGGCAGGAAAGGAAGAGGTTGCTTTTGCTTTGATAGCATCTTCCCCCTTCTGGGTTCAGGATGCTTGACCTCACACGCTGGGGCAGCTTTGCTGGCATTCTCTTGTATATGGGGTCTTGAACTGAGCAAACAAAGGGTATTTCAGGGAGAAACGAGTCTACAGGGCTTTGGTTATCACAGCTGGCCCACCAGAAGCAGCAGGGCATGGAGCAAAAATACCTGTTCAGGAGAGGCTGGTCCAAGCTCACATCTGCATCATGTGAGGCTTTGGGCAAGGTCAGCCACCCCTCAGAACCTGGGGTCCCCATTTATGGGAGGTGGGTGAATATGGACTCCTAGCAGGTGATTGAATAATCGCTAAACACAACACAACTGTTGACATAGCGTGTTCAGCATAGCCTGGCACACAGCAGATGCAAAATAAATGATAATAGATATTACTTCTGTGATGTCTGAAAACTTAGCAGCCAGGTAAAAACAAAAGAGGAAGGGAGTCCTGGAAACAGCCAACTTATATTGGTTTTGAGTAAAGGTTGGTTGTGGTATTTGGCTTTTAATAACAACCATCGGAGGGGGTGTGGAGACCAGAAGTTTTGCATAGACAAAAGCAAACATGAGAAGGATGCTGTCCTAGCAAAGCTTCTAGGGACCATGAGGCCGTGCGGCTACCAGGCCAGAAACACCCAAATCTACCTGCCGCTGCTTGACCATGGGGCACATCTCACCCCAGGCAGCACTGGCACCTTCCCACAATATGTTCCTGGTCATCGAACCACTCAATGGATTACAGTCATCCGTTCACTTCCGTGAATAACTGAAAAGGGTGTGAAAACCTGAAATTCTCCTTATGCCCCATTCAGAATCCCCTAGCAGAAACCCTACAGTCACTTTGATCTCCACTGGATTCATTCTAAAGACAGAATGAGAGGAACCGTTCACCAGGGGTTTAAATAGACATCTAACAACAGGTTGCCTATAATTTTTATCATGATGCTTTTAGGCAAATTACTTGACACCTTGCAGGCTGAGTTTTTTTTCTTTACAACTTGGGGATCAAAATGCAATAATCCTCACAGGATTGCTGCTAGTCCAAAAAAAAAAAATGCACGTGAAAAATGCGGCACTTAAAGTACACCATGCATGCTGGTTACTGACAGAACAGAGGGCACGGGCATAAATGAGCTCTAAAACATGGCTGGGAAAATCAAGGGCTGGGGACCTTGAGGGTCTGGGAACACTTGAATATAGAGTTGTTGGACCCTAAAGGTCCAGAGCAGCGTGCATTCTGATGAGGCATGTAGACAGGGGTGAAGGAGACCAGGGTGTCTGAATCCTACATACGGCTGGACGGTGTCTTTCTTCTTCGTTTAAGAGGCAATGGGTTGCTTTTAGAATGAGTCAATAAGATTGATTTTGGTCACATTTCTATGGCCCTGAGCAAGTTACTTCACCTCAAGATCCTCAGCTTTCTACTCCCCAAAATGGATATAAAAACATTGAGTTGATCAAGGGCTCAGTGTGATCCAGGGGGCAAGGCAAGCTTAGTGCTGGGGGCATGTGATATGCTTATGAGTGGTGGTTCTTTTGCTTTTTGTCAAAATTTATTTTTCACCCTGCATATTAACCTGTCTGAGGAAGGACACTCAGGAAGCGTCCCCTGCCTGAGCTGCACATTGCAGCTGATCTCTCCAGCCTTTGCATCTAACTTCATCTTCCTCGCCTCATAACCTGGGAGGTCGTTTCAATTTCCAACCCATGACAGATCATTATTTTAGATTCCCATCCAATAAAATCTCCCTCGAAATTCATGGTCTCACCTCCCATTTCTCCAAGGGCACCTGTGAGGGTGGACATTTGAGTTCATAGTTGAAGTCAGACTGAAAACCATGAAACAAGGTCTTCCTGGCTGACTCCCTGTGACAGGCTGAGTGTGCTTCTTCTGCTACAAATTCTTTATTCATTCATTGGCCAGGATGCCCCAGAGAGCACTCCATAAATCAGATGGGAGGTGGGACCTGTCAGAGGTGTGATGTGCTTTCTAAACCCTGGTGGTGGATTGGCTTTGAGGCGGGGGTGGCTCAGTCCAGCTGGAGACCAGTGGCTCCTCATCCCCTTGGCCACGTCATCTCCCCACAGGGCACAGGAGAAGCATTGGGGTCAGGGTCTTTAGCCTGAATAAGACTGCACAGAATTTCCTCAATCTCTAAGATGCCTGGTTACAGCAGAATCAAGTCTTTCTGCTGATGACATGGGCTAGGAAGAAGCCTTCCAAGAGAT
Organism: Cebus imitator; assembly: GCF_001604975.1. Taxonomy (NCBI): domain Eukaryota; kingdom Metazoa; phylum Chordata; class Mammalia; order Primates; family Cebidae; genus Cebus; species Cebus imitator. The sequence goes on from NW_016107328.1 coordinate 3,464,839, forward strand.
GGAAGCTATGTCGTGATGTGCCCAAGAGTCGGACATTTCACACAGAGATTTTCATACAAGGGAAAAAGAAACAGGTTTATTTAATTTTCATTCTTTCTGTGCGTGAGTCTCTAGAGTGAAAGAAAGATGGTCTTCATTCTTTCTTTGTCTGCATTCTCTGCCTGCCCTCTTTGTTTTTCTCTTCCCTCCCTTCCCGTGTCTTCTACTTTTTGTGCTGTTTTTGCCTCCTCTTCCTCCTTCTCCGTCTCATCTTTGCTGTTCCTTCTTGTCCTCTTTCATTCCTCCTCAGCTCCCTGTCTCCTTTCCTTCCTTCTTTCATTACTTCTTTTATCTTTCTTCCTAGAGGTGTATTTAGTCCTCCTGTGCCATACTAAATGCACAATTGGGGGATGGGTGTTGTTCGTGGCCCCATCTCACACCCCATGAAGTTGATGGATTGGGCCTTCATGGGAAACCCTGGAAGGCTGCGGCCTCTGCAGGCACTCACTTGTTGCCTCGTTTCTTTCATTCTGCAGTTGAGGAAAATGACGCTCAGAGAAGTTCATGGTCATTTACCACGGGGGCAAAGCTAAAATTCACATCCAAGTTTGGTTGATACTGGACCCTAAACCTCTCTCTCTGCCCGTACCTGCCTAAATGCAGAGTATACCAGGGCACACTCACATTTCTCAAACCACTGAGCATGTGGCTTTCTGCCTTGCTACTACCTACCATGCCCCTTTGAAGTCTCAGCCCCAGTTCCCCCATGGCAATAGCCAGGGAGCTGCACTGGAGGGTGTCTCAGGCCTGCACCCCACACTGGCTGTGGCATCCACAGGGTCCCTGACTGGCTGCCTGCTTCCCTCCTCAGAAGTGGCTGATGGTCTGTGCTGTGTGCTCACCACGCCCTGTCTGACACAAAGCACAGCTGCCCCGGCAGTGAGGACCTCCAGCTCACCTGTCACTTTGCGTCAGAAGACCGTGGACTGGAGGAGAGTGTCCAGGTGAGTATGGTGTGTGTGTGTGTGTGTGTGTGTGTGTATACATATGCAAGTGGTCCATGAACATGTGAGCACAAAACAGTGTGTGTGCCTAGTACATAAAAACCATGGCCAGCGTCAGCCAGCCCTGCTGAGACCCGGAGGTGAGCACCTCACCCAGATGTAGACCAAGGGAATCCTTGGGTGCTGGTGCGGTCTCAAGCCTCACAAGGTGTGTGGCAGCTCCCCCTGTTTCTGCAAACATTTACTGAGTCTATTCTATGCTAGCAGTATACATTCTGGCTGAAATATACCACCTTTCTCTTTCTAATTGTTAGGATCCTAGAAAGTGGCACATCATGTGTAAATTTAATATTATTTAAAACCCACTCACAAAGCTTAAACACATCAGTAGAATCCTACAGTGACTTCCTTGTTTTCTCTAGGAGAAAAAATCTTTCATCAATTTGTTCTGTTTATTCCATTGTCGGTTGTGAATTTTAAAGGCTATTTGTAGTTTGGGATTGGTGGGTTATCTTAATAATTCAGTATCAATCCAGAGATCCCACTGGCAAATCAAAGAAAATCAGAGATCAAAATTATGTAAGAGATAAAGAAAAATGCTCTTTCTTATAAATAATAAAAATTAATTTTACTAGAATTTACAGTTGGAAGTGTCAGCCATCCAAGAAAATAGCAGTTCAGAGAGGTTAAATGATTTGTCCAAGATCATATGGCCCACAAATATAAGAACCAGCATTAAAATAATCGGTTAGAATACTTACAGTTAGAGTAGAGTAATTGGTTAGAGTAATAATTAGAATAATAAGTTAGGGCTGGCTCATGCCTGTAATCTCAGCACTTGGGGAGGCCGAGGCAGGTAGATCACCTAAGTTCAGGAGTTTGAGACCAGCCTGGCCAACATGGTGAAACCCTGTCTCTACTAAAACTACAAAAAATTAGCCAGGCATGGTGGTAGACATCTGTGATCCCAGCTACTCGGGAGGCTAAGGCAGGAGAATTGCTTGAGCCTGGGAGGCAGAGGTTGCAGTGAGCAGAGACTGCGCCACTGCACTCCAGACTGGGCAACAGAATGAGACTCCATCTCAAAAAAACAAAAAAAAGAAGGATAAATAAGAGAAATAGTCACCAGGAATTTCGTTTTTCTTTTCCTCCTGTTCTCATTCTCTTGCCCTCATCCCCTCCTCTCTCTATGACCCTCTTTTTTCCCGTTCTCTGCCCCCTTTTCTTCTGACCCACAGACTGCAGGAGGACCACGAGGGAACAGAAAACCCACTTGGGGTAGACGAGTCCCTTTTCAGCTATGGCCTTCGAGAAAGCATCGCCTCTTACCTGTCCCTGACCAGTGAGGACAACACCTCCTTTGATCGAAAGAAGAAAAGTGTCTCCCTGATGTACAGTGGCAGCAAGAGAAAGAGCTCTTTCTTCTCATCACCACCTTACTTTGAAGACTAGCCAAAAACAGACAAAATGGTTCATGCCCTAAAGGAACAGAGGTTCCAACTATTGCCTGGGATCTTGCAAAAAGCAAGATTCCCTGATCCCCAGGAAACTCATATATTTTAGGAGCCAAGAGAAGTCACATGGAGACTCAAAGCTGCATCTTCTCTATCCACATCATGGCCACAGGAACTCTGGCCTGGTGTCCGATCAGGGCTGTGACATCATGAAACATTGGGTCATGACATGTCAGGTGATGCTTGGAAGAGCTCAGCATGTATCTATGCACACATTGTGTGTGTGGGACACAGGACAAAGCCACCCTCACAAGAAAGTGCACCAGGACCATTCTCCAAGGAACTGGACCTGTCCAGACAGCTACACTCCAAGGTCGTTGGAGAGAACTTCAGTGGCCAGGGCTGAGAGGGAGAGGAAACAAAAGCTATAGCCTGGCAGCAGGTCTGGGTTTGCAGATGCATCCCCTGAATGGAACTACTTTAACCAATCCATAGGGATCTCTGGTATGCTTTCCTCTCTTTTTATAGGAACTCTGTGACACTAAACATTAGCCTGAAAAACTTCTGAGCCTTCAACTGGGAGATACCTTGGGTCTGGCTCCTGCACCGAAGCCATGTGGGTGGAAGTCAGATGGCCTCCCTGATTCTGCAGAGGGCCAGAGAATGAGAGAGAGGAAGGCTGCTGGCAGAGGGGGCAAGCCTAGAACTGCACCAGCTTTCCTGATGTCTGCAGCCATGGCTTTGCAGTGCAGAGAGAGCTTCTCTGGAATATTGGGATTCTTGCCTACATTAATGCATCAACCATTCATTTATTGCCTGAAGAGGCATTGCATTAAGTCCTAGGTAATGTGTCATGTAGGCCAGAAAAAAGAATTCATAAGTCCCCAACCCCCAATAGAGATGTTCACAGTGTAGACAGGTTAAAAAGTGGTTAAAAAATAATATGTAAAAATAGAAATCATTCATGGCTTAGGATGGAATTGGAGGCAGGTGAGGGACACTCAGGAGCTCACTTTCTAGCTGTTCTTCAGAGTGAAAGGGCTGGCTGGATTGGGTAAGGATAGCTGAATTTTAAAAAAGAAATGGATACATTCTAAGGAATGAATTCATCCAGTACTTTATTCTAAGAAGGGTCTGGCATCCATATGACAAAAAATGCTGAGCTCCAGGAAAGACGGGGAATCCAAGTGGATTAATGATGTCACACATAATTTTAAGAGACAAGGGAAAAAACACAGTGTAGAGCCAGAGAAGGAGAAGCAGGGATCTCCAGAGCTCCTATCCAAATCCTGCTAGGAGGAGAGTGGGCTGCAGATGAGTCTATGACTCATGTTTCCCTGTTTCAAAGGGATCCTGGGGAAGGAGGGGCACATGTTTTCAGTATCTTCCCCTGCCTTCGAAGTCTGTCTGCTCACATAAGCATTCCGTCCATCTGAGCTCATTGTGCTAGTGGTATGTATATGTGCAGTTACACGATTTTCTGTATCATAGATTCCAGTGTGTTTATACAAGGAGGCATCTGTGGTTTCCCCAACAATTCCAAAAGGCTATTTCAAAAGAACCAGCCAATGTATGAGAAATGAATGTAACACTGTGGACACTGACTTCCCGCATAAGGCAGGGTGACCCCTGAACTCCAGATATCTGCACAGCATCTTAAGTATTGTTTTATGTTGTGATGAATGTGATTGGAATGTTGGGGAGCACCCAGAGGGATTTCTAAGTGGGGAGCATTACACTTCGCTAAATCATGTATTTATTCCTGGTTAAAATAAACCTAATAAATATTTAACCCTTGGCATGTGGGGACAGTTTCTGGGTTGAGGGGGATGGGTGGTTCATTCAGAAGCTCTGTGGGTTTCAAATTTTCAAATAAACGTACAACTAGAGGCAAAGATCACCCAGAGAAACTTTGTGCTAGTTAGCAGTGCAGCATCCTCTTGAGGTGCGGCCTTAAGAAAAACCGGATTGCATGACTTTGGAGGGTGTTTTATGAAACTTGAAGGTAAGCCTAAGGGATTGAAGGGGAGAGCCAATTCTGAACAATTGTTATAAAAAACATCTCACCTAGATTCTCCACGCATTACTTGTGATAGCTGCGCTATTCATTCTCCCAAGAATTTCTTTCTGCAGATTTTTGGACACCTACCAAATAGACACTGCTCGGGTACTGGGGCTGTAGCAATGAAAGCAGATGAGGTCTCTGATATCATGGAGCTCGACATAAACAGACAAGACGCTTGGTGATGGTGGTGATGAGGATGAGGGCAGGCCCCAATGAAGTCGCCTGCCAGGCAGGGTGGCCTTCAGGCCCAGGCTTAGGAAAGGCCTCCAAGCAGAGGCAATGTTTGGGCTGAGGCCTGAAAGGTGAGCAGCAAACAGTCATGTAAAGATCTAGGAAGTCTATGGAGTCAGCAGAATAATGGGGCAATTCCTGCAGGCAGGAGAAGCAAGACTGCGCGCTGACGAAGCTAAAAGAAGCCAGGGTGGCCAGGCCAAGGCAGCTAGGGAAGGAGCGAGGGGCCTTAGGAGGTATGAGAAAGGTCCTGCAGGGCGGGCCCTGGAAGATACGGAGTGGCATAGGGCCCATTCTAAGAGACATGAAGAGCCACTGAAAGGATCCAAGTAGGTGGTAATATCGTTTCACTGATATATTTAAAAGATCATGCTGTGTGGAGGGCACATCTTTAAAATTCCATCATTGTATTGCCTATTGACACACAAAGTTTGAAATTAAAGGGGCAAAAAAAAAATTAATGCAAAAATGAACAAAAGGATATTATGTGGTGCATTTTGAGGAAAAAGTGGGATTTAAGGTCAAAATAAACTACATAAGGGCAAAGAGAGATGTACAGAAGCAACAATACATTAAGAAGGAACGATGATTGCACCTAAGTTAATGGGATGATATAGTATCAAAATAGATTACACAACTGCAACATGGGAAAATAGATCAATTAATAATTTTATTTGGATATTTTAATACACAAATCCCAGAAACTGATATAGTAAGCAATGATAAGTAAATAAATATATAGGTAGATAGATTTTGATAACACTATATAACTTATTTGCCAACAAATGGGTAATATATTAGGTCACAGAGAAAGTCCTAATAAACTTCAGAGTCAGCATCCTCCAATTCATGCTGTATGATAATAAAGCAATAAAATTGGAAATCAAATTTCAAAACGATAAATAAAAATTTAAAAACACTAGGGATCTAAAGTCTAAAAAAAAATCCTTAGGCTAAGAAGAAAATAATGCAATAAATAAAATATTAGAAATAAATGACATATTGCTAATTTCCAAAATGTATTGGGTGTAGCTGATAAAATAGTGAGAGGGCAAATTATCGCTTGAAATAAATTCAAGAAACAAAGAATGAAAGTAATGAGATTAATTTTCAACTTAAGAAGCTGAAAGAACAACAGATAGCCAAGGAAACGGGAAGAAAGCAGAAGATAATAATAAGACATCAATGAAACAGACTTCTTAAAACACAGACATAGAGAAGATTTTAAAAAGCAAAACATTGTTGAAGTAGACTAATGTGATAAAAATATGAACAAGAATGATCAAGAAAGATGAGGGACAACAAACACAAATCAAATGCAGTTCTACTTGTAACTATACCTGAAGACAGAGTGTATCCCTTGCCAGCAAAGACCTAAGGTGGCAGGTGTGGTCCTCCTTCCTCTCCATCCTCTTCCTGCCATCTGGAACCCCTGGCAGCACAAACTCTAACCCTGCAGATGAGGAAGCCCTTAAGAAATGGCAGAGAAATATCCTGAAGAAACCAGAGACCTGAGTGATCCAGAGACACCTGGACTGCCCATCTTGGCTGATGGTATGAGATAGAGAGAGACAGACAGAGAGAGAGAGAGAGAGAGAAGGAACTTTATTTATCTACTAAGCTGCTTTAGTACTGGGTCTCCTTCTTGTATCAGCTGAGCATTTTGCTCCAACAGGTATAGAAATGAACCCACCATTATTTGCAGAATGAGGAAAATTCATAGAAAACCCAAAGAAACCAATAGACAAAGAATCAGATACGACAAAACAGCTCAGCAAGTTGCTGAATCAACTTATTTCCTAACACAAGTATTTTCAAACTGAAAAATACAATAGAAAAGAAGACAGTGTTGACAAGGCCCCCCAAATGACAGCACGTGTAGGAACTTGCCTCACAATGGTTTCACAAAACTTTTATCTAGAAATGTTCAGAACTGTATGAAAAGACCTAACAAGGCAAAACTACTATACCCATGGTTACAGTGTTTACCTGATTCATCAAGGCAAAGCTTAACATCATGACAGTGTAGATTTTTTTTCTGAAATTAATGATCAAGGCTATGTCACTCAAACTCCCAGCAAAAATATTAGAATAAAACCTCAATAAACTTATTCTAAAATATACATGGAAGCATCAAAACTCAGGAATAGTTTGGTGGATTCTGAACAGACAAGCATTGCATGCTCACACTGTGAGATATACTGCAAAAACAATAGAGAACAGTGCTCTGAGCCCAAACTACCACCTCGCTCATCACTTTGGTGGAACCCAGCATGTCTCTGAACCAAATGCTGTGCTAAGTGTTAAGGAAACACTAAGAGGATTACGCTCACGTACGTTTTCAAGCACCCGGTCATAATAGAATTGGAATGAGAGATGTTAGAAAAATAATAAGCATGTAAAATAAGACACAGTTTCTAAGAATTACTAAATATAGGTCTTTTCACTAAGGTGAGATTCTTTCCTCTGTTTCAAGAGATGAGGAAAGGTTTGGAGGCCTCATTCCAGCTGATCCCCAAAGGACAGCAGGAAGCTTCCAGGCGGATACCGGATATGCTGAACACAGAACAGAGTTAAGAAGGCCTGGAGGAAGGCATGGCATTTCCTCAGAAGGGTGATAGCCACAGATCCTCAAGTGTAGGATTCATGCGGGAATGGAGTAAGAAACAAGACAGAACAATTTAGCTTGAGGCCGATGCCTGAGGCCAGGAGTTCACCCCAAGGAATGCAGACTTGGGGCGATGTCACAGGACAGCAAGGGAAATGTTTTCTGGGTCCGTGAATCATACCCCAGAGGACAAGACCTCCCCTGTCTTAAGACTGTCCAGGGACAGAGCTGCAGAAGGCATGTTTGCAACAAGTCACTCTTCATCCTCCAACCCGGCCCCAGGACAGGTGAAATGCCCTAGGATGTACTTCTGTCTGGAGCTGCCTTCCCTTGGCAACGGAAGAGGGAAGAAGGAGCTTGGATTTCTTGAGTTCCTAGGTTACGCAGGACACTTTACAAACCGTAAGTCCTGATAATATCTCGAGACCTTGGGAAATAGAATTAATCACATGGATTTGATTTGATAGGTGAAGAATACAAGGTGAAGTGTTTTCTCCAAGACCAAGATCTATCTGATGGCTATCTCATGGCAGGCCTATCTGGTGGCTCTTTATCTTACACCTTGAGATCCCAAGAGAGCCCCAAATTCCCAGAGAGGCAGCCTCAGAGTGGGGAAATATAGGACTTAGCGTTAGCTTCTAGTCCTTAATGCAGCTTCTTCCTTGTTGTGTGTTCTTTGGTAGGTCACTAAATCTTCTGAGCCTCAGATTTTTTATCTCTAGATTGAAAAATAAAATAAAGTCCCCTTGCCAATCAACGTGAGGAATCTGTGAGATAAGACACTGAAAGTGCTTTGTGGTCTCAAAAGTGCTGAATGAATACAGGTTATTCATTATCATCACAGGATTTCCCTTGACCAATGTTTCAACAGTTCTGGCCCCAAGATTTGCAGAGAGACTTAAGATTTTATCCCAGAATAAATTGCCAACTCACATTCATTTCCCCAAACATCTGTTGATAAAAAACACATTTAAGAACCGCTAATATATTGAAGTATTTTAGTTCTCTCAATTCCAAATAATTTCACATGCATCCCGAGGACTGCTGGGAGCAGTTGTAAAAGCTGCTTCCAAATGACTAAAACAGATGGAAGGTTTATTTTTAAATACACTGCCATTTGTTAAAACAGATTAGTATTTGAAATTCCCCAAACACCTAAACCCTCAAAAAGAAAAATCTGCTTTCTGAGCCTATTGGAAGGTATTTTTGGCATCTTCTGGGTCCTAATGAGTGTCTGGTTTCTGAAAGGGCCCTGGACAAATCGCTCCAGGATCAACTCAGTGCAGGATGGTTTGTTCTCAATACCAGGAATTGAAAGATGTTTGTGCTCAGTTCTACTGCCACTGAGATGGATCAATATCAGAGGGATGGATTGAAGAAAATTGGGATCAAAGGATAAGACTCACAGAAAGGTGACGGAGGGAGGGAGCTGGTATATCCTGTGGGTCCCTGGGCCCTGAGAACAACAGTTGAACTCTCCCCCAGTCATCTGCTCATTGCTGCCCCACAATAATTACAGCGCATCCACAGACTATCAGATGTGCTGTGTGGGTTGCTCAGGGTCTCGTGGAGAGCAAGACACACCCAGCCCCTGCTCTGCTGGAGCTTGCAGTCTTGTGAGGCAGCAGCATCGGCACTTAAGAGCAATGACTTACTTTGGAAATCCTGGTAAATGCTGCACAGGGGACCTACAGGCAGCACAAGCCATATAAAGAGGGCTCAGCTCTAGGCTGAAAAGTCAGGAAGGCTTCTCTAAAGGAAAAGTAGGGCAGGCAAAGAGGGGGATGTGGAAAAACTGTTCCATGCAAAGGAAACCTTAATGAACCACTCTCAGGAAACAGAAACACTTCGCCATCTAAAATTTTTAGCACTTTAGACATGAGGGAAAAAAAGTCAGGGGAGCTCTTCAGCATCTTGGAATCACACAAACATGGAAAACTCCAAGCAGAATCCACACTCAGGACAAAGGACAAGGGAAACCCCAGCAATTAAAGCCAACTAGACTTTCAAGGCACAGGAGAACCACCTCCCTAGCCACATCTACAGTAAGACTGAAGATAGAACACACACCACTCACCATCAGCACAGCTCTCCGGAAGAGTCGGGAGTCGGTGGCCCTAGCCGTGAGAAGGTGGATACTGGCCACATCAGCCCCGCCACGGTCTGCTGCCAGGGACACGCGCCGAGGGTCCCCGCCAAATGCTCGGATGTGGGTCTGCACCCAGGTCAGAGCTGCCACCTGGTCCAGAAGCCCCCAGTTGCCACTCACTTCTCCGGACCCTTTAGAAAAGAGGAAAGCCTTTTACCCTTGTGACTTTGCAACCTTGGATTTGACAATCATGGTAATGTCCATGGCAGGCATGTGGCCCCTCCAGGAGTTATGGGCTCTTGTCCTCACAGGTCACAGGTCAGGAGTATGGGCTCCAAACACAGTGAGGAAAGTGAGGAACAGTGGAGGAGCATGGGCTTTGAAAGCAGACACACGCAGGCCTGAATGCTAGCCAGTAAGGAGACCTTGATCCTGTCCCTGTACCTCTCTTTTGCCAACTAGGAGACCTGGATCATGTCTATAACTCTCTGAGCCACCGCTTCCCTGTCACTAGCTGAGGGGAGTTGCTCAGATTAGAGGCAGTACATCTTCAGTTCCACCACTAGCTTGGCCTGTCAATGGGAAGGAGGTGAACTCTCTGCTCCATGTCTTTGACCCCTGCAGGTGGTTGTCCCTGACCGTGGCCAGGCCATACTGGGGTTCTGGATCCCACCCTTTCCCTCGCCTCATCATCTGAAGCCTTTATTAGCATGCAACTAAGTTGATCTCTTTCCCTTTTCATAGAATCCAATTAACATTTATTAAAAACTCAGCACTATGTTTTTTAATAAAATGATTTAGATGAAAGTATAGCACAAATATGGTCTTCTCCTTAGCTTTTTGACACTACATAGACTTCTGGTTGTGCTGTGAATTCAGTAGATCCTTCTTGTCAAACTACTCCACTAACTTGTCCTCTTTATCAGACTTTGAAACACCAGGCCTCATTCTCATTTCATCTGAGCTTCCCACTCTTCTTTTCTGACTTTGCGCTAAGGAACCTCGTCAGATTCCATGGCTTTCATTAGCACCTACATGTTGGCAACAGTCCTGTGTGTGTCAGCAGCACAGCCCATTCCCCGGGCTCCAAATTCCTCATGTTTCTCCATGAGGCATGATAGTTATGATTTACAGGATTTAGCATCCAGCAAGAAACTACTGATAAGACCCCATATTCCCAAGTAGGAAAGAAGAAAAGAAAAAACAGAAAAATCTTGCATCCTGATTCCCCAGTCTAGCATTCACAAAGTTGAAGGGAACATGATGGTCTCACCATGGAGCCAGACCAGCTGGCTGCAGTCCCAGCTCCATTTACAGCCTTGAGGAGCGCTGAATAAGTTATTTGTATGCTTTGATTTTCCCCATTGGTAAAATGGGGGTGATAATAGGTGATAACAGCCCTTCCTCATAAGGTTGTTGAGTAAATTAGTGAATATTTGTAAGAGGAGCAGAACAGTGCTTGTCACAAAGCACTACAGAAGATTATTTTTTCATGAAATAGAACAGGTTTAGGTTCTAACATGATATCACTGATGCTCTTAGCAGAGTGTCCTTGTCTCCAGCCTGCCTGAGCACTCCACTTAGCTCAGAGTACAAGAACAATACAAATTATTCTTCCAGCTGTAGAGACGCTCAGAAGTTCTTCAAATGCATTTTGTGTTCTGGGACTGGTGAAGCCATTGGTAGAACATGATCCTCCCTGTGAACTTTCTGGATTGCTTGTATGTCCCATTTGTTAGGATGAATGTGTTTGTTCCCTCCAAAGTCTGAGGTAGCCCAGGAAAGCAGGGCATCAACTGAGTCAGACCAAGTCCTGCAAATCTGGAAAGTGACAGCCACAACCTGTATTCCAGGGACAAGGAGGAGAGGACATGTTCCTGACTCTCACTTCCCATGTATCAGCTTCCCACTAAACAATAAGGGTCAGTGTTGACTTCCAGGGTCTAGACTTCTGAGAGGTCAGAAGTGAGCATATGTTCAGGGGGCCGCTCATTAAACAAGTATGACTGGGCTTCAGCTGGTATAAGGCACTGCGCTAGGTATGGCAGAAAGCAAGAGAGATGCCACCTAGCCCTAGGGACACACAACCTCAGAGAAACGCAGAAGGCAGTTAACAAGCAATTATGGTCCAACATGTCTGGTTCACCCTTTTCCTTTACTGGTGAAGAAACTGAACCTTTAGAGGGAACGAGCTTGTTTAGATGCAAGAAGTGAATCTGAGATCAAGTTGGGACTCAAATCCTAATTCACAATCAGAATTCTATCCTAACATTCAACCCAATTCAACAAATGTTTGTTGTAAAATCTATGATGTACATTAAGACATTTCAGTGCTTTATTTCTGAAACTTTCTCTGTTCAAAAAGCCTTTATACTTCCCTCATTCCTACTGCATCAAGTCCAAACTTATTCCTGGCTTTTCTGACCTTCTAAACGCGCTGTGAAGCTGTCTGATCAGTCTGGGACCCCATCACTGCCCAGGGGCTGCCCCCTCAGCTGCAGTCTGTGTGTCTAAGCTCCACTTCTCATCCTCAGGTCCCACCTCACTCAGTCATGCCACACACACACTTTGTGCCTCTGCTTATGTCTTTGAGGATCGGGCCCAGGGGCAAGATGTCAGAGGACTGCTCCCGGCTGCCCACAGGGATAAGTGGCCTGAATGGAAGCCCTCCACGCCTGCCCTAACACTTCTCCATCCACTGTCGCCCACCCTGAGCTGCCCCTGTACCTCCTGGCTCCTACTCCTCTGCTCAGAGCACCCGGCAAGCATTCACCTGCTCCCTCATTGTCTAATTGGCTCTTGTTTGCTCATTCGATCTCTTCAACTATCTCACAGAAGCCCCTTAGCACCGTTCTGGGCTCACCCTGGTCTTGCCAGAGACCATCAACAAGAGGCAGTGTCCATGTAGTGTCCATGGAGCCAGACCAGCTGGTTGCAGTCCCAGCTCCACCATTTTAGCCCTGAGAGGGCCTGGACAAGCTAATAATGTTTGTGTGCTTTGACTTTCCCCGTCTGTAAAATGGAGATGATATTAGCACTTCCACGTAAGGTTGAGTAAATTAGTGAATATTTGTAAGGTTAAACAGCACTTGTCAGAAAGCACTATAGAAGATTAATTTTTCATAAATTAGAACAGGTTTAGGTTCTAACATGTTATCACTGATGCTCTCGGCAGAATGTCCTTGTGTCCAGCCTGCCTGTGAAGGGGCACCTGCTGGGGCAGCATTCTGTGCCTGTTCTGGGTAGAGAGGACAGCAGACCTGCTCAGCAGGCCTCTGAGTGTCCCAGAGACGGTGAGGTCATGGCAGTGTGTGGTTACCGTTGGCAGCCGGGCCTTCTGTCTGGTGTCCTGGCCAAAGCACATTTCCTCTGCTCCCACACCCCCACAGAGTCCATAGGGCCCTTGTCCAGCCTCTCATCCTCTGTCCCAGACGCCACTGCCCCGGTTCCCTTCACTGCCTTGCTTTGCCAGAGAGGAAGAATGACTTGGGGCCAGATGCCCTCTGGGGTATCCTGCTGCAGGGCCCAGGCTTAGGGAAATGGCCTCCTTTCGCCCAGCAACTGCTTCCTTTCTAACTGCTCACATCAACAGGAACCAAGGCTCCCTTTAACTACTGGGCTGGGCTTGCGTTCTATCAGCAGAGGGCACATGTTTGTCTAGTGGGCCTCAGGACCGGCACAAGCTTCTGCTCTCATTTTCCTCTGGTCTCTTTCACAAAGTACCGCTGGAGTCTGGGCTCTCAGGGACCACTTTCATTCTGGGAAACAGCAGCAGATCCGGCACACATTTATCAAGTGAGATGATGCTCATGAGGCACTGTTCAGCCTGGCTCTGTGAGTGACAGGGCTGCCTCTGCTAAGATCAAGAGACACTGGCCAGATACCGGGCCAGGAAATGATAAAAACACATCCCTGTCTTGGAAGAGCCCTTGTCTAGAGAAGAAAGTGGGAATGAACATGGGTGAGTCCTGGTGCTTGTCCTCACACACTTCATCTCACACGAGTCGCCCTGCAAGGCTTAGCATCCTTCACTGACAGATGGGTAGCCTGTGCTGGCATGAAGGAAGGAGTTGCTCAGAGTCCCGGCCCTGCAGAGCCACAGAGCAGCCCTGAGACCCCATCCTGCTCAGATGTAAACCTGCATTCCCTGCAGAATCCCAGGCTGAGGGTGGCATGCAAGGTAACTAGCTCTTTCCAGGCTTATGTTCTGAACTGCAATTTGCAATGACTTAAAGTGGAAAAAGGGACAAACGAAGAGGTGGAGCACAGGAAAGTTGGAGGGCAGTGAAATGATCCTGTGGGACCCTGTAGCGGTGGATCCAGGACACCAGGCAGCCTGCAAACCCCAGGGAGCATCCAACACACAGGATGAACCCCAAGGTAACCTGTGGGCTCCAGTAAATCATAACGCACCACCCATCAGCTCATCAAATGTAACACATGCGCCCAACCAAAGCACCTTATTAATCAATAGTAGGGGAAGAAGGAGGGGGAGAAGGGAGTGTATGGGAACTCCTTGTCCTTTATGTTTAATTTTTAATTTTTCTATAAACTTAAAACAGCTCTAAATAATAAAATCTAGTACTTAAAAAATATGAAAGAGGGAACGGTTGCACCCGTGTGGCAGGTTTATTGGGGGATTAACTGGGATCAAGGCTGGCCCCTTTGTGCTTCCAGAGGTGAGCACCTGCTTCCTGTTGCCCTCTGCATGGCCAGGCTCAGTCCTGTCTCTGATCTTGCCCGAAGCAGGCGGGAGACAGCTCCTTCATAGCAGGAAGCCTGAGTCTGCATCACGGCTCTGCTGCTGCTGCTGCTCTGCCCTCCCTCTGTCTCTGTGCCTCACTTTCCTGATTGATTTGATGAGGACGTGAAAGTCTTTGCTCCCCTCTCAGAGCTCAAGAGCAGGGAAGAGCAATGTGAGAGACTGGGAATGTAGGACACACAAGACGGGCTAAGAAGGAAGGCAAAGAAAATGGCCCGTGTTTTTACAGTAGAATGATTTATAATCCTTTGGGTATATACCCAGTAATGGGATTGCTGGGTCAAATGGTATTTCTGGTTCTAGACATATGTTTATTGGAGCACTATTTACAATAGCAAAGACTTGGAACCAACCCAAATGCCCATCAAAGATAGACTGGATAAAGAAAATGTGGCACATATACACCATGGAATACTATGCAGCCATAAAAAAGAATGAGATCGTGTCCTTTGCAGGGACACAAATGAAACTGGAAGCCATCATCCTCAGCAAACTACACAGGAACAGAAAACCAAACACTGCATGTTCTCATTGATAAGTGAGAGTTGAACAGTGAGAACACATGGACATGGCAGGGAGCATCACACACCGGGGCCTGTCAGGGAATGGGAGGCAAGGGGGGGAAGAGAATTAGGACAAATACCTAGTGCATGTGGGGCTTAAAACCTAGATGACAGGTTGATGGGTGCAGCAAACCACCATAGCACATGTATACCTATGTTACAAACCTGCGTGATCTGCACATGTATTGTGGAACTTAAATTCTTTTTAAAAAAAGAAATAAACTGGCCTATGGCTAAAGGAATGCAAGAGACGGACCCTGCTCAGCATAACTGAAAAACAGGGAACTGAAGGGACGTGTCCAGCCATCTGAGGGAGCCGGCTGCAAAACAGTATTTCTTGTTGTTCCACCAACAGAGTTTAAGGCCCAGGAAGCCACTTGTGACTGTGGTGATAACGTTCCTTAGCCTCACTGAGCTTCGCTGACCCATCTATGAAATGGCCGCTCCCTGCTGGCCTCAGAGATCTCCTGTGAGAAATAGATGAGGTAATCCAGGAGAAATATCTGGTGAAGATGACA
This sequence comes from Cebus imitator, assembly GCF_001604975.1. Taxonomy (NCBI): domain Eukaryota; kingdom Metazoa; phylum Chordata; class Mammalia; order Primates; family Cebidae; genus Cebus; species Cebus imitator. The sequence goes on from NW_016107328.1 coordinate 3,480,112, forward strand.
CACTCTGTAAGTGTAACTTTCCTTCTCTCTTGCTGATGGTGTTTCCCTTGAGCAAAATGAACAGGCAGGCTTAGTGCATGTCAGGAATGAGCAGGGTTGGTGTTTTGGAAGCTTCTGTCACCTCCCCACAGACTGTCCCTGCCGGCAGCCAAAATGAATTTGCCTCTCCAGAAGCACATGAATTCTCAATAAGATTATACTCTGTGAAATCATAATTCCCCACCCACTGAGGGACAGACGGCATACAGAAACTCGCTCTCTTCTGTCTAGAAATGCTCTAAGCCAACAAGGCAGCCATGTCTGGGAAAAGTTCCCCAGGCCCAGGCTCCTTGGGGCGAGTCCTGATATCACCACCTCTAGAGGAAGGGGCTACTGATGGCACAAATCATGGTCAGTCTTGTGTTCACACAGAGGAAAGCAAACCCAGGCAAAGAGGTTTCTCTCCTCAAAGAGGAAAATAAGCTCACATGTGAATGATTGTTTAAACACTCTTCAAAGGGCTTCCACAAAACCCCAGTCACCAAATTTGCTTCTTACCACCGCATATATGTGAAAGAGGGTGGGGCTAATTTTCCTCATTTTCCCAGCCAGAAAACTGGGATTTAGAAAGGCCGAATGAGAGACCCAGGGTCTCTCGGAGCCAGGAAAGGGGAAGCTATATCTGTCCTTGGATTCCCAGCTGAGCCTGCTCCCCATCAAAAGCATCTGAAATCTGTTTCTCACGCTCGTCTCCTACATTGACATCTGCTTATATTTTGCCTTAACTTGTTGCCCATTTCATACATCTAGAATCTTCTTAGCAGCATCCAAGGCCTCACGCCATGTGGTCATCCAAGTTTCTGCTCATGCTGGATGCCTACCCCACACACTCACACACATTCTAGTCCAGCTGATCATTCTGACCAGCCTATCTTCCATTCACCCACCCGTACTCAGCACACAGAACATCTCAGATCTTAAAGGAGACCCTTGGAAAACAGAGATGAAGCAGTCACTATCTTCAAAGATGTATAAAACTCAAGTCTCTGAAACCCTTTCACATGTTCCTCGTTTGAGCCTCACTGTAACTTTGGAAGTCAGGTAAAATTATCCCCATTTTACAGAGGACAAGACTGAGACTGGGTGAAAGAATGGTTTTGTCCAAGGGCCCACAGCCAAAGAGTGGCAGAGGTGGCCCTGGGCTCTTCAGATTCCAAGGCAGTAACTCTGCCTTGATCACTGCAGCCGTCACACTCCCTGCGGCAGGTAACAGCTGGAGGAAAAGACGTGGATGGAAGATGTTTGGGTTGCTCCAGGGCTCAGTTCTGCCCTGCAGTCAGTGGGGAGGGTGGAGGACATGGACGGGGTGATCAACAGGTTTGTGATAGGGGACAGGCCACTGTTCACAAGTGAGGCCAGTATTAAAGGGAGGTGGGAATCTCCTTATTTACACAGCTCTGATTCCAAATCAGATGGTTTTCCTGTGGGCAGAAGAGCTATAATTCATCCCCTAAGGTTGGTCAGGGCAAGTCAATTCCTGGCTCTGCTGCTCCTGACTGTATAATCTTAAGTGGACCTCAATTTTCTCTTTAAACTACATGCTCACACATACATATACATCACAAGGTAAGAACCGTGGTGGACTTGGAGCAGCTAGGACATGAAGTAAGTTCTCAATAAGTGGAAACTATCATCCTTGTCTACAGGTGTCAGTATCCCCAAAGTGTCTCCTAAATGTGCTAAAATTTCCACTGTGTGCCTAGCTTGGCTGGAGGAGGAGCAGGAGGAGGAGCAGGGGATGGGGCTTGGAGAAAAAAGAGGCTGAGCCTTGGCTCAGGGGGTCAGCAGCTCCCACCAGAGGCAGCAACTCACCAGAACTCAGGAAGCCGAAGACACCCACTCGGTAGCTGGCAGTGACCATGATGAGGTTGCCAACAGCAGCCAGGAAGGAGCCGTCGATAGCCGGCCATCCTTCACTCCCCTCCCCCTCCATGGTGTTGTGGAAGAACACCAGCACGGACGTGTTTGGAGCCTGTGGGAATTGGAGGAACATGAGGCTAGAGCATGGGGAGGGCATATTTCCCAAGCCTGGAGCCTGATTCTGGGTCAGCACAGAACTCCTCTGGCCAACCCTGTGGCATACTTAGCCCCACGCGGTGGATGGAGCTGTGTCTCTCCGAATTTATGCATTGAAGTCCTAGCCCCCAAGACCTCAGCAGTTGACCGTATTTTGGAGATAGTGCCTAATGAAGTAATTAAGGTAAAATGAAGTCATACTTGTGAGCCCTAATCCCATAGAGCTGGTGTCCTTATAAGAGGAGGAGGTCAGGACACAGGCACAGAGGGAAGGCCACATAAAGACACAAGGAAGAGAAGAGGAACATCTACAAGCCAAGGAGAGGAGCCTCTGAAGGAACCAATCCTGTAATACCTTGATCTTGGACTTCTGTCTCTAGTGAGAAAAATCTCTGTTGTTTAAGCCACGCAGCTTGCAGTGCTTTGCTATGGCAGCCTGGGCAAACTATTAAACCCCATCCATAGAGAAGGAAACTGAAGGTCAGAAAAGGTGAAGACACTTCTCACATTACAGAGTGAGCAGGTGTCAGGGATGGCAGCTCCCTGAAGACCTGGAGCCCGTCTCATGGTACCACACAGACTTTCAGCTCCCAGTTCTGGCCCATGGTTTATTCCAGAAAAGCATTCTGGGCCCTTGGCGTCCCCTTTCCCTTGGATGCTTCCCTTGCTGGACTCATCCTGGTAACACAGAGCTAGAGCTCATTATGCTCTTACTAAGAGCCAGGCACTGTATCCAGTGCTTACAATGGTGCCTCAAACAGTTCTGTGAAGTTGGCAGATTCTTACTGCCCCCATTTTACAGATGAAGAGGCAGAGGCTTAGACATTTTCATTGGCTTGCCTGAGATCACACAGCTAGGAGGTAGCAGAGCTGAGGTCTGGGAGTAGGCTGACCCTATTCTCTTAGAATCATGTGTCCAAGCTGGGGAATCTGAGGCCCTACTCCAGGCCAGGGCATAGGCGGGTACCAGGTGACTCATGATCCATCCAGGATCCTGATTCCTTGTGACATCTCTGCTCCATGTATGATGGCCTCAGACAGACACACAGATGTTTCTATAAAGTGGCCACGTCACAGGAACAAACACTGACCTAGGACCTGCCCCTATAAGGGCTTGGCTAAAGGCTCCCTCCTAGAGTGTCTCATTTGATCTTCCACCCAAGGAGGTAGAAGCTATGGTGGCCATAAGCACCCCACTCCACAGCTGTGAAAGCAGAGGTGCAGAGCAGTGAAGTCACCCATGGAAATGCCTTACAGAGAGGAAGGGGCTGACCTGAAATTTTGAACCCTGACCCACCTTCCTGGCACTCCCCTAGTCTCTTCCTCTGTGACATTCCAGTTCAGATGTGGATTCTTCAAATATGAGGTCTTTTTAAATGCGACAGAGAAAGGCCAGCTTGAGTGGTCTTGGATTCATTTGTCCTGGTCTGTGGAACAGATCAGTGAAGGAGCCCAGTATCCCCCTCCTAAAAGTGCCCAGACTTATGTTTATTGGGTAGCTTGCCAGCAAGAGAAAAGGCCTTTTGGCTTGTGGCTGCTGAGGCAAGGGCAAGGCACAGAAAGGAGGGGCAGTCCTCAGCTCCCACCTCAATGACAGCCACAGGAAGTGTCCAGGATGCTGGCCCCTCCTGCGCAGGGCCTGTCACCTGGGGAGCAGGTACTGCCCATCTGGGCTGAGGCATCACTGCTCCTCTCCCAAGGTCAGGATGGGGCCCAGACAGCCTAAGGCAGAAAAAGCCAAACTCTCTTTTACTGGGAACTGCCCTAAGGAGAAAAGAGCACTGGCTTTGGAACACGGTGACAGGGATGAGCCTCCACTCTGCCCAACTAAGTGTCCTTATGTACGTCATTTAGCCTGTCTTAGCCCCAGGTCTGCACCTTTAAGATAAGGGTAAATTTATCACTCTATATTTTTCTATCAATTGATGGATTGATCAATCTATCATCTATCTATCCTCCTAGAGTTGATGTGAAGACGAATAAAATCAAAGATAAAAAAGTGCTCTTTAAACCGCAAGCCAATTTCACAGTCTTGCTCCTGACACTATGGGAAAAGCACACACTCATGGTCACCACTCACTGGTTCTAGCCACGAGCTCTGAGGACCAACTGACCAAGTCCGTAGATCACCCACTGGCTGAATGACCTTAGGCAAATCCCCTAAACTCAGCTCGGCGGACCACAGAGGAGGAGACTGGGCTGTGCTGGACACTGTGGGGACAGTGGATTTCTAGTGGGAGAGTCTTCAGGGCAACCATAGCAAGTGCTTCTGAACTCACCACATTCTGAGGGATGAACACATTGAGATACAAGCAATCTTCACTGACTCCAGGAGACATGGATGTTCGGGTGCCTGGCTGCCAGCAGCTGGCCCTGCAGATACAGAATGGGTGACTTCCAAGACATGCTCCATCACCCCTCCCACCCGCCACCATGGTCAGAGCCCACTACCCCATTCCAAAGCCTGGCGTCCCACCAGCCCTGCAGAAATTAGGCAGCTTCAGTAAATGGGAGTGGCAGTGAATGGAAGGAATGGCAGAGTGCCCACCACTCTCTGGCCACCGGCCTGTGGAGGAACATTCCCCAGAGACAATGCACCAACTTAGAGAAGGCTGCTGACGCAACAGCTCAAGATAGAGAAGAAGACAATGAAACCACTCAGGACCTTGCCCCTTCCTTGCTTCAAGAGTGTAGACCCTCCTCTGGAGGGGGTGTCCTACCTGCTCTCTTCACCAGTACAGAGTCCTAGAGTGCCAGTTTGAGCATCTCCCAGTATAGGAACTGAGACTAAAGCTGTGACCATGCCTAATGGCAGTGCAATGGTCATCTACCCAATGGGTGATGTGACTCATCACCCAAACTTCACTAGCCCTGGACTACAATGACCCAAGTTCTCAACTACTCTCCACTCAAAACCTATGTGACTCCGTCACTTCATCTGTCAAAATGGGTACATCCTAACATGGTAAGGTACTCTGACTCATGAATATTTGTTATTTTTGTTTCCCAGTGGTGGAGCAGATGGAAATCCATGCCTTTGCACTCCCACTGCCGCCATCCTAGCTGAAGTCTCATCCTCATCATCCCTTTCCTGGAGTACTTCAAGAGCCTCCTAGCTCATCACTCTATCTGGTTATGGACTCATGAGCCTGCTCAGCAGCCAGCCATGGGGATAATGAGTATGGAGGGTGCAGCTGCCTGAGTATAGGTACCTGTTAAGAAGGAGATTCAGGTGGGGAGGGGAAGAGCAGCAGTAATAAGTGCTGTTCTCACAGGTACTCTGAGTATGCTTTAATTAGAAAAAAATCACAATATTGTTCTTTAATATGCTTGCTATTTAAAGTGGTATACACATGGAAAAGATAGGAAAAACTGAAATTTTTGATGAGGAAAGAAGATGGGTACTTTTTTAAAAAACAAAACTAGTAATTTTGTTCCTAGTGGGAAAAAATTTCATTAGCACATTTACTTTTCCTTCAGTTCTGTGTCTCCCAGCTTCATTAAGATCAGATGTGGCCAGGAAGCTGAGCTTGGCCACTGCAATACCTGTGTAAGTGATATGTGAACCCCATTTCCGGGTTTATCTCATGGGAACCTCTCCTGTCAATTAAAGCCTCTCTTCTTGGATCAATGTCCAGGGGGACCTTGGAAAATTCATGCTGAAGAAAGGAGAGCCTCCATCAGTGTGGGTCCCTGAATCACTGCGTGGAGCAGAGCATACAGGCCCCTCCATCGCCAGATGGGCTTTACATGAGCAAAACACCATTAAGCCACTGATACTTGGGAGTTTATCTGTCACAGCACTTAATAATACCTTAGCCAATACATTCCATCCTCCATATATTGCTTTATCCAAAATGCACTGCTCTACCACTGAGACTTACTTTGATAGATTAGAATAGATAAGGCTTCTCTGAGCATTTACCAACATGTACTCCACTCAACCCATACCTTGGCTTGCTGGCATCCCAGGACCCTGTCCAGTTCAAGGGCTCCGGTGCCCGGAAGCGCCTCTCTGCCAGGGGCGGGGCAGCATATGGAACTCCAAGGAACTGGTCCACTTGCTTCCATGAGGTGCCCACCTGGATGGCCTGGGACCTGCCCAGCAGCTGGCCATGGGTGGCAATGGGCACAGAAGGTACAGATGCGTCATAGCTGAGCAGAGAGATTCCTGTTGGGAAAGGGAAGGGAAAGGGGTGAGGAAGGGGAGAGGCCTCAGTGAGTGCTCTCTCCACTGGCATTCTGAATGTGCTTTCAGCAAAAGAAAAATTACTGCTTTTTGTGCCTTGAAAATGTCAGTCATTTATTCAGACCCCTAACAGCTTAAATCTAGTCAGGTTTTCAAAGTAAACAAACAAAATATTAGCAAAGAAAGCTGATTTTTATTAGGCACTAAAATGTACAGAATGCAATGCTAATCTCATCTATGCACGGGTCCAGGCCAGGACCCCTTACCAGCACCCTGGGGCTTTTCAAAAGAACAGAGAAGTATGACACTAGACAAGGATGCCCTCTCTCACCACTCCTATCCAACATAGTATTGGAAGTTCTAGCCAGAGCAATCAGGCAAGAAAAAGTAGTGAAGGGTATTCATTTAGGAAAGGAGGAAGTCAAACTGTCTCTATTTGTAGACGACATGATTGTATATTTAGAAGACCCCATCGTCTCAGCCCAAAATCTCCTGAAACTGATAAGCAACTTCAGCAGTCTCAGGATACAAAATCAATGTGCAGAAATCACAAGCATTACTATACACCAATAACAGACTTAAAGAGAGCCAAATCAGGAATGAACTGCCATTCACAACTGCCACAAAGAGAATAAAATACCTAGGAATACAACTAACAAAGGATGTAAAGGACCTCTTCAAGGAGAACTACAAACTACTGTTCAAGGAAATATGAGAGGACACAAACAGTTGGAAAAACATTCCATGCTCATGGTTAGGAAGAATCAATATCATGAAAATGGCCATACTGCCCAAAGTAGTTCATAGATTCAATGCTATCCCCATCAAGCTACCTATGACCTTCTTCACAGAACTGGGAAAAAAACCACCTTAAACTCCATATGGAACCAAAAGAGAGCCCGCATAGCCAAGACAATCCTAAGCAAAAAGAACAAAGCTGGAGGTATCACACTACCTGACTTCAAACTATACTACAAGGCTACAGTAATCAAAACAGCATGATACTGGTACCAAAACAGAGATATAGACCAATGGAACAGAACAGAGGCCTCAGAGGCAATGCCACACATCTACAACCATCTGATTTTTAGCAAACCTGACAAAAGCAAGCAATGAAGAAAGGATTCCCTGTTTAATAAATGGGGGTGGGAAAACTGACTAGCCATGTGCAGAAAGCAGAAACTGGACCCCTTCCTGAAACCTTACATTAAAATTAACTCCAGATAGATTACAGACTTAAACATAAGACCTAACACTATGAAAACCCTAGAAGAAAACCTAGGCGAAACCATTCAGGACATAGGCATAGGCAAGGACTTCATGACTAAAACACCAAAAGCATTGGCAAGAAAAGTCAAAATAGACAAATGGAATCGAATTAAACTCCAGAGCTTCTCAACAGCAAAAGAAACAATCATTAGAGTAAACTGGCAACCAACAGAATGGGAAAAAAATTTTTGCAATCTACCCAACTGACAAAGAGCTAATATCCAAAATCTACAAAGAACTAAAACAGATTTACAAGAAAAAAAAAAAAAACCCATTCAAAAGTGGGCAAAGGACATGAACAGACACTTTTCAAAAGACATAAATGAGGCTACCAAACATATAAAAAATGTTCATCATCACTGGTCATTAGAAAAATGCAAGTCAAAACCAAATTGAGATACCATCTCACACCAGTTAGAATGGTGATCATTAAAAAATCTGGAGACAACAGATGCTGGAGACGATGTGGAGAAATAGGAACACTTTTACACTATTGGTGGGAGTGTAAATTAGTTCAACCATTGTGGAAGACAGAGTGGCAATTCCTCAAGGACCTAGAAATAGAAATACCATTTGACCCAGCAATTCCATTACTGGGTATATATCCAAAGGATTAAAAATCATTCTATTATAAAGGCACATGCAAACGTATGTTCATTGCAGCACTGTTTACAATAGCAAAGACCTGGAACCAACCCAAATGCTTATCGATGACAGGCTGAACAAGGAAAATGTGGCACATATACACCATGGAATACTATGCAGCCATAAAAAACTATGAGTTCGTGTCCTTTGTAAGGACATGGATGAATCTGGAAACCATCATTCTCAGCAAAATGACACAAGAACAGAAAATCAAACACATGTTCTCGCTCATAGATGGGTGTTGAAGAATGAGAATACATGGACACAGGGAGGGAAGCATCACACACTGATGTCTGTTGGGTGGGTAGGGGAGAAACAGCAGGGGGTAGGTAGGTTGGGGAGGGATAACATGGGAAAAATGCCAGATATAGGTGACAGGGGGATGGAGGCAGCAAACCACATTGCCATGTATGTACCTACGCAACAATCCTGCATGGGTTCTGCACATGTACCCAGAACCTAAAGTGCAATTTTATATATATATATATATATATATATATATATATATATGAACAGAGAAGCAGACAGCAAACAACACCCAATCCCCTGGGGAGACCTGGAGTGCAGCTCCACCTTCAAACACCGCCATCATTTCTGTGATGAGATGTGTGGGCTATTCATCCTGAGAGGGATGAGGGATGAGTTCATATCCTTTGCAGGGACATGGATAAAACTGGAAAGCATCATTCTCAGCAAACTGACACAAAAACAGAAAACGAAACACTGCATGTTCTCACTCATAAGTGGGTGTTGAACAGTGAGAACACTGGACACAGTGGGGATCATCACACACCAGGGCCTGAGGGGTGGGGAGCTAAGGGAGGAATAGCAGGGGGTGGGGAGATTGGTGAGGGATAGCATTAGGAGAAGTACCTAATGTAGACGATGGGGCAATGAATGCAACAAAGCACCACATGGCATGAGTATACTATGTAACAAACCTGCACAATCTGCACATGTACCCCCGAATTTAAAGTATAATAAATAAATTTTTTTAAAAAAGAATTTCTTTAGCCACCCCAGGTCTGATTTTGCCACAAAATGGGTTAGCTGCAAACTTATCAAAAAAAAAAAAAAAAAAAAGACTTTTAGGACTTTTGGATTTCACAATTGCAGTACAGGGTTTGTAGGCCCACATTTACATTTCATTAGTGAGGAAATAGATGTAAAGATAGAAGCCTAGGGACTGTTGGGATCACAGGTAACATAGGGTGATGTAGGATTCAAAGCCACACCTTTCTCGACTCCAACTCTAACCACACTCCATGCACACAGGGTTGGAGCCAGTTCAGGGCTTTGCCTCTCTCTGTGCCATGGGTTCCCTGGGTGCCCAGCATGCGAGGCCCTCCCGCCCATTTGTTTATGTCCAAATCCCTCCTTGTCCACAAGGCCAACACTGGTGCTGCCTGCCATGCCTCCCATCCCCCTCCATGCAATGCTAATCGCCAGTGACATTCATCGGCTTCTCTGTAGCCCTATCTTGTTTCCACGATGACATTTTCTAGCATTCATTCATTTTCTTTGTTTCATTGATTCAGTAAACTTTTGTTGGGCCCAGGCTCAGTGCCAAGTATTGTTTTCAGGAATTTAAGAGAGGGCTGTCTGATGCCACACAGGGCCCAAAAGCGGTAATCACTCATGGAGAGATACTTCAAGTGGGTGTGAGAAGTCTCTTCTTTCTAACATGTAGGTTTGGTCTGCTCAGCTCCACTCTCAGCTGATTGAAAGACAAAGCTTCTGCTTTCTCTGAAGCTCCTTCTATAAAAATATTTATCTATTGCAGTGGTGAATAAACAGGATAGTGGGGAGAGGAGGCAGACAGAACAAGAGGCAGACAGGCAGAAGCCTATCCGTTCTAGTACCTGAAAAATGGCGGGAGTCCAACACATAAGTAAATGAATGAATGAACGAGTGGAAGAAAAAAGGGGAAGGAATTGTCAGGGGTTGGGGGACACAGGGAAAGAAAAAAAGAAAAAGAAGAAGAAAACAAAAAGAGCAGGGACTCCATGTTTGGGTCCCCTTCCACGAACACTCCCTTCGTGGAAGCCATCTTTCTCTCTCCTGGATATCCCCTCTGGGGTCCCCTTCCACACTGTCTCGTGGAAGCCTGTCTTCCCCTCCTAAACTCCATCTCTCGATTCCCTTCCACTCAGTGTGGAAGCTGCTTTTCTCTCCTGGATTCCATCTTTCTGGATCGTCTCACTTAGTGTGAGAATTAGCTGTTTCTTTCTCCCACCTTCTCCTTTTCTCTCTCTCTTTAAATAAATCACTTTCTACAAACAAACAAATAAATAAATAAAAAGGGCAAACGAAGCCTCTCTGTTGCAAAAACATTGGAATGTCAGTTAGAACTTAAAATGGAAACTCAGGCTGGAAGGAATAGTTGCTGTTTTTTAATCTGGCCTCAATCACAAAGCATGGCTGATGTCACCCCCACAGTTCCTCCTCGCCAAACTTCCTGTCACAATCATAAATCAAGGGTTCTCAGGCAAGCACTCAGGACTGTGGCTGCTGAAGTGATGGAACCTCATTCTGCTATGCAGGAAACAGCCACATTTTATGTACGTGGCATCGCCCGAAGGCGGGAACAAAGCCAGAACAAATACCAAGGCTGAAGAATTTCGGGGGAATGCAGGCCTGCATTCCCATGGGCAGTGGTATTCAGTCTTCCCTTCAGAGGCTGGCCAGTGAATCCCAAACTCAATGAGATCAAACATGGGAAAAATATTAGATCTCAAGTTCTCTCTTTCAAATTCTTTTGCAGAAATGGTAGATTCTCTCCAGGATACCCACAAAGGCCACATGACTACCTGGGTTAAGAAAATTTGAAACTCCGTCTCAAAAAAAAAAAAAAAGAAAGAAAGAAAAAGAAAATTATCTGTGGCCATGTGTATTAGCTGTAAACAAGTAATGTCTGTGTGAAAGTCGAGATACCTGTAGATGTATATGTGCACGCATCTTCTTTTGCAAGTGAGCATTTCAAATTGAATTTTAGTCACACTGAAGTCACAGAGAAGCAGTATAATTTGTGTTTTACGGAACTCAAACCTCAATGTTAAGGCATTTTTCAGCAGAACTACCACACAGATTGGCTATACTATTCTGAAATATACTATTAAAATCTATACTCTCAGCACTTTGGGAGGCCGAGGTGGGTGGATCCCTTGAGACTGGGAGTTCAAGCCCAGCCCAGCCAACATGGCAAAATCCCATCTTTACTAAAAATACAAAAATTAGCTGGTCATCATGGCATGCACCTGTAGTCCCAGTGAGGCATGAGAATCACTTGATCCCAGGAGGCAGAGGTTGCAGTGAGCCAAGATTATGCAACTGCACTCCAGCCTAGGTGACAGAGTGAGACTTTGTCTCAGAAAAAAAATCTGCATAGCTCGACTAAATAATATGAATGTCCAGATAAATTGAGGACAAGACTTTCAACTGGGGGCCTAATATCTCATCACATAGGAATCAAAGCACTCTCAGGTCTGGAAGACACTCTTATGGTCTGAAGGCTAAGGTTGAGGAGGGGGCAGAAGAGGAGGATGTCTCTGGCATCAAGACAGAACCAAAGAACTGTCAATGCTCTAGGACAGCAAGGGGCCAAATCTGCTGCTACTTGGTTTTTTCAATAAAGTTTTATCAGAACGCAGTCACATCTACTGGCTTACATGTTGTTTACTGCTGCATTCAATGCTACAATAGCAGTTGATTAGTAGAAACAGAAAAGTATGGTTGTAGAACCTTGCTCTAGAAGAAAAGGTGGCAGATGTAGCCAACAAGTTAACAGTCCTTAATTTCATCTAATAAACATATCTAGTGGGGGCTTCCCCCAGATGTCCAGCCCCTGTTTCCTGTTCTACAGCTCTTAGCAGTCTTCCTCAGTGATGGATTTATGGACGTTCCCCCTTGCCTTGCCTGGATCCCCAGCACCAACACAGTATCTGACACATGCTCTAAAACTAAACTCAGCCAGGAACAACTTCCCTCTCCAAAGTGTTTATGATGCGATAGTCAGGCTGCAGAGCTTTGCATCTTGAGCTAGGTGATCTTGCTCCAAGTTCCAGCTCTGTCATCACCAGCTGTGTGAAAACACAGAAGGAACTTAAATTCTCTGGGCTACAGCCTTCTGATATCTAAGACAGGGATAAAGCCCTTAGCCTGTCACCATACAGGATTAGTGTGAGGACCAAATGAGGTGAGGTCTGTGAAAGAACTCTCTAAACTATAAAACAATAATAAAAAGTGAGATCTTTAATTATTTTACTAAGAAACTCTTCAAAACCAAGATGACTTCTATAACTCAAAGAAATAAATGAATAAAAGTGATACAGGAATAGGAATTTTTTTTACTTTCCTTTAGTTCACTGCAAGTGACTGCACCTAGCCCAGAACTTTGGCTAACAAAAGCCATTGTCCTCCAAGTCACCATGTGCTTAAATAGTTCCTCTGAGCCAGACCCAGTTTCCCAGGATGGCTGCAAAGGCTTAGGCCTGGGCTTACCTGGTTTCCGGTAGATGTGGGTGGCCTCTTCACGAAGCAGAAGTCGGCAGTACTGGCCCTGCAGACTATGTGTGCAGCTTTGGGTATCAGCATAGAACATACATCTCACAGCCCCAGGTTGGGTCTGCAGAGTCGTGGTGAGACAGGCCTCATGTTGGGAACATTCTACAGAGAAGAGGGAGAAGAGTGATGCTTGGGCCTCAGAGATATTACGTCACTCATGCATCCATCCAATTATCAATCATCCATCCACCCATCCACTCAACCACCTTTCCATTCATCCATTTTTCTATTCAATCATGCATCCATGAATCAATGCATCTATCCATCCATTCATCCACCCTTCCATCCATCTATCCTTTCATCCAATCACACATTCATGAATTCATCCACATATCCATCCAGGCATCCAGGCATCCACTCATCCACCCTTCCATCCATGTATCATTTCATTTAATCATGCATCCATGAAACCATGAATCTATGAATCCATCCATCCATCCATCAGTCATGCAATCACTCATTTATTTGAGCACTATAATAAATCCTAGGCACTGTGCCAGGGGATGGAAATAAAATGGTAGCAATGGGAAACCCAACCCTCTCATCAATCTACGTTTCACACAGGATTAAGGTCTTTTTTGTTTATTTAATTTAAAAATATGCTCTTGTTATTTCCCTGCTTAATATATCTCCACGGCTCCCCATGGGCTTAAGGATTAAGTAATTTCAAACAAGGGTCTCCATATTCTAGATTTTGTCTTCAGCTCTGTCTCCCTCTCCTGTCCTTCACTGCCTCCTCGGCTAGCACCATACCCACTGTTCCACCAGGGACCATGCCCTTTCCCATGCATGTCAAGTTCTGCACTGGACAATTTAAACTACATGACATTCAGTCCTGAGAACAGTTCTGAAAAAGTGCTGCTTCATTTGATTTGTCAGATGTTGACAGCCTAACAGCCCTACTTATAGCTCAACTTCTGTGAATCGTACCACCCAGAGGTGTGCAGTGCCTAACCTGCATATCTGTACATGGTGGTCCAATCTGCAAGATAAGCACAGCTTTGTGCATATTATTATCCAACCTTGTGGAGAAGGAGATTCATGGAATTCATAGAACCTCAGAGGGGGTTAGAATCTTGGGAAGGATATAAAAGTTATCTGATCTCAGCCTCTTTCAGAAGCTAAAATTCTTTGTTGAACATTCCTATCAAGTGGTTACCTAGCTTTTGTTTAAATACCAACAATGACCAAAAACTCTCTAAAGGAATTATGCATCTGTGGACAGCTTTGCCTATTTAAAAAGTTCTTCAAACTGCATTGAAAAATGTCTCTGGAGGCTGGGGGTGGTGGCACATGCCTGTAATCCCAGCACTTTGGGAGGCCAAGGCGGGCAGATCACAAGGTCAGGAGTTCAAGATCAGCCTGGCCAATATGGTGAAACCTCATCTCTACTAAAAATACAAAACTTAGCCAGGCGTGGTGGTGTGTGCCTGTAGTCTCAGATACTTGGAAGGCTGAGGTAGGAGAATTGCTTGAGCCCAGGAGGCGCAGTTTGTAGTGAGCAGAGATTGTACCACTGCACTCCAGCCTGGGTGACAGAGCAAGAATCTGTCTCAAAGAAAAAAAAGAAAGAAAGAAAAAAATGTCTCTGGAAATTCGAGTTCTACCAAAATAATAGCTCTTAGCTGTATCCCGTAGGCCAGACAAGTGTACTTCCACCTCACCACAACAGCCCGCCTGCTATCCGAGGTCAGCTGCCATAGTTGCCGTACATGTGCATCTTTTCTGCCTCCGACTAGCCCACCAGATCCTTCTTCTAATCTTCCTCTGACCTGGGTTTATGTCCCTCGTCTTCTGGCTGGCATATTCCCTTGGACACCTCGGCTGCCCTGAGGGGGAATGAGGAGACCTTTCCCAGGTCTTCTTCCCCAGGTTAATCCCTTACTTCCAAGCACCCTAGGTTATCGTGGTATCTCACGTGCTTATCTAAGGTGAGAATCTTGAGCAGCACTTGTGTGAGGCTTTGTCCCGCACTACCTGGGGGTTGGAAACTCTTCTTACCTGACAAACAGAGGTCTCGGACTGCAGAGAAATTGCTGGTGGTAGCAGTGCTGACATGAGCAACATCAAAGTTCCTAATGGATGGATCAACAACCACTGAAGAGAGGGCCAGGGACTGCCACGAGTCCAGAGAGACTAGGAGAGAAAGCAAGGGATGGTCACACACAGTTGTCACCTGGTGAGTACTGAAGACAGCAGTGTATACCCAGTATACTCAAAGGCAGCCTCAGGAGCATCCTCTTTGTGGTCTCCATTCGGGTGCAATCCTATACCTTGATCTGTCTTTCCATCTACAACTATTTATTGTTATTTATAAGCCAAACTCTGTGCTCAAGCCTAGGAAAACAAAGGTTGAAACTGGAATGAAACAAACAGAAAGCATGGCTGTTTCTATTAAGCAGCTCATGGTGCAAACATAGAGAAGTTGAGAAGAGAAGAAAAACATCATGATATAATTGTTAGAAAGCAACAATTAGAATAATATGAGGTAAGAATGATACTAACAGACACAACAGGTTGATCATGTGGTACTACGCTCAGGTTTTCACAGGTACTACATTACTTGCTATCAGTTGCTCTCTGTAGGGGACACTGTGGGGTGCCACCCAGACCTCCTACAGGACTGAGACCCCCTTGCAGGACCAAGACTCTCATTCCCGCAGCTGTTGTTAAGCTGATGGTTGGCAGCTCCCACTGAGTCTCTCTCCAGGAATTCCCTTTGATCTAAGAAAACGGCCTCCCCTTCCCCAGTGACAGCCTGTATCCCAACATCGTCCATGTGGGCAAACAGAGGTTGAGACTCCCAGCTTCAAAATGAAACAAATCTGAAGGGACAGCCTAGCTTCAGAGGTCACTGGAAGACCAGTGGGGCCATCGTTTTATTTGCATCAAAGTTCATCTTCCTCTGGCCAATGCTGCCCCTCATTTCCTTCTACATCCCAAGTGCACTGCACCAAGCTTCTTGCATGCAAATCTCCATGTGAGAGTCTCCTTCTCAGAAACCTCAGCTAAGGCATCTTCCCTTAAAGATGAAGAAAATAAGACACAAGTAGTTAAAATGGCCTGCCTATGAGTGCACTGTTCCTATACAATGGAACAGGATTGGAGCTGCCTTTGTATCTAGTGGAGCTTGTGCCCTTCAACTGCTCTCTGGTAATGTCTCCCCAGTCCCATACATAGGACATGGCTGTCTCAGCATGGGGGAGGGAGGCACTGGTGTAGCAGTGGTGTAGCAGCCACAGAGATGGCTTGGGCAAGGTGAGGAGGCCTGCATGAGCTCTTCCCAACTGGCGCAAAGGCCATGCCTAGAGCCAGACCAAGTAAGGGCGACCCTGAACTGTGGGCTTATGGTTCCACTGAGAGGAAGGACTGTCAATCTAGGTCAACAGATGTATCATACTTCCATAAATAACACTGAAGAGGCTGAAAGGCTGCCTCCCAAGATAGGCTTCCATAATCATTCGGAAGTGCTGATTCCAGAACATGCCCAGAGAGATGTTCAGTGGCAGCATCAGTGATCATTAATAAAGAGAATCTCTCTCTCTCTGTATCATACACACACTGTTCAGTGGGAGGATCAGTGATCGTTAATAAAGAAAATCTCTGTGTGTGTGTGTCATACACACACTTTCTTGCTTACTTTCATGTTTTCTTCTTTCTTGTTTTCTTGCTTATTTTTCCCAGAAGACCACAGAAGCGTGTCCTTTAATAAATATTTGGTATCATTTACCTTGTGTTCACAGAACACTATGGTGATGTGAAGCATAGCACTTTAAAGTTTACAAACCATATTCACTTCATCATCACGTTTGATCCTGATAGCACCCAAATAAGGGGTTGAGTAGGAGCTCTAGTGCCTCTTTCACAAATAAGGAGTCAGAAACTCAGAGAAGTTATATGACGTTTTTCAGAACACGGGGCTGGAAATTAACTAGGCCAGAACTGAGTCAGTTGTCTTGGCTCTAAGTCAATGCTCCTTCTGTCCCATCTGAGTTTCCTATGCAGTCGAGCAACTTTTCCAGAACATTATCCCCAGGTATAAAAAAGTCTTTGCCTTTGATAACATCATGCTTTTGGTTATACAGGGAAGCTTATAATTTTTATCTTAAACCTGTCTTTGACATCCAGCACACTGGTGGGGGGTTCACTAAAATTAGACTGGTAAATAAAGCAGCAAAACAACCTAGCGCTGTGTTTTGGTTGGCTCGGGCTGCTATAACAGAATACCATAGGCTGAGTGGCTTAAACAACAAACATTCATTTCTCACAGTTCCGGAGGCTGGAAGTTTGAAAGCAGAGTGCCAGCATGATTGGATTCTTGCTGGCCCTCTTTCTGGTTGATGGATAGCCATTTTCTTGTTGTATCCTCACATGGCAGAGATCAAAGAGAGCAAGCGAGTCCTCTGTTGCCACTTCTTAGAAGTGCACTGATACCCTCATGAAGGCTCCACATCCTGATCAGCTCCCAAAGGCCCCACCTTTTTATAACATCCCATTGGAGGCTAGGGTTGCAACAAATTTGAGGAGGATGCAACATTCAGACTATAACATGTCTATACTTTCTAACATAAAAACAAGAAAGAAAAAATAAGAGAGAGAAAAGATTCATCCAGAGAAGTTGCCAAATAATGTAACCAGTTTCATGCAGGCCCAGAAAGAGGAAGGTAAACCCCCATACTCTGTCCTGGAGCAGTGGGCACCATCCTTAGACTCAGGAGCTGCATCTTCCTAAAGTTGGGGCCTGGCTTGACTGCAAGAGATGCTGGGTTTTCATTTTCTTAAGTGTCCTCCACATGTTGCTATTTTCAAAGTCAAAAGGTCAATACAAGTGGCATTTTTGCAACATGACCAAACTGAGCTGCGTATTTTTGGAGGGTGAGAACACTGTAATTTTAGAGAAGCTCTATGAAAGGGTTTAAGGGCTGGACTCACCAATTATGGTCTTAAAATGGAAGCATTGGTCATGCTCTGTGTTTAGGCTGATGTCTGGGAGAAAGTGCTATAATTGAAAAGTGAATTTCATCTCCAAGTGGAAAGCCAGTTTATCTGTCACCATTTCAGGGCCTGGAGCCAAGTTCCTGCCATGCCCTCCACCTGCCTTCACTTCATCCCCTGGGCTGCACGAACCCCTGGGTGAGCCACTGCAGAAGCCAATATCTGGGAGTTCCACGTGCATCTCATGAAAATTCTGAGAACAAATTCTTTATGGAGGCAGAAGCATGATACAGCAGGAAAGCTGGGGCTCTTGGCAGCATCTTGTGAGAGTTTACTATTTGCTAGGAACTTGCAACACTGCATTTAGTATTCATGATAACCCATGAGGTGGGTACTGTCACTCTCCAAGTTTACAGACAAGGAAAGAGACGATCCAGTAATACATCCTTTTACTTAGCCAATCAGCTTAGCCAGTGTTAGTCTGGCTAATTAAGTGGTAGTGCCAGCTGGGGCTGGAGCCAGCTTACAGGTACAGAACCCAGAGTTAGTACATCACCAACTTCTCCAGATGAATGAGGTGGTAGCGGCTTCCAAGCTCACCCAGAGTCTGAGTCTTTTCCTAAAAAGCAGAGTCTATGGTTTATTGATTCTTTTTTTCACATTTCTATTTTTAGTTTATAGATTACAGTGCTAGTGTCATTTATTTTAAAACATAATCTCTCCTTGAATTCAAAACGCATGCTTATCATATATCAAGTACTTATCTGTAAGTGATTTGTTTTAGTAGATGTTTCTTCTTTTCCATGAATCTCTTTGCAAATCCTGGCTCCACCTGCACCCTGCTTAAACCATAGTCACTTTGTATTTTATCATCTAATGGTAAAAGTCTCTCTACATTATTTTGTTTTGTAAAATATCTTCTCAGCTATTCATTCTTTTGAATAAAATTTACCATTTCAAGGTTCAACAAAGCTTCTTTGGGTTATTACTTGGAATTATCTCAAAGTTAAATATTAATTTGGGAGAAAATGTTTTAATTTGAATGTTATTTAATATTATATTTAATATTTGATGCCAGTAAGAATAGAATGTGATATTATTCCATTATATTTTCAAAATGGTTATTGTTGGCATACAGAAAAGCATTTTACTTATGTGTTCATATTTTTTAACTGGATACCTTACTAAACCTACCATCAGTGAAACTCACAGACATGGATGAGACAAAGCTGGTCCAAGATACTCTATCCTCTTAACAGGGTATGGGCCCCCTTTACTGACCCTGAGTGGCCACCTAGCCTAGTTTGTGTAAAGATTTGATTATAAGATCCCTAGTTCTCTGCCACAACATGCCAGGCTCCCTTGACACTGCTTTCTTTCTTTTTTAAAAAAGAGCTTCTAAATAAGGCATCTTTCTAATAAACACCTCATTAATATATGCCTACACCTTTAATTATCTTTAATCCCATCAAAATTATACATTCAAGTTCTATTTTTATAGTCTAAAATTATAAATTAAAGTTCCATCCTTGTCTAAAATGGTAAGTTCAAGTTACATTCTAAAACAAATCCTGGTTAGGGTAAAGTCCCGAATATAATTTAGACTGAGTCCTCCAAAAAATGATGATAATACTAAATATCTACAGCAAGTAAGATACTCAATCTGGTCTAATTCTAGGCTTTGTCTGTCTGGCTATATTTTTGGTGTATGTAACAATACTTGGCCCAAGAAAAATTAAAGACTTTAACGGGCACAACAAAAGTCTTGTAAAAATCTTCAAACTAATTTATCTACACACTTGATGGAAACAAAAAGACTCCATAAACTCAAAAAAAATATTTAAAAACACACACATAAAAAACGTACAAAGAGGCAGCATGGAGAGAAATGCCAGATGTAGGTGAAGGAGAGGAAGGCAGCAAATCACACTGCCATGTGTGTACCTATGCAACAATCTTGCATGTTCTTCACATGTACCCCAAAACCTAAAATGCAATTAAAAAAAACAAAAAACAACAACAACAAAAAAAGAAATGATAATAAACTACCTTTATGAAGGAGGGGGAAAAAAAAAAAAGGTACAAAGTCAACTCTTCCGTTTTCTTCTGTCCCCGCCTCTCGGCCCTCTTCTCCTGGTCTCACTCCTCCTGCCATCTCTACTCCAGTCCCATGACAGTTCAGATTTAGGATAAAAATAAAGTCTATAATTTTAAAGGCCTAAATTAAAAAGCCTCTGCCTTTTGAACCATGCCTGCTTTACTAAACTCTTGCAATAAAAAATAAATCATCCAAAACTAAAACAACAAGACACCAGACAGCCAATTGCCCGTCAACACTCCAACAAATCTCTCCCTGGATGACAGGAGTTTACAAAAAAAAAAAAAAAAAAAAAAAAAAAAAAAAAAAAAAAAACACACACATCAAAATGGCCAAAATAAAATTCTCAAACCTTAAAAAGTGCCAGGTTTTCTGAGATTCCAAATGATTACATATTATGGCCCATTCTAATGTACATTTTAAAACTACTGGCCAAATCACATTAAAATATTCAAAACTGAAATCACGATCCAAAAATCTACAACTAAAAAATTAACATTTAGTCTTTTAAATTATTTGCCTATTTTTTCCTGTTTAAGTCTACCGGCTTATCTACTAATATCAAAATAAAACTGACTATTTGTAATATTAATAGGCTCTCTGCTGTGTGGTTAATTTGAAAACAAGGCCAAAACTATATTCTGGTCTGGCAAAGATATGCTTCCGACAGGCGCCAGTTTGGGAACCTGCCGTATTCACAAAGTCAGCTGTGTACTTGTTCTTCCAATCATGTATTCATTCACCAGCTGTTTACAGGCATCCTTTGACACTCAGGACTGTCCTGACAGCAAAAGGCCCAGTTCTCACTTCAAAGAGCCTGGGCCTCTGTAGTCTATTAACTTTCTTGGTGATTCTGAAACACATCCAAGTTTGAGAATGAATGAGGTCTCTACGATACCCTTTTTGGTTTTGGTTTTCTTTTGGCCATATTTGCTGGAGATACAGCTTAGGCTAGTGAAGAGACAGTTCTGAGTTCTAAACCTCACTTGGCCTGACACTGTGTGTCCTCAGGCAAGTCCCTTAACTACTCTGAGAAACTCTAATCTTAAAGATCTTTGTGTTACGCATTGCCGTTGTTCAGGATCTCTAATAAGCACAATATCTCTGAGTAGATGACACATGGACTGTTGCCTTTGTGGGGTAAATTAATCCGTCAGCACCTGTGCTCTGAAATCCTTGGATTCAGGCCTCAGGAAAGGGGTCCTTTTCCTCCAGTGCAGGGAGAAGATGGAGCAGGAGGGAGAGGTGGGCCGAGAGGAAAGCAGGACAGGTTGGCTCCTACAGAGTGACTCTCCTGCCTGGTAAGAAGGATGCCTCTCCGTGCTCACTGGCATGCTCCCTAGAAGTGCAAGACCACACAGCCCACTTGCACCTCTCCAGGAGCCAATGCTGGTTAGAGAAGAATGTCGGGGTCCCCTTAATTGGCAGAAACCAGCGAAGAGTTGAACACACCAAGTAGCTGACACTAACAATTGGCTATGAGTGTATGTCAAAAATGAGACACAGTTAAGCAGTCAGACCAAATTGTGTGACTTTGGGCACACCAATCCCCTTCTCTGAGCCTCAGTTTCCTCATCTGTAAAATGGGAATATTAAGAGATCCTCTCTCCTAGGGTCGTAACCACAAGTAAATGAGTTAGTAGACATGAACTGCTGTACAGGGAAAATACTCAGTAAACACAGCCACCCTTGCCATCTCTGGATCAAGCTGCATGGTTCCTGATGCAGTTTAGACACTGTCTTTTCAAAATGGCAGAGCTCTGAGCCTGGATGGAAGTACCAGGGGTGTTTTTTAAGGGGCACAGGAGTCCAAACTACTGCCAATGATGTCCCCATCAAACATCTCACTCCTGACTTCCACCTGACCCCTCTTCCCCTCGTCCCACTGTCCCCCATCCCAGGACAGCTTGCTTCCTGCCCAGGAGGGCCTCCACAGCTTCTCACCTCCTGCCCTGTGGCCCTGTCACTTCTAGATCATTAAACGGTGGGACCAGGCAGTTCACTTTCACAGGAAACTTGCTACTGAATTGCAGCGACATTCTATAAACATCAGCGTTTCAAGGTTTTATGAGCTTAGCATGTCCCAAAATGAAGCTATTACTGTCCCGCAATGTTCCTCTTCACTCCTATACTATGTTCTTTCTTTCCTCAGGGAATGTTTCCACTACTCACTCCGTTGTCCAAACCAGAAATCCTATCATCCTTATTGCCTTCTCCTGGTGGAGTCTAACTGCTCAGCCCCTCTGGGAACTGTCTTTTCTTTTCCACCTACTTCTGGCCTCATCAGTTTCACTGCAATTACCACGCAGTCTCCAAAGAAGGGCCTCCTGATTATGAGTCTCAGCCTGCTCAGGCCATTCTCATGCTGCTGCCAGGACAACCGTTCTAAGATCCATATCTGGTCACAGCACTCACCACCTCTGGTCCTTCAGGGTACCAGGCAGCCCTGTGGTTGGCAGGGTCAGTCACTCCAGCTACCTTGCAACCCTCCACTTTTACAGGATGGCCCTGGGTGGCCCCTACTCTAACCAATTCACCAAACACAATACACAATCAGAAGTGAAAACAATATCGATTTACTATGTAATCTGAGTTACTTGTGTTAACTTACATTGATCCTCACAACAGATGGGAACACTGAGGCACTGAAGGAAAGACCTCAGGATACTCCCCCAGATCACAGACGCTAAGTTTATAGAGACATCATTCAAGGTCACAGAGGTACCCTCAAGGTTACAGAGGGACCCCCAAGGTTATAGGGGCAGCCACAGGTCACAGGGCAGAGCGCAGTAGAGGTCCTACCGGCAGGGCACAGGGACTGTGCTTCTCCTCTGCTCTGCTATACAGCCTGGAGCTTCCTCATTGAGGTGGTAACTGACAGATCAGCCCTCATTCCTAGCAGCTAATATGCACCTTCCCAGCCCTTATCCAGCCCCACAGCGTGGCAGTTAAAGGTTTTGGTGGATCTTGCAATGAGTATGAAATAGCTCACTAGCAGGCCCTAAGACCCTGGAGGAGAATATGCCCTTGGAAGTAAGAGGCTCTGCCCCTTCCATGAGCAGAAGGGCAACAGTGGCCCTGAAGGGAAGAGGGACTCATCAATCTCACACAGTCTCTTTCCTCTGAGACCAGACTAACAATGAGTGCTACTGTCTATTCAGAAGGCTGGAAGTGCTTGAAAAGTCATGTCAAGATTATCTGGTTCCATATAAGGCTATCCCATTGAGATGAACAGTCCTAACCCTATTTTAGAAGGGAAATGTGAGGTTCACAGAGGGCCACTGACTTGCCCAAGACCACACAGCTGAAAGGCAGCGAGTCAGTATTTGCACCCAGGACAGCCCTATATGGTGATATCCCCCTGCAAACCAGAGCTGCTGGGGGATGGGGCAGAGGACAAGGGTCTGGGAGGGATGACGGAGGCAGCAAAGAGGCAGGAGGTGATGGGGGCAGCTTGGGTCACCCCATAACTCTGAGGCAGGATGGCTTCAGCTCTGCATGAACAGGCCTCTGGGTGACATGGAGGCACATCTATTCCTTTCTAGAAAGCACCATATCCCCTTTTTAAAAGTTTTTTATTTTTAACTGACAAATTATAATTAGACATATTATGGGGTATAATACGAGGTTATGATATATGTATATGGTATAGAAGAATACTTTTTTGAGACATGTTGCACAGCATGGTGAGTATAGTTAAGACTGCATATTTCAAAACTACCAAGAGAGTCAATTTCAAATGTTCTCACCACAAAAAAAATAAGTATCTGAGAGATGGATATGTTCATTGGATTGATTCAATCATTCCACAATGACTCCCTTTTTAAATGTATACTAAGCAGAAAAAAAGCTATGCCAAGATATATTTGAAAATTTCCATTGATATATAGAGAATTATTTTTAATTCTCATTTTGTCCCTCCCTCTCTCCTCTCCTTCCCTCCCTCCTGCCTTCCTTATCTCCTTTTTTCTCTTTTTTTTTCTTTCTTCCTTCCCAGACATCAGTTAAAGGAGAAAATGTTAATTTCAAGGTTTGTTTTCAGCTGTTAAAAATTGCCAAAAAGCCTTTCAACAGGAACCACCGTCTTCCAGTAATTTGCCAAAATGACAAATACAAAGGGAAATAAAAGAGGCACCCAATATGTCCTCTAGGCGTTTAAGAAAGCACAGAGTTTTTCATTTGGCCAGGTGCTTTGAGGAAGGTGATATTACAGACATGAAAGGAATGGGTACTATTCAAAAAGGAATGCCCCACAAGTGTTACCATAGCAAAACCAGAAGTCTACATTGTTACCCAGCATGGTGCTGGCATTGTTGTAAGCAAACAATTGAAGGGCAAGATTCTTGCCAACCAAGAGAATTAATACACGTATTGAGCACATTAAGCACCCTGAGAGCCGAGATAACTTCCTGAAACACGTAAGGGAAATGATCGGAAGAAAAGGCCAAAGAGAAAGGTACCTGGGTTCCACTGAAGCTCCAGCCTGCTCCACCCAGAGAAGCGCACTGGGTGAGAGTCAGTGGGAAGAGCCAGAGATGCTGGAACCTATTCCCTATGAACTTAAGGCATAGTAGGTGTTAAAAAAATAAAATAAAAAAGATCTCTGGACTGCAAAAATGTTTCTCTTCATTGAGTAGAAGTGTGGTATCCTCTCCCCCAAAGAAATATTTAAAGCAAATTTTAATTGTGTCTGAATTCATTGTGTAATGCCTCTGCTATTCAAATTTAATGTATTTCTTGCTGAAAGACGTGAGGTGACTTACTGTGCAACAAATTACTCAATTGGTTAGAAAATGGCCAAATATTTATGAAATATTCATGTCAGTTTGAAGATAGTTTCTCTAAATCATCACAGAAGAAAAAAAATAATTTACAGTTAAAAAATTAGCCAAAAAATGTACACATCGCTGTAGAGCTACGTGAATCCCGCAGGCAGAGGTCTGCCACTCGCTGGCAGGTAAGCTCCTGCAATGGCCATTGCATTTCTCATTTGAAAAATTTGCAATCTACCCATCTGACAAAGGGTTAGTACCCAGAATCTACAAAGAACTTAACCAAATTTACAAGGAAAAAAAAACCCATCAAAAAGTGGGCAAAGGATATAAACAGACACTTCTCAAAAGAAGACATTAATGCAGCCAACAAACATATGAAAAAAGCTCATTACCACTGGTCATTAAAGAAATGCAAATCAAAACCACATTGAGATACCATCTCATGCCAGTTAGAATGGTGATCATTAAAAAGTCAGGAAACAGCAGATGCTGGAGAGGATGTAAAGAAATAAGAATGCTTTTACACTGTTGTTGGGAGGGTAAATTAGTTCAACCATTGTGGAAGACAGTGTGGCGATTCCTCAAGGATCTAGATCTAGAAATATCATTTGACCCAGCAATCCCATTACTGGGTATACTCCCAAAAGACTATAAATCATTCTATTATAAAGACATATGCACATGTATGTTTATTGCAGCACTGTTCACAATAGCAAAGACTTGGAACCAACCCAAATGTCCATCAATGATAGACTGGATAAAGAAAATGTGGCACATATACACCACAGAATACTATGCAGCCACAAAAAAGGATGAGTTCATGTCCTTTGCAGAGACATGGATAAAGCTGGAAACCATCATTCTCAGCAAACTGACACAGGAACAGAAAACCAGACAGTACATGTTTTCACTCATAAGTGAATGTTGAACAATGAGAACACATGGACACAGGGAGGGGATCATTAAACACTAGGGCCTGTCAGGGGGTGAGGGGCCAGGGAAGGGATAGCAGGGGGTATGGGGCTAGGGGAGAGATAGCCTTAGAAGATATACCTAATGTAGATGACAGGATGACAGATGCAGTAAACCACTATGGCACATGTATAGCTATGCAACAAACCTACACGTTCTGCATGTATACCCCAGAACTTAAATTATAATAATAAAAAGAAAAAGAAAAATGGGCAGAAAGTGCCTTCAAGCATTTCTGTATCAGATCCAAGCACAGAAATGTCAAACCAGTAGCAAATGCCTGACACTCTCCAACGTTCAAATAATCACAGATCCATTTACTATATTAAAAAATCACATGACGTTATTAGGACTCATCAAGAATAGAGAAAACAATAAGTCTAAGCTCCAGGGAGCTTAAGGATCCTTAAGGCAAAAGGATTCAGGATCCTCACCCTTCTCACAGTCAGAGTCAAGAGGAATTCCTCTCAGCTCCTCAGCAGTTGTCAAGTGATTGCTCCTGAATGTGGAATAGCTGGGAAATAGAAGAGGCAGTTTCCACACCTGCACAGGCTGGCTGGAGTAAACCGTGACGTTTTGAAACCTTTCAGGAAGGAAAAGATTTTTGGGCCCCAGCAAACTTTTTGTGATCCCTGGGTTAAGCAGCATAGAAGTGACTGGAAGCTGCCTTGGAGGACTGTATGGCCACAGAGCACTCGCTGCAGAGAAGAGCCCAGGGTGCGTCCCAGCCTGTCGTCATCGGACAGAGATAACATCAAGACATCCTGCTTTCTTACAGAGACGATCTTTCAATTGAGAACCACAACATAGTAGGCAATGCTTGTCCTTAACAACATTCATCAAAGACCAGATGTTCCTTTGATAACAGAAAGAAAAGAAGACAAAATAAAGACACCCTTCTTATTTTGTGGTCATTTGCAAACTGAAAATGGGAGGAGAGCTGCCGGTTGGTTCAGCATTTCTCCAGGAGAAATTCCTTGCACTTGCAGCACACACTCTGGCCCTCTGTTAACATCGATGACCCTGGAGAAACACCCAGACATGCTGACCTCTCTATCCATCCTCCATGCCTACTTTTGAGCTCTTCAGTGAGCACGCTTTCATCTTTAACTCTGCATCTCAGGGTTTAGCGGAGGGATGACAGTGGATGTCCTGGGTTGAACTATGTCCCTGCAATTCATATGTTGCAGCCCTAACCCCTAGGTTCTCGGGATGTGACCTTATTTGGAGACAGACTCTTAACAGATGTAATTAAGTTATAAAATGAGTTCATTAGAGTAGGCCTTAATCCAATGGTGGTCTGGTGTCCTTATAAAAAAGGGCAATTTGTACAGAGACACCTGCACAGAGGGACGATGGGGTGAAGAGGTGCAAGGAGAGGGTGCCATCTACAAGCCAAGGGGAGAGGCCTGGGACAAATCCTTCCCACAGGGACCATGGAAGGAACAAACCCTGTCTACACTTTGATCTCAGGCTGGCAGCCTCCGAGGCTGGTAGAAAATGATGTCTGTTGAAGCCACCCAGTTCCTGCCGCTTTGTTGCAGCAGCTGCAGCCAAGCAACAGAGTGAGTGTGCCTCCGTGAAAGCGCCCACTTGCTGATTCACAGAGGGCCTGCTCTGCCCCAGTGCTGCTCCCTAGCATAAAATGCTCATCATACTGATACTTCCCATCCTATGAAATGCACATATTCCAGTGGCTCATAGGTTTGAAGCATCTCCCGTAGAAGCAGTGCAGACATCACGTGATGTGATCCATGTGTCATCTTCCTCCATCTACACACAGCTGTCTGACATGGCTCTTCTGGTCACTCCTGCTCTGAGAGGTGGCACTGCAGATTTTAAGGATGGACCACTCTGGGGCACTCTGGCTGGCCAGATCCCAGCTCTGCCTCCTGTCAGCTCTGTGATTTGCAATAAATTATACTCTAAGTCTCAATTATTGGTATTTTGCTTTAACCTGTAAATAAAAATTGTTTTACCACCTGTACCATAAAGCAGAGCTTCTCATACAGCAAGAGTCACAGTTTGCTACTGATCCTTCTAGCTTGTGGGAGAGCAAGGGGTGGAGGGAGCTGGGGCTGGTCCCATCTTCCCATCTGTTGACCCCAATGAGTCATGCAGATGTCATCTTCCCCTATGTGTGCCACGGCATGAAAAACCAGGGAGCTCTGGGCACAGACTCGAGGCTGAATAGAGAGTCAGGCAATGCCTGCAAACTGCTTGGCACACACATACTCACTAACATTTGTGAAGGATTTGACCTCCTATACATCAACCTCCAGTGCCTGAACTCACCACTGTACGTTGTTGAACGCATGATGGCATCCTTGCTGTTGCTTGTGAAACAGGGCTTTTTCAACCAAAATTTAATATTAATAGTGAATATTAATAATATTGATGTTACAATTGCTACCCCTCATCTTCCTGGAAAGAAATGCTGTCACATCAAGATGGTCCCACAGAGGGATGTACCTCTGATTGTGTGACCCAGGAGGACCAGAAAAGACCCACTTAAATGATTGAGGGACACAGAAGGAAGGACAGAGAAGATGCAAGCTTTCAGGACAGGGCCCATGAGCTTCTTCTGCAAAGATCCATAGAGTAAATATGTTAGGCCTCCCCAGGCACAGTTGTTCTCTGTTGCATATTCTAATTTTTGCAACCATTTAAAAATGTGATAGGCCCGTTTTTGGCTCATAGGCTGTACAAAACAGGCTACAGGCTGCAGTTTTCTGGACTCTGACCCAGAAGGCAGAGGCTGAGACAGGGCATGAACCTGGTCATTACACACCTCAGTGAGTGGGGAGTCCACGTCTGGGAACCAAAAATACCACAGGCAGCTGCACAGGGAGGTTATATGCTTTTTCCAGGAATAAGGAGCAGTATTGGGGATGCCATCTGGAAGGCAAAATATTTTAATTTCATGACCTGTTGATAAAGCTCCTTCCTAACTGGGGAAGTGAATGTCCTTTTTTTTTTTTTTTTTTTTTTTTTTTTTTCTTTGAGATAGTTGTACCCTTGCTGTGTTTCCCAGGCTGGAGTGCAGTGCTGTGATCTTGGCTCATGACAACCTCTGCCTCCCAGATTCAAGCAATTCTTCTGCCTTAGCCTCCTGAGTAGCTGGGACTACAGGCATGCACCACCACGCCCAGCTAATTTTTGTATTTTTAGTAGAGACAGGGTTTCACCATATTGGCCAGGCTGGTTTCGAACTCCTGACCTCATGATCTGCCCATCATGGCCTCCCAACGTGCTGGGATTACAGGCGTGAGCCACCACATCCACCCAATTCTGGTTTATTTTTATTTTTTTATTCTTATTGGATAGAAGGAAAGGGTGGCAATCACATACCTTCCCCCAGTCAGAAAGTAGAATACCAGCCCACCTGTCGCCTCTGTGCCATCTTGGCCTTTCTCACCCTGATCCAGACTCCTACTCACCCTTCTCTCTGAAACCAACTTACACTGTTGCACTGCTACCCCTGAACCTGTCTCATCCTTCCCTAGCCTCCTGTGTCCCCAAAACCAGGGTCCTTACCATGACTGTATTGTGCCCTCCTTCACTCTGAGTCACAGGGTTCTTGGGTCCCAACCCTCTGACAATAAAATCTTCTAGTCCTTCTCATCATCCTTAACAGAGAATGCCTGGTCATTCTCTCACGTTCCTCCAACTCCTGCTGAAATCCTGAGTAGAAGCCCATTTGAAACTCTGGTCTCAGTTTCTTGTCTGCTTCAATCCCAGAGACCTTCATTTCCACTCCACCCCAGCCAACTGCCTCCATGACCACACCCCAAACGCTGCCATGGCATTGAACTCCATTACCATTTAAATTGTAGTTTTCCTAAGCTGCGCTTGCTGATATAGACCGCAATTTTCTTTTTTTCCAGCACATTCACACTTTAGTCCACTCACACCAGCTCTTTAATTTTACTGCGATTTCTACTCTCCCACCCACTCCATGTTACCCATCCTCACTGGTTCACCATCCAACGAAGACCTCCCATTGGTCCATTATTTCAGCTTCCCTTTGAGCAGTGTCCTGAATTCTCTTCCTCCCAGTGAGACTAACCCAATGGATTGTCTTTCCCTGCAGCTTGTCTTAGTCTGCTGAGCATGGCCAGAGAAATCTCCCACAGCCACAAATGAACAGACCGGTATCTTTACAACTTGCAGACCTTCAGCTTTAACTGACCCTTAGCACAGTTTGATTACCTGGTCCCCTCTCTTCCACTCCTTGCAGCACTGCTTTCAGTGCTTGCCACTCTCTCAGGCTTAGACCTCCTCATCCCCTTCTTTTCTCAGCTAGTGCCTGACTGCTGGCCTCCCAGAGCAAAGAGGCGCTGTCTGTCAATATCTGCTTCAGCCACCTTCCTGCTCATACTCTTTATAAGCCATTGCATCTTTCCCTCTTGATTTCTCCTAACACAGAGGAAGAGTGTCCATTGGAAGTCAATCCTTCCATCTGTGCTCTAGAGCTGATTCTTCAACCCTTCAGGTGCCTCCATCTATCAATGACCCCCAACCCAGCCCCACTCCCATCCGTCCTAAATCTTTAGTGTGTCCCTCGATACTGACACTTTACTTTTTGCATAAAAACATGTTGAAATATCCCCCATCGTAAGAACAACACTTTAACCCAAAGCTTCTCATCTCGGGGTCTGGGTTTCAGGTGACCCATTTCCCTAAAAATACAGGCAAAATTAGATATATATGGTGGAGCATACAGTTTTCAATTCACTGTCACAAGTAGTCTATGACCTAAATATGATTACCAGCTCACATTCCACAATTCTCTTTTTAGCTGTTAATCTTGTTCCCTTTCTTTTCATAGCCAAGATGCTTGGGAAATTTTGTAGTTTCTACTTCTTCAAATCACTACTATTAAGTTTCTTTCCTCTTTACTCCACTAAATTTTCAAAGGGCTCTTCATCACTAACCAATGGACATTTCCAGTCTCCATTTTCCTTGAAATGATAAACCACATCTCCCTGGCCTGGGTTCCATGACAGCAAATGCCACCAGCGTGCCTTCCCTGTCTCCAGCTGCGCCTCTTCCTAGCGTCTCCTCCTCCCCTCAGGGGGCTGACCTTGACCCTTAATTTTTACATCTGACTTTCTCCATGGGTGGCCTCATATCCCTACAACTTCAAATACCACTGACATGCTATCACCAAATGCATCTGGGCTAGACCCTCTGCCCAAGCTCCATGCTTATCTATTCAGTGCTTACTGGACACTTCCAAACAGGTGTCCTCTAAGCTCAGCATATTGAAAACTGAACACATAATCTTACTTTCACCCACAACCACACTCTTCCCCTACGTCCTCTCTTATATTCTTTATCTTGGAATTGGCACCACCAGCCATGGGGTTGCCCAACTCAAAACCCTAAGTGCTGTCCTTGATTGGTGTTCAAGTGGACTGAATGTTCACCTAGAAAGGGTACGATAGAGGAAAAGTCTGATTAGGTATCATTTTAAGTATAAATTTCAGATTCTACCATTATAAGTGAATATTCTCCCTGTAGCAAACACATTTCATCTAGGTTTGTAGCAAAACAAAAATCATAGCGCCTGAGTTTCCCCGAAATCTATCTGCTGCCTTCCTGCCTACCTCTCCAGCTTCGTCTCTCATTAGTCTGCTGCCTACCACCCTACTCCCACACCTGGTAATCTGTCAAAATACTCTGTGTTGTTTGACTTTCTACACCATTAGTGTGAACACCACTACTGACTTACCAAGTTAAGTCAGTTTATTTATAGGATAAACATGTATCATCCTTCAAAAGCCAACTCAGATCTTATCCACTCTGAAATCTCCTTCTACAGCTGCCTCCTCCACCACCATCGCCTGTAAATGCCTACTTCTTCTCCTCTAAATGCCTAGATATGTTTACTGTTCCACTAATACACTGCATTGCAATTTGCTTATTTTTTAATCTCCCTGTTAAATCATGAATTCCTTGAGATCAAAGACTGTGCTTCAGTTTCCCTGATTCTCCAAGACCTATAATAGCAAGTAAAAAAATATTAACAACAGAAGTAGTAATATAGTTGTGGTTTGCACTTACTAAGTATTCACCATGTGCTAAACAGGAGCAATAGCACTATTTTTTTCATAAACTGCCCTAATCCTTAAATATGTATTGAATGAATTAAGTTAATAAAGGAACAACAGTGTGCTAATTTATATCTCTATAAATATTAAGACTATTATTATTCACATACTACAAAACCTCAGTAAATAATTATTAAGTAAATTAGTTCATAGATTAGTCACATAGGAAGCAAATAATGGGAAACCTATTTAATATGTGGTGTGTTCTAGCTTATAAAACGCTTTTATTTACACTGTAAGAATTAAAACTACATCATCCCAGGCCTTAATACTATTACTATCATGTAGAGAGCTGAACTGAGGTTCAGAGTTGCTACAAAATATGGCTAAGATTAAAGCTCGTGACTGGGGAGCCAAACTGTCAGGGACTTCATCCAAACTACCCCCTCTCAATCCCCACTGTCCCACGGTGGCCACTTCCTCCACATGACTCATCTGCAGCCCCATAAAGTGGTTCCCTGTAGTTTCTCATTGCAGACAGAGGTTTCCAAAGACATCTGTGATGGCCCAGCATCTGTTCTGTTTATGAGCTTTTGTGTTGGTGAGCAAACATCATATGAGAATATCGGTATTTGCACCTTAGTGTGAATAACTTTGTTAATTCCATTTGGTTCAAGAGGCTCCAGTATGGCACTAGAAAATAAAATAATAAGTAAACAAGAACCTTCTGTTCTTAACAGTTGCCTCAGATCAAGCTGATTGAGGGATGAGAAGGAAAGAGAAACGACTTTTTCATCACAGTGCCCTGCCTTGGGATTGCCATTCTAGACGAGAAGCATGGCTTAGGAGCATGAAGTCAGAAGTTCCCCAGAGTGGGGAGAGAGGGGTTATAGGAAGAGAGGAAGGCAGGGGGGTACCAAACGCCAGCTCCCTCTGCCTCACAGCTTTGACTGAGGCCATTTTTTATCATGTGGCTTCTGATGGATTCTAGGCTGAAAGGTATCTTCCGTAGCTAAGAAGCAGATTTAGAAAAACCTATTTAAAGCTAAAGGCTAAACAACCAAACCCAAATGGTAGATTTTTTGTTGGTATATTTTGTTCTTGGCTCTATATCCTTTCAATGTAATTAAGCAAATTTCTGATGGACCAGGTACGAAATTGGTACTGAACAGTGAGAAAGTTACTGTAGAAAATACATACATTTTCTCCATCTTGTAAGACTCTAAGATCTAGCAAGGGTTTAAGCATTATCATTCAGCAAACATTCATCAAGTGCCTCCCAGGCTCACTATGTACAGCTGCACAGGTTGTGCATAGCACAACTGCAGAGGTAACATTTATAAAGATTACCTGTGAAAGGACCACATTAGAACTGATAGTGCTTGATCTAACCCAGCCATGCCACCACTGCCAACCTTTACTGAGCATTGGGTACAGCAATTTTACAAATAATATCTCTTGTAAGCTTGAAAACAACCTCTTTGATGTAGGTATTATCATCTCCATTTTACAACTGAGGCAATTGAGATGCAGAAAGATTCTTCAAATTGGCCAAGGACACATACTTAAGGAGCATCAAAGGAATCTACAAAGAACTAAAACACATTCACAAGAAAAAAAAAACCCATCCAAAAGTGGGCGAAGGATATGAACAGACACTTTTCAAAAGAAGACATATATGAGGCCAACAAACATACGAAAAAAATGCTCATCGTCGCTGATTACTAGAGAAATGCAAATCAAAACCACATTGAGACACCACCTCATGCCAGTTAGAATGGCAATCATTACAAAATCTGGAGACAACAGATGCTGGAGAGGATGTGGAGAAATAGAAACACTTTTACACTGTTGGTGGGAGTGTAAACTAGTTCAACCATTGTGGAAGACAGTGTGGCGCTTCCTCAAGGACCTAGAAATAGAAATTCCATTTGACCCAGCAATCCCATTACTGAGTATATACCCAAAGGATTATAAATCATTCTATTATAAGGACACATGCACACACATGCTCATAGTGGCACTGTTTACAGTAGCAAAGACCTGGAACCAACCCAAATGCCCATCAATGATAGACTGGACAAGGAAAATGTGGCATATATACACCATGGAATACTATGCAGCCATAAGAAACAATGAGTTTGTGTCCTTTGTAGGGACATGGATGAATCTGGATACAATCATTCTCAGCAACTGACACAAGAACAGAAAATCAAATACCACATGTTCTCACTCATAGGTGGGTATTGAACAATGAGAACACATGGACACAGGAAGAGGAGCATCACACACTGGGGTCTGCTGTGGCGGGCCAAGGGAGGGACAGCAGGGTGGTGGGCAGGTTGGGGAGAAATGCCAGATGTAGGTGACAGGGGGTTGGAGGCAGCAAATCACATTGCCATGTGGGTACCTATGCAACAATCCTGCATG
Organism: Cebus imitator; assembly: GCF_001604975.1. Taxonomy (NCBI): domain Eukaryota; kingdom Metazoa; phylum Chordata; class Mammalia; order Primates; family Cebidae; genus Cebus; species Cebus imitator. The sequence continues at coordinate 3,514,099 of NW_016107328.1, forward strand.
ATCTGCACATGTACCCCAGGACCTAAAGTGCAATAAAAAAAATTAAAAAAAAAAAACCTGGCTGCCCAAACTCATATCCCATGTGGCTGTCAATATTTCATTATCACCATCACCACTAATTCATTTGTTCCTTCTGCTATTCATTCATTTTTCAACAAACATTAATTGATCACTTTTACCTTTAAAACACAATTGTATAGCTTGGCTTTTGCTGGTTGTCATGTGGGGAAGTCTCATTCTCTCTCTTCCTCGGTTTTCTCCTCTGTAAAGCAGCTTGGACTTGGGAATTATTGCTGACATTTCCTAAACACCTACTCTACAGCAAATTCCATGCTGCAAATTATACTTATTTGCTCTTCAACAAAAACCTGCTAGCCTGAGGTTGCTTATATGTCACCATTATCTCATTTTACAGTGGCAGGCAGGAGCATCAAGAGGCTATGAAATCTGGCCCAGATACTCACTGAAGCCAGGCAGATGGACCTCAGAGCCCGTGTGCTACACCATGAGGTCTCACTGCTTCCTTACTTAGATGGAGTGCACGCTTCCCGCCGGTGCTGACATTTATTAGGATCACAGGACTCTGTTTCCAGCTTAATGAAAAACACCTACTCAGAAAAGATCAAGTGAATTCCATCAACCCACAGGCACAATCAAAAGCAGAGGACGGAGGCAAAGCAGACAAAGTTGATTCCGTTTCATTGTGTGGTCCAAAAGCTGCTGGGGTGGCCACTGCACTTTCTATCTACCCCGAATTCAGGCTTTGTTCCTGTCACTGAGATCAGGATGAGGTCAGGAGAGAGGTGTCGGAAAGCTGAGCAGGACAAACTGTAACGAAGCATTTCTCCTCATTCCGCCTTGCACCTCTCAGCTGCAGCCCTCTTCACAGTTCTCTCTGACAGCAGCAACCTGTGCTGTGCCCATTGCTCAGAAGAGCTCAAAGTCAAGGCAGGGGCATTTTCCAAATGGTATCTTGAAGTCTTCATGTGAAATGAACATAGAATGGAGAGGACAGAATCCTAAATATTCTGTGTTTTCCCTAGCTTTCAATCCAAATACTAAATTTAACTCAGTGGCATCTTGATGTGGTTTGGCTCTGTGTGCCCACCCAAATCTCATCCAGTAGGTCCCATAATTCCCAGGTATTGTGGGAGGGACCTGGTGGGAGATAACTGAATCATGGGGGCAGGTCTTTCCTGTGCTGTTCTCATGATAATGAATAAATATCAGGACATCTGATGGCTATGAAAAATGTGAGTTTGTGGCCAGGCACGGTGGCTCATGCCTGTAATTCCAGCACTTTGGGAGGCTGAGGTGGGTGGATCACGAGGTCAAGAGATTGAGACCACCCTGGCCAACATGGTAAAATCCCATCTTTACTAAAAATAGAAAAACTAGCCAGGCATGGTGGCACACACCTGTGGTCCCAGCTACTTGGGAGGCTGAGGCAAAAGAATCGCTTGAACCCAGGAGGCAGAGGTTGCAGTGAGCCAAGATTGTGCCGCTGCACTCCAGCCTGGCGACAGCGCAAGTCTCTGTCTCAAA